>NC_057734.1:36422215-36461738 GCF_004010195.1 Chiloscyllium plagiosum
ATGTTATCTGCTGGGTGCATCACAACCACAGCATACTATATCATCAGTGGCATTGCATGAAGAAGGGCCTGTCAAGGTGACTAAAGCAGCAATAGCTACACTCATAAAACATATCCAATAGACAGGAACAATATTCTCAAGTTTGGGTCAGCAGCTATTGAATGCAAGGATAACTTAAAGTGCATAACTAGCATTAAAACCCTTTGCAACCATTGATAACCTGACAAGGATGTTACAATAGAGGAGCAGAGCATCATTCAACCAGTAACTGCTTTATGTACTAATTGATTGCTGGAATGCTGCTTTGGAGCATCACAATCATGTCCACACCTTTGTTTTTACTCTTCCACATTGTCTTATCTATTTTCTCTCAGTTCCTTCTTACTTTGAGTTTAGCAAATGTTAATGGATCGTAATCACCTCTGACATTCTGGCAAGTTATTCAGAATGGTTTTCTGCTGAATGTAATGCACCCCTTCGTTTTTGCCTATCCCTTTAAGATTTTCATTACCGGACAATTTCCTACTCCAGCCAGCCCTGTGTTTTGTACACTGTGCAAATCAGTACTTGTATCTAAGCTGATAAGCTGACACAGAGAAATCTGACTCTGCCTTAAACCCACCAACAACTATGCCAATAAAAGAAATATCTCAGCATGCACAGCACTAGCATTGGAGAATCAAACCAAATCAATCCATTTCTCCATGGTGCTGAAGGGCAGTGAGAAAAAAAGCCCTTGCAAATAACAGTTTTTTTAAATTGACTTTTCACTTGGATTTGCATGCTTACATAGATTGGTATATCTGTTCCAATAAATTGGTATACAATACCCTGCTGTGCTATACTCAGGTGGAAATAATCAGTATCTGTCTGGGGCTCATTGTTGATAAATTTCTGATTTTTCATTTATTCTTGGATTTTTAATTAGACAGAGATCCTTAACTATTAAATCAGCTTTTCCAAACCTTTTATAATTAGTTAAGAATAGATTCCCTACAGTATGGAAACAGGCCATTTGGCCCAACAAGTCCACACCACCCTCCAAAGAATAACCCACCCATACCACTACCTTATATTTACCCTTGACTAATGCACCTAACACTATGGGCAATTTAGCATGGCCAGTCCACCTAACCTGAACATCTTTGGATTGCAGGAGGAAACAAGAGCACCCAGAAGAAACCCACGTAGACATGGGGAGAACATGCAAACTCTGCGCAGACAGTCACCCGAGGCAGGAATCGAACCCAGGTCCCTGGCATTATGAGGCAGCAGTGCTAACTACTGAGCCAACATGCTACCTATGTACAATTTAAGTGTACAATTAAATAGATACAGGCAGTCAGGACCAAGCCAAAAAGATGCAGATGATGTGGTCATAATATGCTCCTTTCAGCATTTTATCTATTTAAAGTGAATGATTGATTGTTGAAAGCACAATATTCTAAGCTATGGGTGACAAAGAGTGAAGGATTTTCAATGTAGCAAATTTAAGCTGACAATGAGAAATCTGAGGCGAAGCACTCAAATCATCACATGAAACACAATAACAGTATTTCAAAGTCGGATTCAATGAGTTGTCGTGACTATTGTAACACTAGATGATATTTTAAAAAGTCAAGGTTAAATTTCAGTTTAAAACTGGTTGAAAGCCTATATTAGCAGAGTGCATGATCCACAATAGTTGCTTCGAATCTGCCTCTAAAATCATCAATATGCTTCATATTTTATAACTTAGCAAATGATTTTTGCACAATTTTGAAGCAATCAATTTTCACCAACGGTTGTGGGGAGAGATGGGATAACTTTCGAGGTTGGTGCTGTTAGTGGCAGTTCAATAACTCCCATGTGCATCAGTGCTGCTTGGTTCAATATGTTTGTTGATTGGTGGGTAGAAGCTATCAAATTCCTGGCAGTATTCCGAGGGTGAGATGAAGTAAATGCCACTAACCAGCAGCAGGATAGACGTCGTGGATTCTGACCAGAATGACAGCACTTACATTCTGTCAGGCAAAGAGCTGATCTCTCTGGAGAGATGAGTACACATGCTTGCTCACACACACGATTCTTGAATATACCATAGGGAAAGTCCACTGGGGCCAAACAATCGTCCCTTGAATTGACATTGCAGCTTACTGAGGAGGAAATCAGGGAGCTTTTCAAAAGCTTGCAAAAACTGAATGCTTTTCCATGTTGATGGTCACTGTTTTAAAAAGATGAGTGAGATGGTTCTCAAACTGAATCTTTTTAACTTGATTCAGGAACAAATGGGGAGCTGTCACATTGTTGGAAAATATTTTTAAATAGAGCTCCTAACAGTGACAAGAGGAGAAATGAACAAATTTGTTAAAAACCTAAAAGGATTGTGTTAAAAATGTAATAATGCATAAAGAGTCTATTTTAACTCAATCATTGGCATCCACAAGATGGAACTATGTTATCACTGAATTGTGGATAAATGATCCTATGTATGAGCAAAGAAAAGCATAAGAAGTGAGCCAAGGGTCTAGATGGGGTAGGGATATTGGAAAAATGTGGTGCTAAGGCCAGGGCTGAAGGGATGGGAGTAAGCCAGGGTTGGGTTGGGTGGGCAATGGGTAGGTCAGGGCAGGAGGAGAATATTGGCGTAATAGGAGGAATTGAAGTTGTCCTGAGGAAAGAATAAGGTCAGGTCAAATCTGGAAAGATAGGTGGAGTCAGGTTGGGTTGTGCCAAGGAGTCTTTTAGGAACCATGAGACAGTCATTTTTTAAAAGGGAATTCATAATGTGTTAGTTTTCATTGCATCAGACTTTTAAATGTATTGACTTGAATATAGACTGAGAAAATGACAATTCTGAGATATGGAGAGAGAAAGAAATTTTAGAAATGAGGCTATCCTCAATCAATAAGTCACCACTTCAAGAAGGAAAGGGGCAATTTTGGATTGATTACGTAAGAACATGAGAAATAGCAACAGTAGTTAGCTATTTGCTCCCTTGAGTCCTGTAAAGACTGCTCCACTAGTCATTAGATCATTGTTAACCTGATATAGCATTAACTTCACTCTCCTGTCTGACCACATAACCCTTTACCTCTTTGTCAATCAAAAAGCTGCATAACTTGAACTTACTGACCCAGTCTCCACTGCTTGCTGAAATATAATATTCCTAAGAATAAAAACCCTTTGAAAGAAGAGATTCCTATTCATTCCCCTTCTGAAATAGAAGACCCCCTATTTTGAAACTGTGCTTCCTGCTTCTAGACTCCCACTCCCCAATAAAAAGGGGAACATCCTCTCAGCCTTTCCCAGGACTGTCAAGCCCTCTCAGAAACTGATACATTTCAATGAGGGCCCTTCCATTCTTTAAACTCCCAATGAATATAGGCCCTTTCTGCTCAATCATTCCTCATAAGACCACACTTTATCTGGAACTTACCGAGCATTAAGATCCAGGTGATAGTAATACTAGACAATTCCGATTCCACAGTGAAACCTGACTTGATAAATTTTACACATTTCGATAATATATGTGACAATTTAGAAGGATCTTATAATAGACAGCAAAAATAAAGAATTATTTTGTTCCCCAGCACTATCCTTTAAAGATGCTTAATTTCATTTGTTATTTGCTCACTCCACTGACATGTTCACAAGCATTTCCTTTCAGCGACTGTCAACATGTTCATCAGATGTGGTTCTCTCTCTCTATGTCTCCCTGAGACACACAGACAGGCTACCTCAGTGGACTCGAAGAAAAGTTGATGGATTTTTCCAGCTCTGAAAACTTGGACTATTAAGAGAGTTTTAGAGTTCTACCCAGCACTGATGACCTGGAGATTGCCAAAATTAAACTGTCCTTCTGCTGGTATGGATCCTTTCTTCAAAACCTGTTTGTGGCTTATGACCTGTTTTGTTTTTATGTAGGTCATAAAAATTCAACTTAATAAACACATTAGCAACGATTCATCATTAGGTGAGATTTAGTCATTTAGCTTATGGCAGCTTTCTTGGAAATGCTGTTTCAATCCAATGCTTAAAAAAGTGGCTGACCCTTAAAAAAAAAGACTCACCTTCACAGAATTAAAAACAAAAATGCATCACCGTGTGTTCTTAACTTGTGCCGGAACATTTTATGTGCCTTGTTATTGAATGCCTTTTGGAAAATTAAATACATTATATCTCCTGGTTCCCCTTTATACACATTATTTCTTACTTCCTTGAATAACTCAAGCTTTTGAACGCAATTTCTCTTTCACAGAATTAGGTTTACTCTACTCGATTGTACTGCTTCATTTTCAATAATGCATTCTAGCATTTTGCCAATAATAGGTTTCAGACTAACTCATGCCTCCTTTCCATCTCCATCCTTTCTTGAAGAGGTATTGTATTTCTGGTTTTCTAATCTGTTGGGACCTTTCTAGAACCCAAGAAATTTTGGAAGTTTACAACCACTGCATACACCATTTCTGCAGCCATTTAGAGTCACACATCACAGAGATGTACAGCACAGACACATGTCCAACTCATCCATGCTGACCAGATATCCCAACCTAATCTAGTCCCATTTTCCAGCATTTGGCCCATATCCCTCAAAACCTTTCCAATTCATCCGGATGCCTTTTAAATGTTACAATTGTACGAGCCTTCATCACTTCCTCTGGCAGCTCATTCCATATACACACTACTCTCTGTGTGATTAAGTTGCCCCTTAGGTCCCTTTTATATCTTTCTTCTCTCACCCTAAACCTATGCCCGCTAGTTCTGGACTCCCCCAACCCAGGGAAAAGACTTTGTCTGTTTATTTTATCCATGCACCCCATGATTTTATAAACCTCTAAGGTCACTCCTCAGCCTCCAATGATCCAGGGAAAACAACCCCAGCCTGTTCAGCCTTTCCCTATAGCTCAAATCCTCCAACCCTGGCAACATCTTTGTAAATCTTTTCTGAACCCTTTCAAATTTCACAGCATCCTTCCAATAGGAAGGAGACCAGAATTGCATGCAATATTCTAACAGTGGCCTAACCAATGTCCTATACAGCCGCATGACCTCCCAACTTCTGTACTCAATACTCTGACCAATAAAGGAAAGCATGACCTCCCAACTTCTGTACTCAATACTCTGACCAATAAAGGAAAGCATATCAAACGCCTTCTTCACTATCCTATCTACCTGTGACTCTATTTTCAAGGAGCTATATACCTGCACTCCAAGGTCTCTTTGTTCAGCAACACTCCCTAGGACCTTACCATTAAGTGTATAAGTCCTGCTAAGATTTGCTTTCCCAAAATGCAGCACCTTACAAATTCCATCTGCCACTCCCCAGCCCATTGAACCATCTGATCAAGATCCAGTTATAATCTGAGGTAACCTTCTTCGCTGTCCACTGCACCTCCAAACTTACTAACTGCACCTCTTATGCTCGCATCCAAATCATTCATATAAATGACAAGAAGTAGTGGACCCAGCACTGATCCTTGTGGCACTCCACTGGTCACAGACCTCCAGTCTGAAAAACAACCTTCACCATCACCCTCTGTCTTCTACCTTCGAGCCAGTTCTGTATCCAAATGCCTAGTTCTTCCCGTATTCCATGAGATATAACCTTGTTAAACAGTCTTTCCTGGGGAACCTTGTCAAACTCCTTACTGAATTCCATATAGATCACATCCACCGCTCTGCCCTCATCAATCCCCTTTGTTACTTTTTCATGATTTCCCATGCACAAAGTCATGTTGACTATCCTAATCAGTCTTTGCCTTTCCAAATATGTGTAAATCCTGTCCCTCAAGATTTCATCCAACAACTTGCCCACTACCAACATCAGACTCACCGGAATATAGCTCCCTTACCACTGGTTTGACCTTACCACTTTCTTAAATATTTCTTTTATAATAAGAGGATACTGGTCATTACATTCAGTGGATTTCTTGCCCTTGAGTCGCATTGCATTTTCTCTTTGGTGAGAAAGAGAAGATTTTCCCTCCCTTTTGTCTTTTGACTGTCAACAATTCTCGGGATGCATTCTGAGTCTTCTGCCATGAATATGAATAAAAGTATTTGTTCAAAGCCTCCGCTAATTCCTTTTTTCTCACGGTCCCTACTTCAGGCTGATGGCTGGCAATTTGTGTTTTCACTTGCTTGTTGATGATCTGGATGACAGGAAGTGATGGAGGCGAATGAGGGAGTGAGCAGTGAGTAGATGATTAATTACAGGACAGATTTGTTTCTGTGGGATTGGAAGGGTGATGGGGAGGCAATAGTGATTAAGAATGGCCACTGTGTGTCAATGTTTCATGAATCTAGGGTTACTTACAAACTGAACAAATGGAATCACTGACACAGTGGGCAGTAGTGTAGCTAACTGGTGGTAGGAAAGAATTAGCATCATCATTCTCTGCTTTCTCCTGCACATCACTTTAATCTCTGCCAGTAATATCTTCTCTGTCTCTTGTTCTTCTTCCAGCTCCAATCCTTGTTGCTGCACAATATGTACAGAGCACAATGCACCGTGGCCATTATGGTGAGTTCAGCTTGTGAATACTGAAGGACACATCCAGATCTCTGCACACTCCCGAAAGGGATCCTGGCTGATGACATATCCAGTTGTCATTCCTGAGTTTCATCAACGGATCTCTTCACGGACTTCTGGGGCCTACAGTGTGGAAAGAAGTCCTTCAGCCCAACAAGTCCACAGCGACCCTCTGAAGAGTAACACACCCAGACCCATTCCCCTATCCTATATTTGCCCCTGACTAATGCACCTAACCTATACATCCCTGAATACTATGGGCAATTTAGCACAACAAATTCACCTAACCTGTACAGCTTTGGACTGTGGAAGGAAATCGGTGCACCCAGAGGAAACTCACACAAACACAGGGAGAATGTGCAAACACCACACAGGCAGTCACCCAAGGCTGGAATCAAACCCAGGTTCCTGGCACTGTGAGACAGCAGTGCTGACCACTGAGCCACTGTGCCACCCTTGAAGGGGAGAGATCCTCGCTTCCCAGCAGCCACCCATTGAATCCACTGAGAGGACATCAGTTTACTATGTCTGCCATGGCATGAAACAATCACAACAGCTCCCTGGAAATGCAGTGACCTTTCCTTATGTTGCACACATACTGAACTAAAGACCATAAGATGTCAGAACAGAATAGGCCATTTAGTTCATCACATCTGCTTCACTATTTCATGAGATGCCTCGTGACTCACAAATGTACTTGGTTTGATTTGGGAGTGAAGGAATAACCATGTGTGTGCAATTGCAGGGCAACAGTAGTACTGATATGGACCAGACCAGACCCCCTAAAAACATTTCAAAAAGGTAGCCCAAATCCTAACTTTGCTCATTGGTTTAAGCAACTATACAGTGGATATTCTAGGAGAGAATCAGCTGGTCAAACTACTTAGTTTTAAACAAAACAGAATTTATTTACAAGATTACTGAATGAAACACAAAGAGCAGTAAACAGAATACCGAATAACTTATCCTATCCAAAAACCCAACAGACTATCCCAACTTCATAGTGCTGTTCCAAAAACACTTGCAACAATCCCCACAAACATTCCTTAACACAAAAGGAAAAATCGAACAAGTTCCTACAGGAGAGAGGTCAGACAGAGAGAGGGTCCAGCAGCCTTTCTTCACGTACACACATTGCTGCATTAAACCCCAAACCAAAGAATACACTAACTTGACAGAACTGGCCACTCCCCTTTCATTATACAAGTGTTTTTCTTTAAAATTTGAAAGCCACCTGCCTGAGCCGGTATCTGTTAGCTGTAAAGAGATCGCCCTATAATCCATCCAACCTCAGACTTTTCAGAACCTGTACCATTTACAACATCTCTGAAAAAAGCCAAGGACAACCTAACCTTGTTAAGAAATAGCTTCATCACAGTAATTCAACCAAATCCAAGCAGTCCATCGTTCTGACTAATATCATTACACTCAAAGTCTTTATCATTGCCAGCCATCAATAGTGATGACCTTCAGTATTTATGCACAGCTGGATGGGACATTCTGGCTTTGTCTCTAGTCGGCCCCTGGAAGAATCCAGAATATGGGAAAACTGAGGGCATCAATCACTTTGGCATTCACTGATACAGGCTGCCAGATCCGCCAGGAAGGAGCGTGCAATTGTCTGCCTCCACCGGAATCAGCTTTCTGAAAAATCACAGTCCCAGCAGCTATGGAAGAGGGATCTCCAGCTGTACTTGCAAATATGCGAATGGTGTCTCCTGTGATCTGTACTTCCTCTGCCGCTCCCCTCTGTCGGGAGCACAGCAATTCTTTCCACTGCTGAATTTGATTGGTTTAGTCCTCATCCCAGTTTGAGGTAAGTCAGCACAAGTCACTCTAATCCTTGTGTGGAGAAGCTCATTTGAGTACTTTGACATATTGGAAATTAATCTCCCTCTCTCACACTCTCTCTCACTCTCTCATGAAAGGATCTGTCAGCATGAAGAATTCATTGATATCTCAGGCCTGATTTGAATGAAGGATCTTTCACTCTTTTCACCTTAGTTTCCAAGATGAGTTCCAGGATGCCCAGGAGACACATTCTGTTAAATTTAAAAGCCAATTTAAAATATCAAAGTACGCATTTAAACATTTTAATTTTTAACACTTCTCTCTGGAGGAAGTTATGTGCACTCAGCTGATTGGAGTTGACTTGGCAACCTATGTGTTTGAGCCAGCCTACTGAGATGTGAAATTGGGAGGAAATTACAAGCTAAACCCACAAGTTCTTCCAAGTTAAAATTCTTGCCAATGAACCTTCATCAGATACATTTTAAATGATAAGTGCACACACAAAAAAAACTACATACTACTTGTTCAATAATACCACAGCGGATTGCTAAGGAGTTACAGAAATGACGAGGAATGACCTTTTTCTAAGTAAAAGAGAAAAGCACATCTGCTAGTGAGGTAATTACTTTCCAGGAGCTTTTTATTCATTGTGTCATCATGCTACAATTCCTGATAACTTTATCTGGTTTGAAAGTGCATAGAAATTAGCAAGAAACACTCCAGGCTGTAAGTGAGTGTGGCACGGCTGCCTCACAGCAATAGGGTTTCAGGTTTTAATTCCAACCTCAGGCAACTATCTGTGTGGAGTTTGTACATTGTCCCTATGTCTGTGTGGGTTTCCCTCAGGTGCTCTGGTTTCCTCCCACACACCAAAGATGTGGAGTTTAGGTGGATTGGCCATGCTAAATTGCTATAGAGTTCAGGGCTAGGTGGGTTAACCATGATAAATGCAGGATAATGGGTACAGATCCTCTTCAGAGGATTAGTGTAGCCTGGATGGACCTACACTGTAGGGATTCTATGAAAAATTCGGCAAAGGCTAGTCACTGATAGGAGGCTATTTATTGAGAAGATAAGTGTGATCTATATTTGATTGCAACCTACAGAAAACTTAATAAATTCAAATCCAAAATGATACAATATGTAAAACAAATGCAGCCACTTAAGTTATATTTATGGGTGTGTCTGTTCCAGAAATAATATACTGCACACAACAAAATATCTAATGTCGGAATGCTGCTGCAAGTTGAAAATTGACATGAGCCATTTGTCAAACCCATTCCAAATATGCATTTAATTACATTTGGTCAAATGGTTTCCTATGTATTGTACAAGTTTTCAAAACATGATTATATTCACATTTTCCACTCCTGTCAATGTGCTGCAGAGTGGATAGAAATAGAAGCTCTGAATCTTCAATTTGGACAGACCATTAGAAAATCAAACAATAGGTGCAGATTGGAAACATAACATTGTGGACTTTAATTTCTATTAAGATTAAATATTTTGAAATTTGGAACAAGGTTAAATTTAAAGATCAAACTAGTGCTACAGTCAAAGTTTCATTTTTCCATAATGGCTCTTCAATTTGGATTCCATAACTTTTGTCATTTTTTTAAACAAAATATTTGTTTTTTGCTCCCTTTGGCTTCTCTTCTGTCTTCAAGCAAAGTAGCAGGAAAGTTTTCCACCTACAATAGCTGGAGGCCCTCAATGTGCCGCCATGATATTTCTGACCATGGTCAATGTGACCCACACACCATCTGGCCCTGTAACAGTGTGAATGCAACTGTGCTGTGAGTAGGTATATGAACTGGCACCTTCTGTTTTTCAATTCTAAAATCCAACCTATATCCATTCCAGCTGGAGAATATCACTGAGGCTCTCAACTCAAAACACTACGATATTCTTTTAACTGTTCATTGTGCTAATCATAACCTATAAACCCTAACTTGAAAGGAACAGGGTTGTAAAGTCAAAGTTGTATCTGCAACTTTCAAATTGTACTGATCTTGTCTATCAGACAGAAATACATTCCTGTGTGTGCAGAAGATCACGATTAACAATTGCCCCATTCCTAAACATATTTCTTCTAATGCAAAACTCAAACACATGACAATAGAGTCGCAATAGTGACTTGGCAGCTTCCCATGTGCAGAAGGTGCAACACCTCCCCTCCTCCTTGCTCACTATCCAAGGGCCTAAACAGTCTTTCCAGGTGAAGCAGCATTTCACCTGTACCCCCTCCAATCTTATGTATAGTATTTGCTGAACCCAATATGGCCTGCTCTACATTGGAGAAACCAAATGCAAACTGGGTGACCACTTTGCAGAACACCTCAGGTTGTGCGCAAGCATGACCCTGACCTTCCTGTGGTCGGTAATTCAACACGGCATCCTACTGTCATGTCCTCGGTATGCTGCAGCGTTCCAGTGAATCACAGTGCAACCTGGAGGAACAACATCTCATCTCCAGACTAGGCACTTTACAACCTATTGGATTTAATATTGAGTTCAACACCTTCAAATGGGGAACTATTTCTTCCCTTTCTTTCAGCTTGTTACATTCTGTTATCATGCCTTCTCTCCTCTCCTCTCAGCCCAATGGGGACTCTCTGCTCTTTCAAGTCTAGCAGGAGACATGCCATTGTTCTGCCATTCTCACATTATGATCATTTAATCTGAACTATCAACATCTTTTTTCTACTACCCCCACACCCACCCCCACACCCCCAAATTAAAGCACAAAGGCTGTCCCCTCCACACTTCACTTCAGCCCTGATGAAGAGCCATCGAGACTCGAAATGTTAGCTTGCTCTCTTTCCATGGATGCTGCCTGACCCACTGTGATCTCCAATATTTGTTGTTTTCAGTACAGATTCCAGCAACTGCAGAAATTTGTTCCAACATGACAATAGCTGCCTCATTATTTCAATTGAACCTTCTTACATCTTGCAACAATTCCACATCCTGAGTAGTCCATAAGTAGTCCATGAACAAATGAAGATTTTGGCTGACAAGTTTCAGATTTGAGTTTTGTATCTTGCAATGTTTTCTTTAATACTCAAGTGCATTATCTTTCTCCCCATGAGGCATAGAGAGATTTTTCATTGTATCATCCCAACCTTGTCTGATTAATTACCTACCCCATCCCTATGGTGCTCTTCTTATCCAATGCCAGCTGAATTCCACCACTCGCTAAATCCAGAAAATCTTACCACTCACTGAACACCCTAGAATTATCAGGTATCCCTGGTGCTCTTGCCATCTTTAAACACCAGCTGAACACCCAGCCAAATGTTGGCACTCCAGAATTGCCCTTCATTGGCAATGTAGTAGCACAGCAGCCCAAACACACTGTGCTCACGGCATATAGCTGTAATGGCTCCACTTCCTTGCCCCAGTCACTATTTAACTGCCTGTCATTAGCCACATCCCCTACACAGCTCCCTCTCCAAGTCACTTCATCTCTGGGGGTTGGTGTAGCCCAGTTGGCTAGATGGCTGGTTTCCAAAGCAGAATGACTCTAGCAGCACAGGTTCAATTCCTGTACCAGCTGAAGTTACCATGATAGGTCCTCCCTTTCAATCTCTCCCCTCACTCATTGTAGGGTGATCGTCAGGATAAACTGTCTTCTCTCTCTCTGGCTATGATCCCGTAGGACCGTGACAGCTTTACCCTTACTCAGTGCACACTGCAGCATTCCACCATTTCCAAAGATGAGCTTTTATTCACAGACATCAAAAGTGAACATAATTAAAAGCAAAAGAGATTGCAGTTAACCCCAAATGTAAATGAAATGCTGGCACAATGTTCAATTACAATTTTACATTCTCTGACTGCTATGAGATCCACCACCCTCCTCCCCCCTTCCTCCCCTGCTCTCATCTACTGGAACTGGGTGTCAGTCAGCTCCTATCTGGCTTGTCAGTTCTGTAGCAACTGAGCTCTGTTATGTACCAAGGAGAGGTTCCTCCCTCAATCTCCTCACCCTCTCATTGGAAAACGTCTTCTGCCTTGTGCTCATCAAACTGCACACACTCTGGATGTCGTCCCAGGCAATTTCTAGTTACGGGTCACTTCTTTCAAATGACAAAAGATGACAGGGGTGCAACTCATAGTAGATACCCTCAGCACCAGGCTCAGCCCGGGCACCAGGTCCCTGTCAGAGCTTCCAGATAACCTCTTACCTTATCCTATCCAGACGGCCTATTTGCACTTTATTTTTCTACCCTCCCTGCCACCCCATGTAGACACCAACACGTGGGACTCCATTTCCAAAAAGCCTCCTTGCCCCTGAGGTCCACATGATAGTTTTACAGTGCACACCATGTTCCTGTAAGCTTCTCACACCTCCAAGGAGGTCATGGTGGGGGCATCACTGCCAATGAGATCCTCCATCCACCCACCCAATCCCCATAGCCTTCCACATTCTCCCATTGTGTACTATTCACATCATTATGCATTGACTATCCCCTCATCACTATCCTTGTCTTCAACTCAGCTTTTGCTCCTGCTACATCCCCCTCAATGTAAGGACTATCAGGACTGATTTCTCTCCAGGCCCCTGAACAATTCTGATGGGTAGCACCAAGAAAGGACTGACCACACCCCTGACTGCAGTCCTTGCAGGTCCACAACTGACCGTACACAATTCCCCTAATTCCTTGCCATGGCCCTTCAGCACTGACTGTAGCCCATTGCTTGGTCTGTAGTCAGATGGAGTCCCTGACCATGATCACCCTCAAGTCGATAACTGACCATGGACAAGCCTGTGGACTGTGTATGGATTCTGCCCTTGACAAACAGAACCAAGACATCATGGCTGATATCAATGCCCTTTGACTTGATAGGTGGCCAATTGGTTGAAGCATCGTGAAGTGCATTTGCCACACAGGCACTCCAGTGCTAGTTTCTGGTGCATCCCAAAGTACTGCCTTAAAGAGCAGAAACTTTCTGCAATTGGATTAAAGAGGTGCCATGAAGATTCTGACAAGCTGCCAGCATCCAGAAATGAGAGGTGTATCAGCTGGTGCCCACCAGGCATGCCTTGATGTGTTGAGTTTGGATACTTCTGTTGCAATTCTCCCAGAGTTCTCAGTATAGCCTTCAATACTCAGATCCTTAAAAGATTCCGCTCTAAATGTTACTTAATGGAACAGGTTTGGTGGTTGATAATTCCATGAGATGTGTTTACATACCCAGTCTTACAAGAAGCCAAACTTAACATCTTGTCAATATTATTTGCAGTCCTACAGTTCAGCCACAGGAGTTCAATGGTATGTAAAATTCATTTAATTTGTGTTCAGATGTGTATCATTGTAGAGTCTGATTGCCTCAGTCTGCCACATATTCTTGCCTAGTGTATTTTAAGAAGTCACTTCTGTGTTTTGTTTCAGACTTTTTAAGTAAACATCCAAAGTCCCAAAGTAAGACTGGGAATTGTGAAAGACATAACTTGCTCTATTCTGGTCTTTCAAATTTCAGGACCCACGAACAACATTCAAAATTTCCATGACACCATTTTTAATTAATGCTGGAAAATCAATGAACAATAAAGGGATTAAAGGGTTTTAATGAAAAGTAGTAAAAATAACTAGATAATAAATTGTAGTCAAATTGTTTCTTTATTCCAAATTAATAGGGTATTCTGCATTCGTAACAGAATCAGAGACTCGGGGCTTGCATTTTAATGTGAAGACAAAATGGACAGTGTAATATTGAAAACTACAATATGTGCTGGTTATAATTGAAAACAGATTAAATGGAAAGATTTAAAATCCTCCTCATTCTTGGAATGTTATCAGTTGTGAATGAGAACAAACAAGAGAAGTGTCTCCACAATACACTGTTTCATAACAGGAATAAAATGATGAAATTATATTCACACATCCCTCAGGACATTTCCCTGCCACTGATATTTGTACTTACACATGCAATGCATACTTGTCCCTACTTAAACCACTCATGACCAAACACTCTGGCTTGAACCTCAGGTAACTCAGTCTTTCGAGGTTATATATCCTATCCAGCAATGTATTCAACTTGAACTTCAACATAAAGGTTATTGCTTTATTGGTTGATTAATTCAGAAGCAGAATTTGGAATTTTGCCTTTCTCAGGAGGGTGCAGGAAAAGCAGAGATACCCATGCCCCCTGCCTTCCACCTCAAAAATCACTGGATGACCTATGAGTGACTTTGCCTTCACATAGCACTAATTAATGACCACCTACCAGCATCTTTTTTTAATGTGGCTTTGCACCTTCTTAGGTTTTTTTTGGTAACCCTGATTGCTTGTTCATAATGTGCGTCAGGTTTCTGATTCCTCTTCACCACAATCTCAGAAGGAGAGGCAGCAGTAACAGATCATTGGAACTTTATTGCACCTTTTTCTGAATCTCTTCAGACTGCCCTTCTTGTGCTTGCACCTGTACAAGACAATCCAGTTGATCTGTCAAGTGCTTCTCTTGGAGAGAATGCTGACTCATACTTTGAGCTCAGAAACAAGAACCTTCCCATCAATACTTAGCTCAGTATTTACTCCTGTTGCTACACAGCGCTAGGGACCCGGGTTCGATTCCACCCTCAGGCAACTCTCTGTATGGAGTTTGCGCGTTGTCCTTGTATCTGCGTGGGTTTCCTCTGGGAGCTTCGGTTTCCTCCCACAGTCAAAAGTTGTGCAGGTTAGGTGGATTGGCCATGCTAAATTGCCCATAATGTTCAGAGATGTGCACTTTAGATGGATTAGTCATGGGAGATGCAGGGTTATAGGGATGGGAGGGTCCAGGTGAGATGCACTTTGGAGGGTGAGTGTGGACTCAATTGGCCAAATGGCCTGCTTCCACACTGTAAGGATTCAATGAGTCATACTGACGCTTAAGGTTAAGTGAGAGAAAAAGCTGCAATCACATTTTATTTTTCTAATCAATCTGTTCAGGGATGTTGTTACATAGATATGGAGCAGGTGTGACTCAAACCTAGGCCTCCTGGCTCAGAGATAGGGACATGACAATTGTGCCAAAGTAGCTACTTATGAGCCTCTTCAAACTCAGGCTGAAATTACTTCAAGTGCATCACTAAAGAGCCCACCTCTTCAACTTGTGAACCGGTACAGATGGGTTTTTGGTGTTGGGGAAGAGGCCCCTCAATCAGCATTAATTTGTATAAGACAAAGGGGCTGGATCCAGGACAGGTAGACTGCATTTGGTTACAATTTCCCACCTCCTGCACCTTCTCCCATGATCCCCAATCCCAGAAATCCTCCTACCCCCAACCAACACGTGCATTTGTCAGAGCTAATCCTTCACCACCCTTAGCCACTACCATGGTGCTGCCCAGTTCTGATTTTGCCTCCAGTTCATTGGCAGCTCCAGTGGGTGAGACATCCTGTTGCAGATTCGTAGTTGGTAGCCAATCATCTGCCTGCATTGATGTAATATCCAGTGTGCCTTTTGGCTGAGATAGGCCAAAGGTTTCTCTCCACTCAACATTCTCTCTTTTGAAAATAGTCCAAAATCAGAAAATGTCACCCAGAATTTAATGATCATTTCAGCAACATGAGACATGTGCAAATTTCTTGGAGCATGGATTTAAACAGAGGCTTTGTATAATGTATCTAGGCAGGGCACAAAGGCAATAAACAATCTTAAGTGTCCTTTTACCATAGCATCACAGGGTATTCGTCCTGGAATTGTGTCCAGTCCAGTCATCTACCATAATTATGGCAAGGGCCGAGAGATTCCCCCAATGGGGTTGATTCATGATTTCCTTTCAAGATCTATCTCATTTGATGTAGTCTGACCATATCATAGATGTAATGTTGGAAATGAGAATATACAGAAGAAACTGTACAATGTGATTGAGTTCGTGCTATCAGTTTTAAGAAAATTTGTAAGAAAATATGTAAGCGATCACATCAAAGCTGAAGCCAAATCCAAATTGATTGCTCATCCTTAAGGCAAGAATTGCAAAAAAATGTCAACTTACTTTGAGGGTTATTTGAAATTGGTTGCTATGTTTTGGAAGAAATTTCTTTATGCTTTTCTTCATCAAGCATTCAGTGCACATCTGATAGCAAGTATCCTGCGGATGCAAACAATCACAAGGGCTGTAATTTCCCTTTCCAATTTGAATGATAGCTTTCTGCATGCTGATAGTGTAAAGACTAAGAATATGTTGAAAGCGCATTTCAGATGGTCAAGGTTGTTACTTTCACAGCAAACATGTTTATTGCGCCAAGCATATTAAGACAGTGCTGGCTAACTGCACATAGAAAAGACCAGCATGATCTCTGCTAGCTATTTAATCATCACAGCTTTCTTGAAACATTTTATTCTTCTTATATCAGACCCCACATCGCCCTATTAGTGTAAACCTGAGGCAACTTGATTCCACAGCTGCTAACAGCCTGGATTGACGTCTTGTCCAAATATGTCCTTAAGCCTGTTAGTATGTAAGCCAACGCACCAAGTGGCCTAATCGATGCACAAGGCAAAATTGTCCTCCAGCACTGTAAAAGTTATTTATTCTGCTAACTGTGACATTTTCACAAAACAAGCCTCAAGCAACATTTGTTGATTAATGCTAAAATCTGCATTTCACTATCAGATCTGTTAATGTAGTCCATTACTTTCCCCAAACTACCGTGCGGAGAGAAAATCTTTGAAATGCACAGAACGTGAAGATTACAATTCACTGAATACTAATGTGTTTCACTGTGTTTTGTATTGGATTGTCGATGCATTTTCTGCTCATCATTACTAAGGACACAGTTGCAAGCCAATTATCTTAAGCGTTGCTGAACATAGCTTATATCAAATAAATGACATGTAATTTTAAATAAAAATTACCATGATCTTTGCTGGTTGCACTGCACAATGTAAAAAGTACTGAATTCTTTGCTATTGATGCTCTAAATGCTTTTACGCTCATTCAAAGCTTTTAGAGTAAGCAATCTGAATGAGCATTGTATCAGGTAATTACAAATTTTAAAACAGGGTTATGATCTGGAGAACAACCCTGGGAGTGACAGCATGAGAAATGTTCAAAGATTTGAATCTTTCTTTTTGTATTGCTTTGTTACAATGGACTTTTTTATTCTTTCAACCTTTCTCCATCCTTTCATAATCACATCCAAAGCAGTTTTCACCTTCTAGATAACTTGGTTATATTGTTACCTTCCCTTGTTCTCCCCATCTTTCGAGCTCTGTACAGTTTCAGTCTGCAGGTTTTACAGTCAGAGGGTGGAAAATAGCCAAAACAAGCCCATCCCACAAAGAGACATGGTACACATTCTATCTTGTTTCCAATGTTTCCAAAGAGAGAAATGAAATTTAGCTAAGTGGAATTGGATGTGAACATATTCTTTCTGTTCACTCGCTGTCTGTTAAATAGAACTGACTAATTATTTGTGTCTATAGCCTTAACTTAACAATTGTTCCTCCAGCTTCCTTTGAAGAGACTGGGAACATACAGGAGATACGGGAGCCTCTTGAACCAGAGGCAGTGAAAGCAGTGATGGTGGCAGCTAAGGCAATAGCGGAGGCAGAGACAGAGGCAGTAGCAATAGAGGAAAAGCCAGTGGAAACAATGACGGAGGCAGTGAGGAGACATTGAGAGACCAGGAGCAGTAACAAAACCAGCCCAGCTCTGAGCTTAGTGGCAAGATGGTAATTCATTGTGTCCCAGTGACATCTGCAAGGATATATTGGAAAAGTAACCAGTTCACACCAATAGCACTGATAATACAGGTACATAATCCTTTATCCAGAATCCTGAAATCCGAAAAGCTCTGAAATCTGAACTATTTTTTGTGAAAATGTTTTCTCCATAACAAAGTTGTTTGGCATGCAAACAGCTAACCCAACTCCACACCTACTTAACCCACGTCACTCAGATGTGACAGAGCAGGATGGCCCAGAACCGGCAGGCATCAATCTGTCTCAGCGCTCGTAGTACTCACGGGTGTGTCTGCTATTCAGTATTTTTTTTTAATCTCACTGTAAAACTGTCAGTTATTCTAAAAGTCAAAAAATTCTGAATTCTGAAAACCAGCTGGCCCCAAGGGTTTCAGATCAAGGATGTGTACTCGTATCACACTGACAGACAAATAAAAATTGGTGTTTTGAATGTAGGGGAAAAATGTATCGGGTAACAATGCAATGACATCAGTCTTCAGGATTCAATGTGGTGTCTCTTATGTTTCCCCAAGTTCTTTAGTTCTCTGAACTTTTACTTCTTCACAAGAGGCACAGAATTACTGGTACACAAATTATAAAGTCTCTGACTCGTTGTTTAACAACCAAAGCTTACAGCAACTGATGGGAGAAAACAACTGGCTTTCTTTAGCCTAAGGTATTCTATCTCTCCATCTAGATGCCCGAGGCTTCTCACTTTATCGTTCACATCCACAAGCTCTTCAGCTACCCAGAAACCAGAGAGTTGTCATCATGTTGATCATCTTTGGCCTCCACAACAGGTCAAAATTATACAAACCATTCAGCCATTTGTTACTAGCCAAATCTCATGATGTACACTTGCCCCATTGTCATACCATCTATTTGCAATTTTCCCCATTGCTTGCAAAGCAACAATGTAAACAAGACTCAAAATGAGCTGCATTAACTTATATTTTAAAAACATAACATTCTTTTCTCAGTCCTTCATTGTCAAATAGTCCTTTTCAAAATCAGTCCACAATCAAAAAGCTATGGTCTCTACAGTGTTTTTAACTACTTATTTATTCTTTCCTTAAAAGATGATGTGTTATCTGCAGTAAACCATCCCATTCTCAAATGCTAACAACAATTCTCCTAGTCTCCTCTCTGACTTCTTTAATGGTGATTTTTAAAAAAATAAAAACCCTTATTACTAGCTGCATGGTTCATGATTTTATAATTTCTAATATTCCCATTCTTTGGTTATCTTCCTGAAATGCAACAGCTCAGATTTCTCTGAGGTGCTAAAAAGTAAAGAAAAACAGATGAACTAAAAAAGAGGTGAACATATTATAAATGGTTGGCAAGAAATATTGTATGTTATGAATTTGCCTCTTCCAAATTGATACATTCAGAGCCGTTTCTCTCAGTCCAGACTACTCTCAAGTAGAAAGTTGTAAATCCAGCTCAATAATTCAAGTTTGTAAGTTATGAGTAAATTGCATCAGAGTCTACATTTGGAATGCTTTAATGACTTAGAGTTGTTTATTCTTCGTAGAAACTGAATCTGAATGATGCATATTTCAAACAATACACTTATCGCCCTCTGTGAAATTCTTGGGCATTACTGTTTTATCCTGTGGCATATCACAAAATGGCTCTGTTGGTAAATATTGCTATCATAATTATTATGGAAACCTCATCTATCCAGCACATGCTACATACTGAATTGAATTGAATTGAGTTGAATTTATTGTCATATGTACCAAGGCACAGTGAAAAGCCTTGTCTTGCGAGCAATACAGGCAGATCACAGAGTTAAATAGCATAGATAAGTAAATAATAGGCAAACAGTGGCAAAAACAAAAACACAGGTACAGACGAATGTTAAGAGTTTGTGAGTCCATTCGGTATTCTAACAACAGTAGAGTAGAAACTGTTTCAAAACCGGCTGGTGTGTGTGTTCTGGCTTCTGTACCTTCTCCCTGATGGTAGAGGTTGTAGATAAACAGTGCCAGGGTGGGATGGATCTTTGAGAATGCTGGTGGCCTTTCCTTGACAGCGGGCCTGGTAGGTGGATTCTACAGATAGAAGGTTGGCCTTTGTGATTGTCTGGGCTGAGTTCGCCTCTCTCAGTAACCATCTCCAATCTTGAATGGTACGGTTGCCATACCAGGTAGTGATACAACCAGACAGAATGCTCTCGATGGCACACCTATAAAAGTTGGCAAGGATATTCACCATCATGCCAATTTTCCTCAGCTGCCTGAGGAAGAAGAGAAATTGTTGAGCCTTTGTAACCAATGCGTCCACATGAAAAGTCCAAGAAAGCTTTTTATGGATGACCAATCCCAGGTGTTTGACACTCGTTCCACCTCTGTACTGTTAATGTGTAGATGGGGGGCATGAGTAACATCCCACCGGAAGTCAATAATGAGTTCCTTGGTTTAGAAGATTTAGAAAGGGGTGCAGGAACTTTGAAGTACAAGAACTGTATTCATTTAAATAAGTCTCTTAGACAGTGCAAAGACACGATTTAGGTCACTCCACCATTCAATATGGCTGATCTGATTACTTCTACTTATTCCTGATAACCTTCCACTCTCTTTCATGCTGGTTTGACATAGCCCTCATCTCCCCAATACTTCAAATTCTATCTACCTGCTATGTAAATACTTGCACTGATCTAACCATCACAGCTCTCTGGGATAGAGAATTCCAGATACTATCCTATGAGAGAAAGAAATTCCTTTAAAATACTTGGCTGCAGGCCAAGAGCTCCTGTTGCCTTGTCTACCTTTAGTCCCATTTGTTTCTCAAATACCTTGTCCCTCATATAGTCTTAGAGTCATCCAGCATAGAAACAGACCTCTGGTCCCACCAGTCCATGTTGAACATAATCCCAAACTAAACTAGTCCTACCTGCCTACACCTGGCCCATATCCTTCCAAACCTTTCCGATGCATGTATCCATTAAAATGTCTTTTAAATGTTATAATTGTATCCACATCCACCATTTTCTCAGGAAATTTCATTCCACACATGAATCACCCTCTATGTAAAAAAATTGCCTTTCATGTATTTCTTAAATCTCTCTCTGCTCACCTTAAAAATGTGCCCCCTCATCTTGAAACCACTCACCCTAGGGAAAAGACAACGACCATTAACTCTGTCTACACCCCTCATTCTTGTATAAACTTCTATCAGGCTGCCTTTCAACTTCCTACACTCTGTTACTGGCAGCATCCTGGTAAATCTCTTATGAACCCTCTCCAGCTCAATAATATCCCACCTATAACTGGGCAAACAGAACTGGACACAGTATTCCATAAGAGACCTCACCAATGTCCTGCACAACCTCAACATGACTTCCCAACTGCTCTACTCAAAGGACTGAACAATGGAGGCAAGCATTCTGTCTGTATGAGATACAAACTTCAAAGAATTGTGTACCTGCACCCCTTGGTAAAAACAATAACTGCAGATGCTGGAAACCAGATTCTGGATTAGTGGTGCTGGAAGAGCACAGCAATTCAGACAGCATCCAAGGAGCAGCGAAATTGACATTTCGGGCAAAAGCCCTTCATCAGGCTGGGCTTTTGCCCGAAACGTCGATTTCACTGCTCCCTGGATGCTGCCTGAACTGCTGTGCTCTTCCAGCACCACTAATCCAGTACCTGCACCCCTAGGTCCTTCTGTTCCACAACACTACCCAAAATCTTACCATTAATTATATAAGCCCTACTCTTATTTGTTGTACCAAAATGTTACCTCACATTTATCCAGATTGAACTGCACCTGCCATTTTTCAGCTCATTGACCTATTTGATCAAAATCCCTTTGTAATCTTAGATAACCCTCTTCACTGTATACTATACCACCAATTTTGGTTTCATCCGCAAACTTACTAACCATGCGTTCTATATTCTCCTCCCCATTAGCACCTTGGTATCTGTTATGTTTGGGATGTAAATAGTGAAGACTGATATAAAAATTGGTTTAAATTATGTCATTGCTCTGTTCCCCATGATCAATTCCCCAATTGCATCTTCCAATGGTTCTACAGTTACTTCAGCTGCTCTCTTTCTTTTTAAATACCCATAGAAGCTTTTGATATTGTTTTTGTTTCTTGTGAATTTACTTTCATAATCATTTTTTCCCTCTTTATCAGCTTTTCAATCATCCACTGCTGCTTCAGAGAAAATTCCCAGTCCTCTGGCCTACCACTAGTTTTCACCATTCTCTATGTTTTAGTTTTTGATTGGGTAGTCATCTTTGCTGCTTTTGATAATCACAGGTAGTTTATCCTCCTCACTGAGTTCTTCTTTGTGATCAGAATAAATTTCTGCTAGAAGTTATGAAATATCTGGTTAAATGCCAGCCACTGCTTAGCCACTGCTCAGCCAGTTAATGTGTGTTCCCAGGATGCTTTAGACAATATTTCCTTCATACTTCTGTAATTACCATTATTTAAGTTGAGGACATTGGTTTGAGGCCTGAGTTGTTCTCCCTCAAACTGAATTTGAAGGTCTACCATATTTTGATTACTAATCCCCTGGAGGATCCTTAATTATGAAATCACTTCTTGTTCCTACTAGATTATATATGACTAAATCTAAAATAGCCTGTTGCAACAGATTAAAATCACCCATGTTAATCATAAATCCCTACTTATATGGTTTCATTATTTCCCGATTTATACTTCACTCTATAATAAGGCAACTCTTTGGGGGTTAGATGATCCTACCTGTGACGTCTTCCCCATGCTGATCCTTATTTTTATCCAAGTTATTGCTTCGATATCACTATTCATCATCACACTGATTTTGTTTTCAAACAAAGCAACCACGCCTCTTTTGCTTTTTTTTTGCCTAATCTTCTGGAACACCAAATACCCTTGAAAATTGAGTTCCCAGTCTTGGTCACATTGCAATCATGTCTCAGTCATAGCTACCAAGACATCCAGCAGCTCCTAAACACTGTATTGCATGACCTGTCCAGTCATCTCCATTCCATTTCATTAGTTAATTTGGATGTGAAATAAAGTGAATTTTCTAACAATGCTGTTCAGCTCTAATAATGTCTCTTGACTTGAAATACTGGGTCAACAAAAAGAGACATGGAAGAAAGTCCCCTTAATCACTGACCTGCTTTCCTGTAAAGTCACACTTCAGCAGTGACAAATAGAAACCAATTGAAGGGGCTCTCTGCTACCATATTTTATTCCCTGTCACCTCTTCGCCTCTCATTCATGTCCGCTGTTCACTTTCTGAACCTGCTTTCCCATCCTCTCAGGTTGAGGTAATGCAGACTGCACTTTTTTCCCACTCTTTCTGTAGCTCTCTTGTGGCTAAGTCAGAAACACAAGCCCTCCATCCCTTTGCTCTTTCAGAAGTTAATGACTGTCTCAGGGTCCTCCTCTCTCTCGTTTGATCAAGAATTTAACTATCTGTAACTTAAAAAACCTTCCAGGATGCTGATTCCTCCACTTTCTGAGGGGCAGAATTCCAAAGATACACAACTTTCTGTGACAAAAAAATTCTTCTCACTCTGCCTTAAATAGGTAACCCCTTATTTTAAAACAATGACCCCTAGTTATGGCTCTCCCACTGTAGGAAAACTCCTTTCCACATACACCTTCTTCATACCACACATGATTTATATGTTTCAATGAAGTTGCCTTTACTCTTCTAAACTCCAGCAGGTATAAGCCTAGCCAGTCCAACCTTTCCTCATAAGACAACCTGTCCATTCCAGTTATTAGACCCTGAACTTCATCCAATGCATTTACTTGCTTCCTTAAATATGCAGACCAATACAGTACATCATACTCCAGATGTGGTCTCACCTGTCTAACTTAAGCATAGCCTCTCTACTGTTAAAGTCAATACTTCTCAATAAATGATAACGTTCTATTAGTTTTTGTAAATCTTCGCTGTATCTGCACAGGAACTTTCTGTGATTTAATGCACTAGGACCACTAGATCCCTCTGCATTTCAGAACTCTACAGTCACTCACCATTTAGATAATATGCATTTTTGTGACAAAATGGGCAATTTCACATGTTGCCACGTTGTAGACAATTGCTAGATATTTGCCCATTCACTTAATGTAGCAATATCCCTTTGCAACCTTCTTACATCCTCTTCACAATTTACTTTCCTATCTGTCTTTGTGTCATCAGCAAATTTAGCAATGATACCTTCAGTCCTTTCATCCAAGTCATTTATGCAAATTGTAAACAGTTAAGGTCCCAGCTCTGATCTCTGCAACACACTATTCATTATATCTTGCCAACCAGAAAAGGAATCCTTTATGCCTACTCACTGCATGTCAATGTGTTACCCCATCATTTCTTACTTTCAGCACCTGAAAATGTCAGAAAAGAACATTGAATTGGGTTGCATTGGCATCACAAGTAAAAAAAAAGTCACAGCATAAAAAATTATTTGCATAATTCTAGAAGGCAAAATAAATTTTACCTGATATTTCACAGGCGGGTTCAGGTAACTCTAATACATGTGTTGTGAATCTAAACATCACTGACTGATGAAGAATCCTAAACACAGAGCAGGAAGAAGATATTAAGCATTTAAGCAAGATTTCATCCACTTGCATACAGACTTCAGCTAAAATGGACCATATGTTGATGATAGTTTGATTTGAGAATGATTTCTGTTTGTCAAAATAAAGGACAGTGATCAATGTACAGATATATGACATGGGGTGTCCTATGCACCGAGCAAATTAGTCTCTCATGTATTGTGAATATCAATAACCTGATACGCATATGTCAGTGAACAGGTACAGATTTATGTAACAAAATTATTTTCACAAGAGTATCTTACCAGAGAATTAAGTTAATCTGAAAGAGGTCAAAGCTTTGGAATTCAAATAAATAGCAATATAGAACTGCACATAAATGAAACACATTGTTTTACAGACATTCAAGAATATCGGAATTCTAAACAGGAGTTAACAGTGATGGATGAAATAGTCTATCAAATGAAATAAACCTGTATTACCAAAATGCTAATGTAAAGAGATCCTACTAAAGCAATTTCATTGTGAGACTACCACCTACAGATATGGTTTTGCAGTTAAACCGTTTCAGTACACAAGCATTCAAAACCCACACTCCTTTGCATGTGATTGATTTCTGCTACTGAACAGAATTAGGTGCGAAATATTTGTTTTCCAACTGTCACCATCTTGAATTTATGTTCCGTAATGCACATTTGACAGCTCCTGTGATTATAAACGCTCTCCTCTGTCTTTCATCATTTCATGGCTGTCTAGTGCAATTTTGTATTTTTCACAGACCCGTTTTCTGTCTCCCCAATCCAACAACAGTGATTCATGTAAGTGGAACTTATTCCTCAAAATCTGGAAGGTGTACCTTACTGATAATCCATCATCTGGTACACACTGAAAGATTAACAATTTGTCATAGAATCACAGAAATTTATAGCACAAGGGATGCCATTTGGCCATCTTGTCTGCGCTGGCCATACTAATTTCTGTTTTCAGCTCTTGGCCTGTAGCCTTATAGGCAACAATACTTGAGTACATATCCAACTATGCAATCAGCTGTATCTCCAATGATGCATTCATTGGATTCAACATAGTTTCTTTCTCTTATTCAAAAAAAATATTCTCCAAACTGATAAATACTGAAGCAAAATGTATTTATTTACAGTTAAACAATGTGTTAACCAGCTGACCACATATTATAATGATAATGAAATAAAAGTATATTCTCTCGTGCTATTACCTGTTTTTAAGCCGCTGACCACCTCATAACCGTAATAGAACCAATGGATAGAAGTAACCCCAGCCTGGTCAGGACATGACAAAGAGCACTTTTTCAGACTGTATATTTCAAGTTGTTCAATTTTGTGAGTTGATGACCATAGTTACCTAATAATGACAATCGAGTTTTTGTGAGGATTTTTAAGTAGTTTATTAAATTTGTTAAGCAGCAGCATTTTCGATATGATATGTTAATTAATTAGACAATATAACCTGTGATGATTAAGGGTGGTTCACTGACACCAGAGGATGTACAGGCAGTTGGTGTGGACTGTGTCCATCTCGTTAAAGGTGTATGGCAGCAACTTGCTCACTAGCTGAAGACTGAAATAACTCTTCCCTCAATTGCTTCTGTTCCATCTTCCATCAGAAGAAAACAGTTCCCTCATGAGGACTTTTACCCACAAGGACAGCTGATGAGGAAGCCCTCTGACTCTCAGCACCTATTATTATACCCTATTTTAGGGACAGTTACATTATGATGTGTCGATCACTCACTTGACTCCTTCTCACCAATGTACAAGAGACTAACACTTAGGAGGTCAGTTTAACTGTTCCTCATTTGCTCACTGCCACCTGAAGGTTACTTTTCATTTATTTTGGGGAAATAATCCTTTATCTTCCTCAACACTGTATTAGAAATAGGGTACATACGGTGCCATATATTTCTTTGACATCAGCATATGGATCATCATGACTTTGCAGGTATTTGATGTCACTTTTGTTTATCATTTATACAAATGATTTAGATGAGAGTATAGAAGGGATGGATAGGAAGCTTGCAGGTGACAGTAAAATTGGTGGCATTATGGACGGTGAAGAAGGTTATCTCAGATTACAAAGAGATGGTGATCAATTGGGTCAGTGAGCTGGGGACAAGGGACTTTATGTCACTTTTTTTTCTCTTGTTCATTAGAAATTCTTTAAGTTTGGGGAAACCAAATAACTGTAACAGGAAATACAGGAAAAGCTAGAAAAAATTAGCTTTAATGGGATCTCAAAGAGGCCTCCTTTGGTGGCTGTGAAACACAAAGATAACGTCCTTGACCAAGTGGTTTAAGTGGGAGTACATTTGTTTTTATTCATTCATCACTTGCTAGGCCAGCAATGTATTGCCCATCCCTAAGTTAAGAGTCAACCACATTGCTGTGTGTCTGGAGTCACGTGTAGGCCAGACCAGGTAAGGATGGCAATTTCCTTCCCTAAATGACATTAGTGAATCATATCGTGATTTCTTTCTATTAATTATGCCCCACCACCATTAGCTTTCAATTGTCCCGACCCAAAATTCCAGTCACTTTGGTTTTTACCTCGTTCTCACTGATACCACTTTGATTGTTTTAAAGCCAATTTCTCTGCAGATTAAAAGTCAATGCCTTATCAGTTAAAATGTGATCTAGCCACTCGCCCCTACATCAAAGACATCTCGGAAATGACAGCCACACTACTCAGACCTCTTGGAATCATGGTAGCCCACATACCCACTAACAGACTAAAACAGCAGCTAATGAACTTAAAAGACCCTATACAGACAACAACAAAACAAACATTACATTGGACAAACAGGCAGAAAACTGACCACCAGCATACATGAACTTCAACTAGCTACAAAGATGCATGACCTACTATCACTAGTATCCTTATATACAGATGAGGAAGGACATAACTTCGATTGGGACAACACACCCATCCTCGGACAAGCCTAAAAGCAAGGCATTGCAACCAGAACTCTATCAATAAACACATTGATTTGGATCCCATCTATCACCTTCTGAGAAAAAGAATATGAAATGACATCACCACAGGAAATGACATCACCAATTCTAGGAAACTTAAACACAAATAGAAAGTGAGACATAATACCAGTGCTTCACCGGAGGCTCGCTTGAGGCGAAAGGTCGGAAAATGAACCTTCCAACTCAGTGAGCAAACTTAAATGTGTTTTCTTGCACAATAGCCATTTTGACAATTAGGTGTACATGGATGGGTTCTGTCACTAACAAACTGATGTCAACAATCATCTGCGGAGCTCATGCGGAAGAAGTGCAAAATTGAAGAACCTATTCATTCACTTGCTTGTTTAGCTGCTAAATGCATTGCACTGATAATGAAGCAACAACCTGATATTGGGAATGCTTACGCACATCCACTGTCATTTCCAGCCATGTGCAACAGTTTAGGCTTTCCATGTTTTAGAGAAGCATGGGAGTTGATAGTGCAACATGCAACTGTCTGACATCTTCTTTATTGGTGCGTTTGTGCGAATGCCAATCTAGTGGCCTTTCAGTTCCCATAATAGCCCAAAGACTACAAATTAGAGAAGAAACTTTGATGTACAAAGAGTGCAGGCAGGGATAGGAATAAAATATTCAATATACCTAATAACAAAGGAGGTTCCATAATGAGGGCCAGTATGAGCCAGGAAAGAAAAGGAAATAAATAAAAAAGGAAGTTGTTGAAAAATAAAATCCATCTTGTGTTTGAATAAATAATAATGGATATCAGAGCTGTTAATTTTCCACCAGCAAGACATATCTGATGACCGATCAAAATTGCTTGAGGTAAATGATCAGTCTTATCAAAGGCTTAAATGGGCTTTAGAACTAAGATTTAACAAAGTTGAAATTCTGTAACAGTGACGAAGGATGAGCCACTATCCTTTGGCTCACTGTGATGGTGGGGTTGGAGGTTGGAGAGTATCGACAGCAACTTTTCAACTGAACTGCTAAGGTGGATGAAGAATAAAACCCAAGCAAAATAACAATCCTGCAGAAAATCTGAAATTAAAACAACAAATGCTGGAAATATGCAGCGGGTCAAAGAGTATTTGTGGGGAGAGACAAATTGTGTAGGATTTGCTTTTTGGGTGAATCCAAGATGGAGGATGGGAAAAATTTCTGGCTGTAACAGCTGCTCCTTTTTTGAGGTATTTTAGGTGCTGGAGATGATTTCCTCGAATTCCAGGAGTAGCAATTACTGTTTTGGAACTTTGAAAAAAAAAGTCAAAACAACAGCAGTTTTAAAAGGGAGTAGGACAGACAAAGGAAGCACATGGTGAGGTCAGTGCAGGAGAGAGAGAGAGAGAGAGAAAGAAAGAAACTGATGGAGCAGTTTCATGTATCGCTGGATATCAGAGTGCGTCTGGGAAAATTAACAAACAGTGAAATTCACAACTGATCTTGCAGGAACTGTTTGGGTGAAGTTCACAGCACAGAATCAGATAAGTGTATTTTGTTTTAAGTATGGCCTATAGAAAGTCTGCAGTAGTGAGTAAAGTGGGTTCTTTCTTGATTGTATGTTTTTGGAGATATGTCTCTTGATTAAACTTCAAATATAAGCTATAACTATTAATTTAGCCTGTAGCAGTGTTTGCAGATGAATAAGACAGTGTTATTTTCTGGGTCTGTACATTGTGAAAGAGCAAAAATGGCCTTTAGAAGAATAATATGTACTTCTTGTCAGATGTGGGAGTTTAAAGAGAGTTTAAGGGTTACTGCGAATTATATCTGCCATGAATGCTGTTGGTTACGAATCTTATCAGATCAAATGGATTGGTTGGAGAGACAGTTAGAAGCAATGAGAAGTTTGCAACAGCAACAGTATGTGATGGATGGTAGTTATAGGAAGGAGGGAAAGTCTCAGATTCAGTCACAAAGATGGGTTAACTCCAGGAAAGGTAAGAGAGGTAGGCACCTAGTGCAGAAGTCTTTTGTGGATATACCCATGTCAAACAGGTATGCTGTTTTGGAAAAGGTAGGGGTGATGGATTCTCAGGGGAACGTAGCACAAACAGCCAAGTTTCTGGTATTGAGACTGGTTCTAATGCAATGAGGGGTATGTCAGCTTCCAAGAGATCAATTATGTTAGAGGATTCTGTAGTCCGAGGTACAGACAGATGTTTCTGTGGCCAGCAGCGGAAAATCAGAATGGTGTGTTGCTTCCCTGGTGCTAGGATCAAGGATGTCTCAGAGAGGGTGCAGAATGTTCTCATGGGGGAGAGGGGGCAGGAAGAGGTCATTGTCCACATTGGAACCAACAATATAGAAAGGGAAAAGGTTGAGATTCTGAAGGGAGATTACAAAGAGTTAGGCAGGAAATTAAAAAGGAGATCCTCGAGAGTAGTAATATATCTGAATTACTCCCGGTGCTACGAGCTAGTGAGGTCAGGAATAGGAGAATAGAGCAGATGAATGTGTGGCTGAGGAGCTGGTGTATGGGAGAAGGATTCACATTTTTGGATAATTGAAATCTCTTTTGGGATAGAAGTGACCTGTACAAGAAGGACAGATTGCACCGAAGTTGGAAGGGGACTAATATACTGGCAGGGAAATTTGCTGGAGCTGTTCGGGAGGATTTAAACTAGTAAGATCGGGGGGTGGGACCCAGGGAGATAGTGAGGAAAGAGGTCAATTTGAGACTGGTACAATTAAGAACAGAAGCGAGTCAAACAGTCGGGGTAGGCAGGGACAAGGTTGGACTAATAAATTAAACTGCATTTTTTTCAATGCAAGGGGCTTAACAGGGAAGGCAGATGAACTCAGGGCATGGGTAGGAACATGGGACTGGGATATCATAGCAATTACAGAAACATGGCTCAGGGATGGGCAGGACTGGCAGCTTAATGCTCCAGGATACAAACTCTACAGGAAGGATAGAAAGGGAGGCAAGAGAGGAGGGGGTGTGGTGTTTTTGATCGGGGATAGCATTACAGCTGTGCTGAGGGAGGATATTCCTGGAAATATATCCAGGGAAGTTATTTGGGTGGAACTGAGAAATGAGAAAGGGATGATCACCTTACTGGGTTTGTATTATAGACCTCCTAATAGTCAGAGGGAAATTGAGAAACCAACTTGTAAGGAGATCTCAGCTTTCTGTAAAAATAATAGGGTGATTTTACAGCTATCTGTAAAAATATTAGGGGGATTTTAACTTTCCAAACATAGACTGGGACTGCCATAGCGTTATGGGTTGAGATGGAGAGGCATTTGTTAAGTGTGTACAAGAAAATTTTCTGATTCAGTATGTGGATGTACCTACTAGAGAAGGTGCAAAATTTGACCTACTCTTAGGAAATAAGGCAGGGCAGGTGACTGAGGTGTCAGTGGGTGAGGGCATTTTGGGTCCAGTGACCATAATTCTATTAGATTTAAAATAGAGTTGGAAAAGGATAGACCAGATCTAAAAATTGAAGTTCTAAATTGGAGAAAGGCCAATTTTGATGGTATTAGGCAAGAACTTTCACAAGCTGATTGGGGGCAGATGTTCACAGGTAAAGGGACGGCTGGAAAATGGGAAGCCTTCAGAATTGAGATAACGAGAATCCAGAGAAAGTATGGTTTGGTTAAAAAAAGAAGGAAGCATATGTAAGGTATAGACAGGATAGATGGAATGAATCCTTAGAAAAGTATAAAGGCGGTAGGAGTATACTTAAGAGGGAAATCAGGAGGCAAAAAAGGGACATGAGATAGTTTTAGCAAATAGAATTAAGGTGAATCCAAAGGATTTTTACAAACACATTAAGGACAAAAGGGTAACTAGGGAGAGAATAGGGCCCCTCAAAGATCAGCAAGGCGGCCTGTGTGTGGAGCTGCAGAACATGGGAGAGATACTAAACGAGTACTTTGCATCAGTATTTACTGTGGAAAAGAATATGGAAGATATAGAATGTAGGGAAATAGATGGTGACATCTTGCAAAATGTCCATATTACAGAGGAGGAAGTCCTGAAACGCATAAAGGTGGATAAATCCCCAGGCACTGATCAGGTGTACCCTAGAACTCTGTGGGAAGCTAGAGAAGTGATTACTGGGCCTCTTGCTGAGATATTTGTATCATCGATAGTCACAAGTGAGGTGCCGGAAGACTGGAGGTTGGCTAACATGGTGTCACTGTTTAAGAAGCGTGGAAAGGACAAGCCAGGGAACTATAGACCAGTAAGTCTGACATCAGTGGTGGGCAAGTTGTTGGAGGGAATCCTGAGGGACAGGATGTACATGTATCTGGAAAGGGATTAGGGATAGTCAACATGACTTTGCGCATGGGAAATCATGTCTCACAAACTTGATTGAGTTTTTTGAAGAAATAACAAAGAGGATTGATGAGGGCAGAGCAGTAGATATGACCTATATGAACTTCAGTAAGGCGTTCGACAAGGTTCCCCATGGGAGACTGATTAGCAAGATTAGATCTCACGGAATACAGGGAGAACTAGCCATTTGGATACAGAACTGGCTCAAAGGTACAAGATAGAGGGTGATGGTGGAGGGTTGTTTTTCAGACTGGAGTGCCACAAGGATAGGTGCTTTTTGTCATTTACATAAATGATTTGGATGCAAGCATAAGAGGTACAGTTAGTAAGTTTGCAGATGACACCAAAATTGGAGGTGTAGTGCACAGTGAAGAGAGTTACCTCAGATTACAACAGGATCTTGACCAGATGGGCCAATGGGCTAAGAAGTGGCAGATGGAGTTTAATTCAGATAAATGCGAGGTGCTGCATTTTGGGAAAGCAAATCTTAGCAGGACTTATGCACTTAATGGTAAGGTCCTAGGGAGTGTTACTGAACAAAGAGTCCTTGAAAATGGAGTCGCAGGCAGATAGGATAGTGATGAAGGCGTTTGGAATGCTTTCTTTTATTGGTCAGAGTATTGAGTACAGGATTTGGCAGGTCATGTTGTGGTTGTACAGGACTTTGGCTAGGCTACTGTTGGAATATTGCATGCAATTCTGGTCTCCTTCCTATCAGAAAGACATTGTGAAACCTGAAAGGGTTCAGAAACCCACACAGACACGGGGAGAACGTGCAAACTCCACACAGTCAGTCACCTGAGGCAGGAATTGAACCCGGGTCTCTGACGCCGTGAGGCAGCAGTGCTAACCACTGTGCCACCGTGCCGACTTCAGCCTTAGGAAACATGAGCTTGGATGGGTGTATGAATAGGAAGGGTTTGGAGGGATATGGGCTGGGTGCTGACAGGTGGGACTAGATTGGGTTAGGCTATCTTGTCGGCGTGGACGGGTTGGACCGAAGGGTCTGTTTCTATGCTGTTCGTCTCTATGACTCTATACAGGGCAATCCCCATACCCGATGGAATGGCCACAATAATAAAATCTACTGGGTATGGATACTTGACCTAAAGGGAGCTGAAAGAAAAAGAAGCTATAAAATTTTAAAAGAACTCAGTTCAGATCTGATTAAAGACACAAAGTATTGCGCTCAGTTATTTCAAGTCATTCAAATTTGTGAGGTAAACAGTATATAACATTGATTTAGAGGAAATTGCATTGGATAAGACAGAAATAAAGTAAATGCAGAATGTCTCAAGGTGCTTCACAGCCAATGCAGAGTTTCTGAAGTGTAGTAATTTAGGCAAATTTCCTAATCAATTTAAACATAATAAATAGCCTGTAAACAAAAAAAGTGATACACAACAAAAGATTTATCCTTATTTGAAGGATAAATGTTGGCTGGAATATGAGGACAATTCCTTGTCTTTTTTTTATATAGCGTTTGGAGAAACTATATATGGAGAAACACATTTGTACATTGTAAATGTGACTTGCCATAGATACTTGTGACCTCTGCTATAACTCAAAGTTAAATCTTAATTTTTGTTCTGACGCAGTGCAAGTTTTGCAAGGTTTCTCATCACAAGTCCTCCGAATATTTCTCACAATACCTTTCAAACTCACCTCTGCTCTATCCCTATGGATTCCCTCAAATCCAATCCAAGCCCCAGCCCAGAATAACTTGCCATTCTCTGGACATCTGTAAAGGGCTCTGTGCATCCGAATGAACTCTGGCATTCTCAAATTGCCTCACACAGTGATGGATTTATTGGAGAAATGTCGGAGAAAGGGAAGAAACAGTTGCAATTCACCAAGAGGAACTGGATGGTCCTGATAGAGGGGACGGTGCAAAGGAGGGGTGTCCTCTTCCCTGAGGAATGCCAGAGGAGACCATGATACCAGACTCTGGCACCTGGCACGGTGCTGCACAAAGGTCAATACCTTGTCCAGTCCACCAAGATACGTGTCACACTCTTCCCTCTGAGATTTCACACTCACTCTATCTCTGCTACTCCACCCGTCCCTCAACAAGCTTCACGCTGCACTGCCTTCACTGCTGTCTGCAACATCTTCCTTCAGTCACTATTGTTTCATTCCAACCTCCCACGCTACTAACCACTGCATGGCCTAGGCACCTTGCTTTGGAACACTCGCCACTATTCCCACAACTACACCGATAGTAACAATTGTGCCACCACCCACTTTCGTCTCACTTATTTCTACTGTCTCTCATTACAGGAGAAGATAATCCACGACTTCACACCTCCCAGTTCCCCACTCTACCCATCAACATGAGTCTACCCAGCATTCTCTCCGAGCCACTAGCATCTGAATTGATCATGCCAGGTGTGATCCTACAATGCCTACCTCCCACATGTCAGTGTGCTCCCGACGATGGTCAAACCCATTCCAACATGACCATGCCGTCCCCATCCCATCTATGCTTTCCCAGACACACCCCCCCCCCCCATTCAAGTGCTGTTGCTCTCATTACAATTCTCATGCCTCCGTTCCCCCAGCCTGTAGCCCTGATCCCAAACAATAGGCTCCCAAGATGTCTTCCTGAAGCAGTAGCCTGCCATGACCGCTCCCCCTCCACCGAGTGCCCTATCCAGATGATTATTGCCCAGACCCAGACAGAAATCAAACAACAAATGAATCAGAATACAGAAAAGTAGAAAGAGGGCTTGGTGACATGCTGCAATGATAATAGCCTCTCATTCAATGTTGGCAAAAATAAAGAACTGATTATTGACTTCAGAAACGAAGGAGGAGAACATGCTCTCATCTACATTAATGGTATGTAGGTTGTGAGGATTGACAGTGTCAAGTTTCTAGGAATGACAATAACTATAAACCTGTCCTGGACTTCACACTTAGATCCACCGGTCAAGAAGGCACAACAACACCTCTTCTTCCTCAGTCAGTTCAGGAAATTCAGCATGTCCATAAAGACTCACACCAACTTTTACAGGTGCACCATAGAAAGCATACAGTCTGGGTGCATAATGACCTGGTAAGGCAACTGCTCTGTCCAGGACCACAAGAAACTACAAAAGGTTATGTGCACAGCCCACATTATCACAGAAGCCAACCTTCCATCCATGGACTCCATTTATACTTCTCATGAAAATGCCGTGGAACTGCTGCCAATGTCATCAAAGATCCCTTCTACACTTATAATGCACTCCTACAACCTCTTCCATCAGTAGAAGATACAGAAGCTTGAACACGTGCACCAGCAGGTTCAAGAACAGCTTCTTCCCCACTGTTATCAGACTCATGAATCGACTCTCTAACTTCAAATAATGTGGATCTTGCCTAGCACACACCCTGTGCAGTGTAACCTGTATGCCTCACTCTGTGATCTGTACGCCCTTGTTTGCTATGATCTGTCCGTTCTGCTCACAAACAAAGCTTTTCACTGTACGTAGGTACACATGACAATAAAGCAAATCAATCAATCAAATCAATCAGACCCCAATCTGGTGGGTGTACATCTTCTCAGCCATGTTTACCCTCCTCCTTTGGACTGTCTGGTGTGGAGCCACAGGATTGATCATGACTCACCCCAGTACTGAAGATGAACAGACCTGACCAGAAATCATCCCTGACCATGACCAATCCCCTGGACTGGTATCAGGGGCTGCCCTTGACCCCTGTTTGATGGGTGTCTACATGGTCATTGGTGAAGACTTCTCCCCTAAGAGTTTGCAACACAGCTGCCTGTTTGTTGCATACCCACTGTGTTTGCTGTGTGAGCTGCTGACACATGGAGTGGGTGTAAGATTGATATGCAGTAAGAAGTACATCTGTCTGAACTGCTGCCAGCATGGCAGGATGACTGGCTTTTCGGCATGGAATTGATTTCCCAGTTATTTCCAACCATGTTGCATAAATATTTCTTCTCGCGTGTAGTAACTAATAAACCCACCTTTTGTTTTACTAATTCAAGGAAGGCTAAATTGAATTCATCTAAAAGATAAATTAATTTGATTCTTGGAGAAATATGTCTCCAAGGGAAGAGATCCAGTTTCCTCATTTCCCCTCCCCCACCTTACCTCAGTTCCAACCTTCCAGCTCAGCACCATCCTCATGACCTGTCCTACCTTCCAATCTCCCTTCCCACCTGTCCGCTCCACCCTCCTCTCTGACCTATCACCTTTATCCCTACCTCCATCCACCCATTGTACTTTTTGCTACCTTCCTCACACCCTCCTCTCTGACTTATCACCTCCATCCCCACTCCCATTCACCTATTGTACTCTTTACTACCTTCTCCCCAGCCCTACCCCCTCCACCCCCATTTATCTCTCCACCCTAGAGGCTCCCTGCCTCCATTCCTAATTAAGGGCTTTTGCCAGAAATGCCGATTTTCCTGCTCCTTGGATGCTGCCAGACCTGCTGTGCTTTTCCAGCACCACTCTAATCTAGACTCCTTTTTAAATCTGTCTTGTTACAACCATTTGAGGGGGAGGTTGAATAAATGATAGTAACCAGATCATCTCTCCTCCTCCAGAAACTTACCAGTTTGGAGTAATGTATCCGGAACTGCAATGAGTTAGGAAACCTCACTCAGGGTCTGATTATGGCAGTGCAAACTGAACAACATTATGCACAGATTGAGTAAGATTGCTTGTGAGCATTTTAATCAGTAGCTTTTTGGGAGAGTCTAAGTGAAAGTCCCACAAAAATCCACTTGAAGCTATTTTCCCCAAACCACTTTTTGACATCTCCAAAGCATTTGCAAAGATTATTATTTCATTTGCACAGACGTCATTCAGGATGCGTCTTACAAACAGGGGAAGCTAATGCTGTCGAGTGCTGCACTCCCTCTGAAGAGGGTCATGGAAGCTAAATAGTAAGTGAATGGGAAGCCACAGCTCAACATGTTCTGGAAATCATTAATTCTTCAGCAACTTTGAATCTGGTAAACACAAGTTGGGTGACCGCAACTAACTGTTCGAGTGTTGTAGAAAGTAGTGATGGTAGGATGGCTAGAAACCATTAAGGAAGAATCAGTTGCTATAAGAGCGCTTTGGAATGCAGAGATGAAGTGATAGCCCAAGATTTTATCTTGTATAAAGAAAAATAGAGAGGAGAGTGCCAATTAATTGTTATGATCAATACTGACCACACCCAACTAGACTGGACTTGGAAAACTCTTAAGTGCCTAATATTAGCCACGATTTTGAAATTGAAGAATATTTGCTGGATAATCCTACATGTATGAGGAGTTACACTGACAACAAGTTTAGGAGTGTCAGTCGGTTTCAAAAACAAAAACATTAAGGAAACGTGAAACCTGTTTCAGGTTTTAATTACTAGTGGGGAACTAGTGGATACTGCTGAAGGATGTTGTAGGTTACAGAGGGACATCGATAAGCTGCAGAGCTGGGCTGAGAGGTGGCAATTGGAGCTTAACATGAAAAAGGTGTGAGATGATTCACTTTGGAAGGAGTAACAGGAATGCAGAGTACTGGGCTAATGGTAAGATTCTTGGTAGTGGAGATGAACAGAGAGTTCAGTGTCCATGTACATAGATCCCTGAAAGTTGCCACCCAGGTTGATAGGGTTGTTAAGAATGCATACAGTGTATTAGCTTTTATTAGTAGAGGGATTGAGTTTCAGAGCCATGAGGTCATGCTGCAGCTATACAAAACTCTGGTGCAACCACACTTGGAGTATTGTGTACAGTCCTGGTAACCGCATTATAGGAAGGATGTGGAAGCTTTGGAAAGGATTCAGAGGAGATTTACTAGGATGTTGCCCAGTATGGAGGGAAAGTCTTGAGACTATTTTCATTAGAGAGAGGTGACTTAATTGAGACATATAAGATAATCAGAGAGTTAGATAGGGTGGAAAGTGAGAGCTTTTTTCCTCAGATGGTGATGGCTAGCAACGAGGGGACATAGCTTTAAATTGAGGGGTGACAGATATAGGACAGATGTCAGAGGTAGTTTCTTTACTCAGAGAGTAGTAGGGGCATGGAATGGTCTGCCTGCAATGGTAGTAGACTCGCCAACTTTAAGGGCATTTAAATAGTCATTGGTTAGACACTTGGATGAAAATGTGATAGTGTAGGTTAGATGGGCTCCAGACTGGTTTCACAGGTCAGCACAACATCAAGGGCCAAAGGGCTATAATGTTCCATGTTCTGTGTAGTTAGCAGATAAGGAAAATATAACAAATGCACAGAAAAAATACCAAATATTGATCACACAGGTCCACCATTCCCCAACAAGGGCAAGTGATCACCAGCAGCAGTTACCATGGCCACAGCACTCCTTAGAGACACAAAATCTCACTGGGAATGGTCAGGTCTCATGGAAACATAGAAAATAGGAACAAGAGTAAACCCTTGGGTCCTTTGAGCCTGTTGTACCATTCAATTTGATTATGACTGATCATCCTACTCAGTACCCTGTTCCCAGTTTTGCCCCATATCTTTTGATCCCTTTTGTCCTAAGGACTATATTTAACTCTTTATTGAAAACATTCAATGTTTTGGCCTGACCTGCTATTTGTGACAGAGAATTTCACTGACTGACCAAGCTCTGGGTGAAGAGATTTCTCCTCATCTCAGCCCTAAGTGGCCTACCAAATATCCTTTGACTATGACTCCTGGTTCTGGATTCCCCAGTCAATGGGAACATCATTTCTCTGTTTGCACTGTCTAGTCCTTTCAAATGACCAGCCCATTGACAATGTACATTTGTGCCATTAGACAACTTGCACCATTTGTACACTGCCTGTGCAGTGACTAGACAGTTGCAGATTGGCATGAACAAACAGTATTCATTCAAGAAGGTTAATTTTCCTTGCAATTGTGGTTTACCATAGTCACGTGATGTCTGCTGTAATTTGCTTTCAGTTTAGAAGCTGTAGCCATTAAAACAGATCGCATGAAACAAATAGTGTTGTGGGATCTCGCAAAACAGCACAGCACACCCTCAGTACTGCAATCTAATCTAATATTATTCTGGATTGGGTTTTGACCACATTCCCCACAGTTTTGTGGAAAATATCAGTGCATTGAAAAAAGAATATCACCTCACTGACATCAGCCTTTAAATTCGACATGTTCAACAGCTTGTACTTAATGACCACAAAGAAATGTATTCCTGATTTAAGTACATAAATAACTATAAGTAATTGCTGCACAATTTTGAAGTGAATACAGATTTAAGAGCACAACCACAGTTTATAAAAGCTACGCTTTCAAACCAAGACATAATTACAAACAATTCCTGGGGTTTATTCAACAGTAGACAAATAACTCAATTAAAACTATGCTAACAGCTATTGTTAAGTCTCACAAAGAGAGGGCTTCGTCACAGTACATTGTTAGATTTGTTTTTACAGTATAAATACTTGATACTCATCAAGTAGGCAGAATTCTGGTTTTCTTAAATTACAAATTGAATGGAATGAGAAGCAATGGCCTGCCGGGGAAAGACCTGCAAACGTTCAGTAGGAGAAGGGAATAGAGCGATCCTTGCAGGCGTGGCTATATGTCAGGTATAGACAGGAGAGATCGAGTGAATCCTTAGAAGAGTATAATGAAAGTAGGAGTATACTTAAGAGGGCAAATCAGGAGGGCAAAACGGGACATGAGATAGCTTTGGCAAATAGAATTAAAGAGAATCCAAAGGGTTTTTACAAATATATTAAGGACG
>NC_057734.1:36462120-36474912 GCF_004010195.1 Chiloscyllium plagiosum
GACTTCAGTAAGGCATTCGACAAGGTTTCCCATGGGAGACTGATTAGCAATGTTAGATCTCACAGAATACAGGGAGAACTAGCCATTTGGATACAGAACTGGCTCAAAGGTAGAAGACAGAGGGTGGTGGTGGAGGATTGTTTTTCAGACTGGAGGCCTGTGACCAGTGGAGTGCCTCAAGGATCAGAGCTGGGCCCTCTACTTTTTGTCATTTACATAAATGATTTGGATGCGAGCATAAGAGGTACAGTTAGTAAGTTTGCAGATGACACCAAAATTGGAGGTGTAGTGGACAGCGAAGACAGTTACCTCAGATTACAACAGGATCTGGACCAGATGAGCTAATGGACTGAGAAGTGGCAGGTGGAGTTTAATTCAGATAAATGCGAGGTGCTGCATTTTGGGAAAGCAAATCTTAGCAGGACTTATACACTTAACGGTAAGGTACCAGGGAGTGTTGCTGAACAAAGAGACCTTGGAGTGCAGGTTCATAGCTCCTTGAAAGTGGAGTCGCAGGGAGCTAGGATAGTGAAGAAGGTGTTTGGTATGCTTTCCTTTATTGGTCAGAGTATTGAGTACAGGAGTTGGGAGGTCATGTTGCGGCTGTACAGGATATTGGTTAGGACACTGTTGGAATATTACATGCAATTCTGGTCTCCTTCCTATCGGAAAGATGTTGTGAAACTTGAATGGGTTCAGAAAAGATTTACAAGAATGTTGCCAGGTTGGAGGATCTGAGTTACAGGGAGAGGCTGAACAGGCTGGGGCTGCTTTCCCTGGAGCGCTGGAGGCTGAGGGGTGACCTTATAAAGGTTTACAAAATTATGAGGGGCATGGATAGGGTAAGTAGACAAAGTCTTTTCCCTGGGGTGGGGAAGTCCAGAACTAGATGGTTTGGGTTTAGGGTGAGAGGGGAAAGATATAAAAGAGACCTAAGGGGCAACTTTTTCATGCAGAAGGTGGTACGTGTATGGAATGAGCTGCCAGAGGACGTGGTGGAGGCTGGTACAATTGCAACATTTAAGAGGCATTTGGAAGGGTATATGAATAGGAAGGATTTGGAGGAATATGGGCCGGGTGCAGGCAGTTGGGACTAGATTGGGTTGGGATGTCTGGTCGGCATGGATGGCTTGGACTGAAGGGTCTGTTTCCATGCTGTACATCTCTATGACTCTATGCTCTATCTTCCCTTAGCAGGGCGTAGATGCAATTGTTCAGGATGACCAATGCCTAAATACACTTTGGTTCTGATGTAAGGAGGTGCTCACAATTGTAACCTCCTGGCAGATTTGGCAGCCACATGTCACAGTCATAGAGAGGTACAGCACGGAAATAGACCCTTCAGCCCAAATCGTCAATGTCAACTCTGTAAAACTGACCACTATTTTCAACATTCTGTACCTCCAAATCATTCCAGATCTCAGCTATAGACATCTCATAGGTTACAAATTCATTTGGAAGCTCATGTTTCCTAAGGCTGAAGTCGGCACGGTGGCACAGTGGTTAGCACTGCTGCCTCACAGCGCCAGAGACCCGGGTTCAATTCCCGCCTCAGGTGACTGACTGTGTGGAGTTTGCACGTTCTCCCGTGTAAGGGCCTGTTTCCACACTGTAAGTAATCTAATCTAATCATATGAAAGTGCCCCAGACACCAGGCAGAATGAGTTGGCACTGTGCTTTACATCTCTGGCTGGCTTTGCAAGGATGTGGGGACATCATCAACCATACGCAAATGACAATCCATATGCCCCTAGGTCAACCAGGTGTATTCATGAAACATTTGGATTTCCACTGTGCAGCCACAAGAAAAGATTAATGCAGGTTTGTACCATACTCTTGGCAGATACCATGATGCTTTCATCTTGAGACAGTCCATGTTCTTTCAGCTATTTGCATTTGCAGCAAAACATAGGTTGTGCTTTTTTTGCTTAAAACTGCCTCCAAACCACCGGTGTCTCGAACTAAATTAGTGAAGAACCAACACTGTTCACTGGGGTAGTGCAACAACAACCAAAGGGGAGGGTGGGAAGACAGGGAGGTGATTAAATTAAAATGTATCTGGATAAGATGTGATTATGGGAAATAAAGAAAGTTTTCTTCAGCTGGTTAATAAAATGAGGCCTACAGTCATGCAATCAAAGCCACATAACAACCAGCAAGGAGGAGTTGCCCTGCATTACATAATTCCAGAATCTTTGTGACATATCACAGGATTGGTCCTTTAAGCAATGGCATTGAATCCAGTCATGCAGGGATCCCTCAACAGCCTGCTGCCTGCAATACTTTCTTTGCCCAAACCTGGAAATCAAATCATAAGAAGATAGTTGTGTTAAAATATCACCAAGAGAAGGACTAAAATTACTGCTCAATTGTCGATATGGTAACAGACACCTGGCCACTCCTCTCTGCCACACTTGGCAGTGCTGATAAAAAGAACTCAACTTATCTGGATGCATCTGTAGAAAGAGAAACAGGGTTTTTAGTTCAACATAATTCTTCAAGGGCTTTGTTCACTGTGCTTCAGCTTACTACAAGTGGAGGTACATCTCATATGTGTCAACTAATATCACTAATGAAAATCAAAATGTGCACAAGGCATAGATTTTATTTACTAATAATAATGGTAATATCAATCTTTTGCTTTGTTCAGCTTGGAATATAACTTGGATTCAGTTTTCAGTTCTGAACCATAGTAAAATGATATTGACCATTTTGATGTCCTGATGAATAATCTCAGTGGATATAATTCCGCTGAGCCACAGATGAGATCATAGATATAGTGGCCAATATTGACCTGGCCATGTCTCTGACCTTGGTTAGTTGGTTCTGAGAGCTGGTTTTCAGCTAATCCGAGCTCATGTTGTTGGCTTGGGAGTCCAACATTCAAACTGGATAACGAGCCATTCAAGATTGTACAGATAGTGTCACTTTATTTTTGTGTCTTTAAAAAATGTGGACTGAAATGAGAAAGAATTCTTTAAAAATCAGTGTTTGAAGAGGTGACTATCAGCTTTGAAAAGCAAATAACATGACACCCATTGAAAACATCATGTAAACTGCCATCTGTACAATCAAAAATTGAAAAGTTGAGATCCAGGTGATTTGGAGCAGAAGGGCAATACAGATGCAGCTTTTGGTGGCCAACAGTAGTTGTTTGATCCATGGACTATTGACCAGTTATTGATGACAGAGACTTTTTTACCTGGCAACAGCCAGGCGTGATTGGGTCTCAGGTAACTGAACAGCTTGGAACTAAGGATATGTCACAGAGAAAGAGCAGTGTTCAGGACTTCTCTAGCTCAGGAGCGGTCTGTCTGTCTTATCCAATTTTAACCCTGAAGAAAACCAGTTTATCTAATGTAACAGATAGGTCTGTACCTTTAATAAGTGAATGAGACACTTTGTGTCTCTTACCAACAAGTGGAATATCCCAAAGAAAAAGCCCGAAGAAATGTGCTCGCCAACATTAGAGTCATAAATATCACCTCAACAAGTGATGGAAGCTATCATCAACAGTGCTATCAAGCAGCACCTGCTCAGCCATAATCTGCTCAGTGACACCACTCAGCTCTTGACCTCATTACAGCCTTGGTCCAAACATGGATAAAAGAGCTGAATTCCAGAGGTGAGATGAGAGTGACAGCCCTTGACCTTAAGGCTGCACACTATCAAATTTGGCATCAAAGAGCCCTATCAAAACTTGAATCAGTGGGAATCAGGAGAAAACACTGTGCTGGTTGGAGTCATACCTGGCACATAGGAAGTTGGTTGTGGTTGTGGAATCAGTTGCCTAAGCTATAGAACATCTTTGCAGTTGTCCCTTAGGTCTTCAACTGCTCCATCAATGATATTCCCTCCACTGAAGGTCAGAAGTGGGGATGTTTGCTGATGATGTTCAGATATTGAAGCAATCCAAATGCAACAAGACCTGGACAATATCCAGGCTTGGGCTGAAAAGTGCCAAGGAACACTTATAACATACAAATGCCAAGCAGCAACCATTTCCAATAAGAGACAATCACCACCCCTTGACCCTCAATGGCATTACCATCACTGAATCCCCCACTATTAACATCCTTTGGGTTACCATTGACCAGAAACTGAATGAGACTCCACCAATAAACACAGTGGCTACAAGAGGAAGTCAAAGGCTAGGAATACTACAACAAGTAACTCACCTCCTGACTCCCCAAAGCCTGTCCACAATTACAAGGCATAAGTCAGGAGTGTGATGGGATACTCTCCAGTTAATTGGATGGGTGCAGCTGCAACAACACTCAAGAAGCTTGACACCATCCAGCACAAAGCAACCCTCTTGATTGGCACCACAGCCACAAATATTTACTCCCTCCACCACTGATGCTCAATAGCAGCAGTGTATTCAACCTACAAGATGTACTTCAGAAATTTGCCAAAGACCCTCAAACAGCACCTCCAAAACCAAAGTCCACTTACCATCCAGAAGAATAAGAGCAACAGATACAAGGGAATACCACCACCTTCAAGTTCCCTTTTGAGCCACTCATCAACCTGACTTGGTGTGTGTGTGTGCTATTATATGCTGATGCTGATGACTTTTAACTGTTTACCTGTAGCTCAATAGTGATTCTTGTTCAGTACAGAAACTTGGTTCATACTTTCTATTAGCTTAGTTCTGAAGGTCAAGTAAATTAGGGACCTTTACACACTATATAAAATACCTAACTTTTGTGATGACTTCTGGAAGAGTGGAGCTCAATTTCTAGTATGTTATGCCAGTGACGCATAACAAGACTGAGCATGAATGGTAGGCATGGGATTTCAAACTGCTTTGATAATTGTAAAGAAAAGCAGATGAGATAAAATAGAGTGCATCACACAGAAATAAGGTTTAAATAAATTTACGAGGTGGAGGTGCCGGTGTTGGACTGGGGTGGACAAAGTCAGAAGTCACATGACACCAGGTTATAGTCAAACAGGTTTCTTTGAAATCACAAACTTTTGGAGCATAGCATCTTCGTCAGGTGAAGTGAGAGAGAAGAGCACAGAGACACGGCATTTATAGACAGAGAAATCAAGGGCTGAGAGATCAAAAGATCATACAACTGGTGTGAGTGGAGTGTCGAATAATAAGTGTCTGCAGGTGACCAAGAGTGGTAGACAGCGTGAGTAAAGTGTTAACAGCTGGATAACAAGCAAAGGGATGACCTATAATCCAATTAAATGCAGCAGAGAGATAATTACAATAAATCAGAAGTAAGGTGGTGCTGGAAACTAAATGACTGGAATAACATTATAGGTATAAGACTCATATGCCAAGGGTCTAACCAAAGTAACAAGTGATTCAAAACTATACAAACACAATCATGTAGAGAGATCATAACAACTTATCAAGGTGATGGTGTCAAAACAGAACAGTAAAGAAGATCTAACAGATATGGAACAGTGTGGTGGCGTCACATGTAGCGCGACATGAACCCACGGTTGAGGCCTTCTTCATGGGTACGGAACTTGACCATCAGTTTAGGAAAGAGAGAATGGAGAGAAATGAGAATGTGGTTTTTAACTGTTTAATTGGCTAATCTAACCATTCTACTGAATCCGACAGCTACCATTTCTTTGCAGTGATATTTACATTTGGACTGGTATCATGGTGTATGAGAAGATGGAGCACATCACACAGAAATAAGGTTTTAAATAAATTTATGATGTGAAGGTGCCAGTTTTGGACTGGCTATCTCAGGTATATAGAAATGTCTCTGCTGAAAATCTAAGATACATTTAAAAACACACCAACTGAACCAAATAAAGACCGAGATCACTAAGCTGGTAACCAACCTGTTTTGATATTAATTAAAGAGCAGACAACACTTATTGTACGGAAGACCACTGACAAATTGATGGAGATTTTTAATGGTGATTGAATGTTCACATTCACAATGTAAACTGTGCATTTGTACATGGCAGTTGTAATGTAATAATTAGTGAAATACTATTAAATTCACCGAAGAATGTTTCTTTGAAACAAACGTCAGGGTACTGAGGTTAAATTTTTAAGATTAGATTACTTACTTACAGAATGGAAACTGGCCCTTCGGCTCAACAAGTCCACACTGAGCAACCCACCCAGACCCATTCCCCTACATTTACCCCTTCACCTAACACTACGGGCAACTTAGCACGGCCAATTCACCTAACCTGCACATTTTTGGACAGTGGGAGGAAACCGGAGTACCCGGAGGAAACCCACACAGACACGGGGAGAATGTGCAAACTCCACACAGACACTTGCCTGATGCAGGAATTGATCCCAGATCTCTGGCGCTGTGAGCCAGCAGTGCTAACCACTGTGCCGCCACAAGATTTAAGAAGAAAGAAATCAGCAACAATAAAAAGAAATCAAAGAATTTGCAGATGATGGAAATCAGAAAGAAAGCAGAAATTGGTGGGAAAACTCAGCAGGTCTGGCAGCATATGTGAAGATAAAGCAGAGTTATTATTTTGGATCCAGTGACCCTTCTTCAGAATGAAGCAGAAATGTTTGATGAAAAGTACCAGGTAATTATTCCCCATGTTATTTGACATATCTGACATGGAAGGTCAGAGTTATTATTTTGGATCCAGTGACCCTTCTTCAGAATGAAGCAGAAATGTTTGATGAAAAGTACCAGGTAATTATTCCTCATGTTATTTGACATATCTGACATGGAAGGTCTAAAGCTAGAGTCATTGCTTCATGGAATATAGGACAGGACAGCACAGGAACAGACACCTTGGCCCACCATATCTGTGCCGACCATGGTGCTAAAATAATCCCATTTGCCTGCACATGATCTGCATCTCCCTATTCCCTACCTAATCATGTGTCTGTTTAAATGCCTCTTAAACATTGCTATCATGTCTACACATTCCAGGCTCTTAATACCCCCTTTTGGAAAAATCTTGCCTCACACATATCCTTTAAACTGTCCCCCTCCCACCTTAAACCTGTGTCCCCTAGTATTTAACATTTCCACCCTGGGAAATATACCCTGACTTTCCACCTTATCCATGACTCTCAGAATTTTATATACATCGGTCAGGTCACCCTTCAGCCTCTGACTCTAGTAAAAACAACCCAAGTTTGTCCCACTTCTCCTTGTAGCTTATATTGCTGCACCATGATTTTCCAACATTTACATTCACGAGCTGACCAATGAAGGCAAGCATTTAGTTTGCCTTCTTTACCACCTTATCAACATTTATTGTCACTTTTAGGGAGTTATCAATGTGGAACTCAAGATCCATCTGTATAGCAATGTTCCTGAGGATTCTGCTATTTACTGTGTACTTTCCTCTTGTATTTGACCTCAAAAAATGCATCACTCGTACTTGTCCAGATTAAACTCCATCTGCCATTTCAATGCTCAACTTTCCAGCGGATCTAATTCCTGCTGTGTTCTTTGATATCCTTCCTCACCAATCCCAGTTCCACCTATTTTTGTGTCATCTGCAAACTTATTATTCAGACTACTGACATTTTCATCCAAATTATTTATTCACAGACTCCAGTCAGAAAAATGCCCCTCCTCAACTATCTTCTGTCTTCTATGGTCAAGCCAATTTTGTATCCATGGATTCCATGCAATTTGATCTTCTGAGCCACTCTACTATCGGGGACCTTGTCAAATGCTTTAGTAAAGTCCATGTGGACAATATCCACTGCCTCACCATCATCGATCATCTTTGTCATTTCCTCAAAAAACACAATCAAATTTATAAGACAAGACCTCCTTTTCATAAACTCATGCTGGCTATCCCTAACAAATCTATTCTTCTCCAAATGAAAGTAGATCTTTAATGAGTACTTCACATTAGTATTCACCAAGGAGAACGACATGGAAAATCCCTAAGAATCTTCTCCAATAATTTCCAAACATTATAATTTCCTGGATTATCCCCGTTTCCCTTCTTGAACAAAAGAACATCATTGGCTATTGTCCAGGCTTCTGCAACCTTGCTTGTGACTAAAGAGACAACAAAGGTCTCTGTCAAAGCCCCAGCAATCTGATCTCTTGCATCCGTCAGTATCCTGGTATAGATCCCGTCAGGCCCCGGGTACTTATCTGCCCTAATGTTTTTCAAGGCATCTAACACCTCCCCATTCTTAATAAACTTACCATGATCCATGTCTTTCTCCTTCATGAATTCTAATGCAAAGTGCTCACCCACTTCCTCGAGGTGCACGCCATAACTTCCTTCCTTTGGCCTTAAGTGGACGTACCTTTTCCCTAGTTACCCTCTAGCACCTAATGTACAAAATGCCTTACATTTCTCCTTAATCCTACTTGCCAAGGTCATTTCATGCCCTCCTGATTTCTTTTTGAGTTCTTTTCTGCTTCCTTTATACTCTTCAAGGAGTATAATTGTTTGATTTCTGTTCCCTAAATCTTACATATGCTTCCTTTCTTCTTTTAATAAACCTTAACATCTTTTGTCATTCATGGTTCTTGAATCTTGCCATTTCTTATCTTTGATCCTCACTGAAACATGCTAGGTCCTGAACTCTGGTCAACTGGCTTTTAAATGATTCCCACATGTCAGATGTGAATTTACCTTCAAACAGCTGCTCCACTCCCCACGCACCTCATTCCAATTTTTCCAGTTCATACCTAATACTATTGGAATTAGCCTTTCGCCAATTTAGTACTCTCACCCAAAGACCAGTCTTATCCTTTCCCTTTGTGATGATTCTGTGACTTTAAGAAGTTATTTTGTCCTGGTTTTATTTTTTGAAGAGAGTTTGTAAGATAGAGGTACTGAACAATCTACTGGAAACCCTACAGTAAACAGCTTGAGAGGACTTGATTTCTTTTAGAAAACAGCCTGAATATATGTGATCAGTTCTCATTGATCAGTATCTCTGGGCTTTTAGGTTTAGCTTTAAGCAGAAGCAATTGGGGTCCCAACAGAATTGAAGGCTTCAGTGAATGTCTCCTGGCTGCTACTCTCTCTGAATTTTCTTTTGATGTTTTTTTCCTCTTGGACAGGAGAACTGCATGTGAGGATCTGTGTCTGACATCTTTTTTCCAAATTGTGGGTTAATGGAATGTTAATATTTGGGAACAGTTAATTAGTAATTGTTACTATATGTTTTATTCTGTTAGGTTTTCCAATAGAATCAAGTTTATTCCAACTTTGTCTTTCCTTCATTTTGTTTATTTAATAAGTTGTGGTTCGCTTAACACTAAGTTGTTTGACCAGTTACATTGCATCTAGAACACATACTTAGCATTTGCCTTTAAAAATAAGAAAAACTTAGGGTCGAGGCTACCTTCTTAAAATATTTGGAGGGAGTTCGGTCCATAACATCAGTTCAATCTTAAAATTTATGAAATTATGATCACTGTTCCCAAAGTTCTACCATACTAAAACTTCAATCACCTGGCCAAGCTCATTCCCCATTACAAGGTTGAATGTAGTCCCTTCTCTAGTTCAACTATCTATATATTGTTTTAAGAATCCCTCTGGGATTCACCTACCAAATTCTGCCTCATCTAAGCCCATGGCACGAAGGGAAGTCCCAATGAATATAGGGAAAATTACAATCACCCACTACCACAACCTTTTGTTTTTACAACATTCCCTGATCTGCTTACATATCTGTTCCTTTAATTCCTGCTGGCGATTGGGAGGCCTGTAATATAAGGAGGAGGAAAATCGACGTTTCGGGCATAAGCCCTTCTTCCTGAAGAAGGGCTCATGCCCGAAACATCGATTCTCCTGTTCCTTGGATGCCGCCTGAACTGCTGCGCTTTTCCAGCAACACATTTTCAGGCCTGTAATATAACCCCATCATAGTGATTGCACATTTCTCATTCTACCCATATTGCCTCATGAGAGTCCTCCAAGATGTCCTCTCTTAGTACAACTATGGCAGTCTCCATAATCAGTAATGCAACTCCCTCATCCCTTTTACATTCCTTTCTATCATGCCTGAAATGTCTAAACCTTAAGGCAAGTGATCAGCCATCTAGGACAAAGATGAGGAAAAACATTTTCACTTGGAGAATTGTGAAACTACAACAAGTCTCATTCTCATTGAGTTCCATGGAAGTTTCTCTCTGTGAGGGTTAGCGGTTCTCTTGCATGATTGTCCCTAGTGTGCTTATTCACTAGGTATTACCACCACACCTCTCATATCTGATGGTCATCCAATTCTCCCACTTGCTGTGGATGGAATGACTCATCACTGCCTGGATATCCCAGCACCAGTCAAGTCCTGGAAGTCCAGATCAGCCCTGCATAGTTGTAGACATTTGCCCCCCATATGGCAGACAAGGCATAATTGGTACCCTGTTTTCTGGACAGGAACCTGGAGGTCCTGGTGGATCGGGGGGGGGGGGGGGCGGTTCAGAGGAGGGTCATCATCTTTCTCCAGGGCCAGCAGAAGAGGACAAGATCTCAGATCCTGCCAATGGGAGGTAACCACACTACCCATATCCTCTACATAGTCACTCATCCAGAATTTGTTATGTGCAGACATCAAATCTGGCAGGATCTTTAAAATGATGTCTGAAATATAGTACAGATAATCAAATATATTTGTTCTATTCCAAAAACTAATCGTACTGAAAATAGCTCATCCAAAAAACTCAGTTTTAAAATGTTAATCCCTTCAAATGGCCTATGTTAAAAAAAGTCATCTACTTGCAACATTAGACAAAGATAAACCTCTGAAAACTACAAAAGTATGAATACAGCCTGACTTGCTGAGAGATATGATTCTAAATTTTTAAACCTGGCCCATCTTTCTGAACAAATTCTAGGAATGAAGATTACTGAAACTGAAACACAAATGATATTATTTTTTAAACTGTTGCTGTGTTTTACTTCTATTTACTTGCAAAAAGTACTTTATTTTGAAGAAAATCAAGGGCATTGTCACTGGTGCCCTGGTCAGTACTTATCCCTCTATCAACATCACAGAAAAAAAGCAAAAGTATCCTGTCATTATTGCTGTGTCTGAAAGATTGCTGTGTGCATACTGACCATTGCATTTCCAACAATCCAATAGTGACTACACTTCTAAAGCAATTCATCAGCTGTAAATCACTTTAATAGGCTCAGGGGAAACTGGAGGAGAGTTACTCACCAAAGGATGCTAAGCAACTGTACAGTTTATATGTGGGTGATTTCATGAAATTTCTGGTCAATGCTGACCCCATAGGGTTGATGGTAGGAAGCTTCAAGCTGAAAATGTGTTGCTGGAAAAATGCAGCAGGTCAGGCAGCATCCAAGGAGCAGGAGAATTGACGTTTCGGGCATAAGCCCTTCTTCAGGAAAGAGGAAAGTGCGTCCAACAGGCTAAGATAAAAGGTAGGGAGGAGGGACTTGGGGGAGGGGGGTTGGAAATGCGATAGGTGGAAGGAGGTCAAGGTGAGGGTGATAGGCCGGGTGTGGGGGCGGAGAGGTCAGGAAGAAGATTGCAGGTTAGGAAGGCGGTGCTGAGTTCAAGGGATTTGACTGAGACAAGGTGGGGGGAGGAGAAATGAGGAAACTGGAGAAATCTGAGTTCATCCCTTGTGGTTGGAGGGTTCCTAGGCGGAAGATGAGCGCCTCCAGTATCTGCAGTCCTCACTTTCTTCCCGGTAGGAAGATTCAACCCTGTTAATCCAAATGAATGACTAGAGCTAGTGATGCAAGAAGCTGTTACATTGGCCAAGGTTAATGATTCCATAATCATAGCTGCAGGGCAGCTCTCAAATTTGCCACAAAGATGTTAGTGAATACATCTTAGCTGTATCAAAATGCAATATCTGTGTCGATACCAAATGTTTGTCCAATTTTACTCTTATTATCCTTCGTACAAATTTGATGACGCTAAGTGGCTTATGAGTCCATTTCAGAGGTTAAAGCTTATTGCTATAGTCTAGAGTCATATATAGGTCAAACACGTGTAAAGATAAAAGACTTTCATCTCTTTTACTTCTTTTGTTCTTGGAATGCAAGCTAGACAAGTGTTCAAAGTGGCAGTAAGGGAGCATTTTGGTGATAATGATCACAACACAGTACAATTTACATTTGTTACGAAAAGAAATGAGATGGTATTACAAAGAAGAGCTTCGGATATGGGGAAGGCAGAGTTTATGAAAATAAAGCAGGATCAGGCCAAATTGGACTGGGGTGTACAAAGTTAAAAATCAAACAACACCAGGTTACAGTCCAACAGGTTTAATCGGAAGCACTAGCTTTTGGAGCGCAGCTGCTTCATCAGGTAGTTGTGGAGGACATAATTGTAAGGCACAGAATTTATAGCAAAAGTTTACAATGTGATTTAACTGAAATTATACATTGAAAAATACCTTGATTGTCTGTTGAGTCTTTCATCTGTTCGAATACCATGATAGTTTCACTTCTTTCATGTGTAAATCACAATTTTTTAATATAAAATGTTGCATTCTCACGTTAAAGGTAACAATTGGTGTTAGCGAGACAATATGTTGAAGGTGTTAGCCCAGTGTTCTCTGTCTGTGCCATGATGTTTAGATTGATTCTAATCTAAAAAGTGAGATAACAGAGTTTTACATGAATTTGTGCAGTTTTGAGTAAAGTACAATGTAACTCTGCAAGTACAAATTCACCCCACAAATGTATATGTACACGTGTGCATGTGGGTCTTTGTGTGTGTGTCTGTCTGTTTGTCTGGGGTGGAGGGTCGTGAGTGTGAGAGAGAGTGTATATGTGTATGTGAGTGTAGGGTGTCTTAAGTCTGTGAGGGGATGCATGTGTAAGTGTGGGAGTGTGTGTGTGTGTGTGTGTGTCTGGGGTGGG
>NC_057734.1:36474935-36515813 GCF_004010195.1 Chiloscyllium plagiosum
GTGATTGCAGAGTGGTCTAAGTCTCTGAGAGGATGCAGGTGTGAGTGTGGGAGCGTGTGTGTCTGTAAGGGTGTGCGTCTGTGCACGTGTCTGTGTATATATATATATGTGTGGGTGTGTGTGTGTGTGTGTACGCGTGTGTGTGTGCAGTGTACAAGGTTCAGGACAACTCCATACAACCATGTCACGGTAGGCGTGACTCCGCCAACGTTGTCTATCTTATACGTTGCAGGCAAGGATGCCCTGAGGCATGGTACATTGGGGAAACCAAGCAACGGATGAATGGGCAACGCACAACAATCAACAGACAGGAGTGTTCCGTCCCAGTTGGGGAACACTTCAGCGGTCCAGGACATTCGAGCTCGGACCTTCGGGTGACCATCCTCCAAGGCGGACGTTGGGACAGGCAACAGCGAAAAGTGGCCGAGCAGAGGCTGATAGCTAAGTTCCGTACCCATAGGGAGGGCCTCAACCGGGACCTTGGGTTCATGTCACTTTACAGGTGACCACCATTGCACTATACACACACACACAGATACTCCTGCACACACACACTCTCTCACACACACACACACACACACAGACACTCACACACATACACAGACACTCACACACACTCTTACAGACACACACACTCCCACATTCACAACCCCCCACCCCAGACACACACACACTCCTACACTCACACATGCACCCCCTCACAGACGTAAGACACTCTACACTCACATACACACACATATCCACTCTCTCTCACACTTACAAACTGCTAACCCAGACAGACACACACACAAAGACCCACATGCACGCATATACATATACGTTTGTGGGGTGAATTTGTACTTGCAGAGTTACATTGTACTTTGCTCAAAAACTGCATGAATTCATGTAAAACTCTGTTATCTCACTTTTTAGATTAGAATCAATCTAAACATCATGGCATAGACAGAGAACGCAGGGGGCTAACACTTTCAACATATTGTCTAGCTAACACCAATTGTTACAGCTAACGTGAGAATGCAACTTTTTAAAAAAATGTTTTGTGATTTACACATGAAAGAAGTGAATTTGAACGGTATTCGAACAGATGAAAGACTCAACAGACAATCAAGGTATTTTTCAATATATAATTTCAGTTACATCACACTGTAAATTTTTGCTATAAATTCTATGCCTCACAATTGTGGCCTCCACAACCATCTGATGAAGGAGCGGCGCTCAGAAAGCTAGTGCTTCCAATTAAACCTGGTGGACTATAACCTGGTGTAGTGTGATTTTAGCTTTGTACAGGCCAAATTAGACTAAGAACAACCACTTTGGGAGAATCTACATTAGAACAGTGAGTGTATCCATAAAGAAAATGGGGAGAATACAGGCATAACATGTTGCCTTTAGTGTAACATGTCACAGCAGCAATCCCAGACAACCCAGGATATCTAGGAACATTCAGGACTTGATACAAAGGGAAAGACAGCCTTTAAACAGGTGCAAATGGAGTGAATAAATGGATCTCCTAGTGAAGTAAAGAAAGTTCAAGGGAGAAACTTATGAAAGGGGCAGACATAAAATCTTTACCCCAGGAGAGTCCAAAACTAGAAGGCATAAGTTTAAGGTGAAATGGGAAAGACGTAAAAGGGACCTGAGGGGCAATTTTTTCATGCAGAGGGTGGTGTATATATGGAACAAACGCCAAAGGAAGTGGTCAAGGTGGGTACAATTACAACATTTAAAAGACAAATGAACAGGTACATGAATAGGAAAGGATTAGAGGGCCAACGCAAGCAAATGGCACAAGTTCAATTTCAGAAACCTGGTCAGTACCAACGAGTTGGGTGGAAGGGCCTGTTTCCATGCTTGTATGAGTCTACAAAAACAATTAAGAATGCAAAGAGGAGTCATGACAAAATACTGGAAGGTAAAATTAGGGAGAATCTCAAGGTATTCTACATTTAGGGAAAGCATATAACCAGGGAAAGAGTAGGACCCATTAGGCACCAAGAGGACAATCTGGCATGGATCCAGAGGACATAGGATGTGAGTTTAATGAATACTTCACTCTGGAAGAGGAAGTATGTTGCAGGATTTGGGGAGAACAGCAGTGAGGTTCAGTTGTTTTCTTTAGAGCAGACAAGGCTGAGAGGGAACTGATTTCATTGTATAAGATTATGAGGTACATGGACAGTGAGGATAGGAGACAGCTGTTCTTAGTTGAAAGGTCAATAGTGAGAGGGCATAACTTTAAAGTGAAGGGCAGGCAATTTCGAGGGGATTTGAGGAAACTGCCTTCCACCCTGAGCATGGTGTAAATCTGAAATGCACTGCCTGGGAAAGTAGTAGAAGCAGGAAACCTCACAATTTTTAAATTACTTGGATGAGCACATAAAATGGCCTTAAAACTTTGTTGGTATATTGGAAGGATAACTGTTCAATGAATGTGTTATAAATCAATGTGTTGTGTAATAGACACTATTGAATTGGAACATTCTGAGGTAGGGCAAAATGATCTTTTATGAGGAAAAGTAGCAGAGCTGAATAGATGCATATTTTATTACGGCCATAATAAATAATCCAGCAGATTCCATGAAAGTAGAAGCAAACTCCAGCTAATTAAAACACAAGGAAAAAGCATGTAGTTCCATATGCAGGAGTCATTTCTGGGTTATTTATTTTAACCATTAGCAGATATAATATGTGTAGAAGCGCTTTCAAAATTCAGGAATTTCCTTTGCTCTCTGGTCTATTAGCTTATATGTTTTCATCTATCTAACCTCCTTTCTTAAATGCAATTGCCAAAGATTCTGCGAAAATAGACATTTGCACCCAGGAGTAACAGTGTGGAAAGCAACTCTTTCAAATTGGTTGCGGTTCAGTACAGCAAGAAGATCAGCAGGAGTTGTTGCCTCAATTCCTTTAAGACCTTTTAAGAGGAGATTATTGTAACGCTCCATCAATTTTATAAGTTGACAGAGATGAGAAAAAAAGAGCAATAGTTTCCATAAATCATCAACATGGGCGTCTATAAAAACATTTTAGCTAGGCATGAATTCCCAGGCATTGTAGCACAGCAACTTCATCCTGTTCACACATAATCAAATGTATTACGTGCCACAATATTTCTATCCACAACATTTTTTACACCTTTCATAGGGAGGAATAAGAATTATGAATACATCAAAATACTTCTAAAATCATTCCCTCTGCTTCAGGATCCCTGGGTGTGATTTTCTGTGATTGTTTTTCTAAGTGTGGAAGTGAACACATTGAGTGGTGGCTAACGCTTCATTCCCACCAGTCACCTGACAGAGCACCAATCAACTTGTTAAAGGGAAGGGGCAAGTATTATCCCCTATCACAGACCTCAACATCCGCAACCAAGATTGCTATCCAATCAGAAGCTGCCAGTCTCAAAGTCCACTGGTCGAGGCTAGTCCTTCAGAGATCCATTAGCAAGAAGGTAAATTATTGTTTCTTTCTTATCGTAAGGAGGGGTTCACATGAAGAAGAGTCAGAGGGAAGGGCAGGAAATGCCCTATTTGGGCCTCAAAATTCCAGAGACTGGGGCAATTGAGACCCTCCCTAAACTGACAGGCATATCACCACAGTTTCACACCTGGGAAATTAATCAACTGGGATGGTAGTGAGTTGAGGGCCTAAGTGGTAAACAATGGGCTGCTTAATGAATCCAGTTGCTGCTGAGTCATGATTTCATTCTGATGAATATGATTCCAATCTATTATTAGCAGGAATAGGAGCAGGACAATTCAACAGTCAGGAGACTGCCAGGAACATGATGTAGGTGGACAGACCTAGTTCCCGAGGACTTCATGACGATGGTCGCAGTGAGATAGGGCTGATCTTCAAGGATCAACCATAAGCTAATCTCCTTCCTTCTATGGCTTATAATGATTCAATAATGACAACATCTAATTCTGATTAGCAGAGTGACATTATCACATCCTCATTCACTCTTTACCAATGATCATTTGGAACACTGGTCTAACTGCTGGTGATTGATAAAACTAAACCCATCAAAACAAAGCAAAATATTCACTTTCAGAGACAGCTGATCATTATTCTGCCCTTCATACTCACTCTGGACAAAAAAACAGAAATTGCTGGAGAAATTCAGCAGGTCTGGCAGAATCTGTTGAGAGAAAGTACAATCAATGTTTTAAGTCCAGTGACCCTTCTTCAAAACTGGGCAAATATCCAGTTGAAGTTCCATCATTCTAGACAAATGTTTGTTTCTTTACTGTAACTATTACCACCCTCTTTACCTTTTCTTCCATACTGCCTTTGCCGTTTAATCTCTCTCACTCTCTAACTGATTCCAGACCTTCCCTTTCACACTTCTGTAACCTCCAATTTTTCAACAGTATAAAACCCATCATATTCCTACTAGTCCTGAAGAAGGGTCACTGGAGTCAAGACCTTAACTCTGTTTTCTTCCAAAAAAAAAAGATGCTGCCAGACCTGCTGAGTTTCTCTAGCAATTTCTGTTTCTTTTTCAGATTTCTCCCCTCCTTCCATTCTGGAGCAAAGTCATTATTGATGTGAAACATTAGCTCTATTTCCCTCCTCATACCAATTGCTGACTATTGCAGAGGTCTCAGTTTAGATTTCAGATTTCCAACATCCGCAAGTATTTTGCATTGACCGCAAAGTGAACAGTGGCTACAGTTTGTGGAAATTTGCTGTGCATAAACGGATTCCTATGTTTTCTGAGAATACATGACATTACTTCAAAAGTAATTAATAAGCTAAAAGGCACTTTAGAATACCCAGAGGTCACAAAAGAAACTATATCTTTTCCATGTTCAATCAATCCAACCAGTAGTTTATAGCCCAAGTCATAATCTGCTAGAAAATGTACAGTCTATCTTCACAAGTTAAGGAATACACACATACACATTCTCAATGACTCATGCTTGTCACATTATCTACATATTGGTCAAATAAAGACATAATCCCAGAGGGAGTATGATCTTATTTAGAAAAGTGCTTACCAACACTGAACCCAAGAGAAAACCAACAATAGAAAGATTTTTATGGAGGGTACCTGGAATAACTTTTCATTTCCTTCCCTTAGCAGATGCACCGGAAGGGGCTGTGAATGCTGATCTCGAACATAGAGCAATCCCTGATATCACTGTGGGTGTGTTTTTATCACAATCTTGTACTACACCAACAAAAACTTCAATTTACATAGCACTGGTACTGTGATGGGATGTTCCCCAAGTGCTTTACAGGAATATTATGAAACAAAGTGTGACATCGAGCCACATAAAGAGATGTTAAAACGTGGTCAGAGTGTTAGGACTGAAGGAGAGTCTTAAATGCAGGAAATGAGGTAGAGAGGTGGAGATATGGAGGGAGGGAATTTGGACGCTTGGAGTCTAGGCAACTACAGATACCAGCAAAGGAGAGAATTCTTTAAGTACAGCAAAAGGTAAATGGATAAGATAAACGTTTCTCAGGATAAGCACAGGGACAACAGACCCACCTTCTCTGTTCAGCTGGCAGCTTAGCCAGTTTTAGTACAGGAGGTTCAAAGACCTCAAACATGAAAGAAAATGTTGCTGTTTTTATCAAGTGACAAAAATTCCTGAATTTTGAAATAAGTTTTCTCCTTCCTGCACAAAATAAAGCCTTCAGCTCATAATAAAGAAAATGGGATAAATATTTTTCTTTCTGTTTCTCACCTCTGAAAGTGCAATTAGGGACTACATTGCACCATTGAAAAGGATGGAGATGCCACTGGGATGGTAACTGGTATATTGCGGGTGGTGGAACCCGCTGGTGTTGATGTTGGGGTCATTACCATCAAAGGAAGGGAATGATCGAATTATATGGGGCTCTTTTCAAACGTTGTCCAGTATATTGTGCCCAGCTCAGGTTGCCAAGGAACAAGGGAAATAGTCAAGTGCAGAGAAATGCCAGAACTAACATCAATCAACTCAATGAGCAGAAAATTTAAAACAAACTGAAACAATTAAGTACTGTGACACAGACATCTTTATTGCTTTCTTAAAAAGAATGAACATCAATATTATCAAAAAGGTTTATCTGGTCATTACCACATTCCAGCTGACAGAGTCTTGCTGTGTGTAAATTGACTCCACTTTTTTTCTAAATTACATCAGCGACTGTACCTCATAAGTGTATTATTAATTATAAGCTGCTTTGCGAAACCTTGAACTTATGAAAGGTGCTACACAAATTTAAATATTTCTTTATATTTTTCTCCAGCATTTCCAAAGGGCTGCAAATCCAGTTAAATAGCTTGTGGAATGCACACACTCCCACTGTATGGAAAGATCATTTAATCCCTACCTATCGAGGTCTCACAAGCAGAATATGAGAATGATGGGCCAGCTAAACTCCACATTAGGTTTGAAGGGTGAGAGCAAATGTTTGGCCAAGGAATCAGAAAAGGACAACGCGGTTCATTGATTAATGCTGATGGAGTTTTTAGCCAGTTTTGGAGTGATCAAACGAACAAATTAACTCATTAACTTAAAGAAATAGCTATTAAAGGAGAGTTGTAATAAAATTTAAATCTTCAAAGCAAACATACAAATTTGAATTGAATTAAAATGACAATCTTGCAGTTTCGTTATGTACTCTAGCCCCTCCGATGCGCGGTGGCCATTGAAGACCTGAATCAGGTCTAACGATTTCTTCTATAGCACACTAGCCGGACCTGCTGAAAGCTCCGAGGCCAGGCCTTAGAGAAGACACATGAGAAGGTCCTCCGACTTCCAGCTCCACACCCCCATCTCTCCAGCCTCCAGGTACTGATTGGTCAAAGATCAAATGGCTGAAGTGCAAAACATGTGGACCATTCCCTTCAGATAATGGAGAAAGGGGCAATCATGCACATCCCATTTCTACATGGAACACAGAGTCCTCAAGATCCATAAAAATATTAAGCCATCTAAGAGTCCTTGAGAACAATCTTGCCCTTTTGTTGCATGGGTATGCTGCATGCAACAAGCTTAGGATTCTTTATCGTGACAGAAAGTAATTGAAAAGGCAGAGGAGGCCTTCAAACTGGAACTTGCAAACTCAGTCACCATAGATCCATGATTTCGCTGTAAAATTCCTTGCTGGGAGTTTAAAAGATACCAGGACTTGAACCTGAAGTACTTAAACCTGCAAGGATCTGGATCAGCTGCCGGAAGGTGGGATTGGAATGGCTAGTTTATTTTTCTCTTCAGCTGGCACAGAGGTGATCTAAATGGCCTCTTTCTATGCCATAGCTTTTCTATTGATCTAGCTAATCGGAGAATCTACCCAGTTGACTGAGAACAATTAGTTGATCACACTGGCCTTTTTAAACTGCTACGACAGCATGGATAACACATTGAAAACCTTTAACATAACTAAACTTTCTCAGGTGCTTTACATGATTGATGGAACATCAGCCACATAATGAAATATTATACCAGACAACCAAAGCTTAATCCAGGTGATAGGTTTGAAGGAGCATCTTAATAGGCATGTTGAAGGACCCTCTCATCAGAACAGAGGCATCCTCTGTGGCCTCATCCTGAAAAGAGAAAGGTAATCATCATTAAGCTGGGCCTCTCCCCCAGGATTTTGTGGAACATGACATTTTTAATTAGATTTTTGTTCCTGCCCGGTATGAATAACAGAAAGTACCTTTCCCTCAGGCAAGCCAATGAAAATGAGGATGGAGAGACTCCTTCTCAGTTTAGATATACACAACATTGTGGAGACACCACAAACCTTTAAGTATACTGGGTAGAAGTGCCCCCATTTCCGATCTCTCTTATTTTCCCAGTAAATGTCAGGGGATGGAGTGTAAATCACAGGGTAACTTGAGCTCAATGTTGTTTGTGGGTTATAAGCTTTTAGACCAGTTAGAAACACCTTCAAAAGCTGGTTAACGTGTGTTATCTGTCAAGATTTGGAGTTACTTAAATCCTCAGGCCTTTAAAAAGTAAATAAAAATGCTGCTGGTGTAAGTAAGTGTTGAAAAGTATGTATTCTGGTAATAACAATAGCTGTTTGTTGATATTAGCCCAGGGATACTATTGGCCCATATCCTCCATCTCCCAAATTACCTGTACAGTTTATGCTTGTAACGGATAATTATTCGGCGTCTGATATCCTCTGAAAATTATATGTTGGAGATTTTGAAGAGTTCTGATTTACTTACCCAAATTGTTACCTAGGAATCTTCAAGGTCTAAAATCTGTTCTAACTTCTGGCTAGCTACACTGGTGACTCTCCCAATCATTTGCATTGACCCTCCACCCTCCATTGCCCCCATGACCCTGGCTCCACTTCCCCCTAAGGCCTTTTCAACATTCACTGCCACAGGTAGTCTTTTATATGACTTTTAAATACCTTCACTGCTTGACAGTTCAACCGACTTTATCCAGCTTTCAAAGGCATTTTTGACTGTTCTCTGCAATCAGCAACCTCCCATGGAACCCAACCTCTCTGATGCTAAAATACCTACCAAGTTCCTATCCCACCTCCCAGTCCAGAGGTAGGGACACTAGCACAGTGCCACAAGAAGGCTCCCAGGAATTTATTGGTTACATACATAAGGGATCAAAACACCAGTAATACTCTGAGCCTGTGGTCTTTAGTGACAGTTGGATGTTTGGTAAGCTGGAGGTGCAGTGTAAGCTATGTTGAATTTTTAAGGCAATAGAGGCATACTCAGTGTAAACAAGGACAGATGAGCTACAACAATTTTAATTGCTGTGCAGCAATTATATTTCTGGTTTAATAGATTCAAGCATCTTTCTTAAGAAATGTACTAAATTAGCTCTTATAAATTATTTCTTGGACTCAGTTGATTGCAAGAAGTAATGAGTACATAAAGCTTTAGAATTTTTTTACTAACTAAGTGATAAGTAATACAGAGTATCTGTAATAAAGGTTAGATATTTTATTATCCTGATATGGCACAGTGAAAGGAGATCACCTCTCTGCTATTCCATTTTATGCAACAGATTTTTTTTCTGCTGGGTAAAGGCAGCTAAGGAAAGGACAGAAGTACTAATAAAGGTTTTCACTAACTTAAATTCATGGAAAAAAATTGAACTTCACCTGTGATGTGGAGAAAGTGAGGACTGCAGATGCTGGAGATCAGAGTCGAGAGAGTAGTGCTGGAAAGCAGAGCTGGTCAGGCAACATCTGAGGAGCAAGAGAAGCTTGACGAAGGGCTTATGCCGAAACGTTGATTCTCCTGCTCCTCGGATGCTGCCTGACCTTCTGTGCTTTTCCAGCACTACACTCTATTCACCTGCAATGTTCCAGTTTTAGCTTCAGGCTGGTCCAATCTTGCAACAAGCTGGCCCATACTGTCAGCTTAAGTGAAGGAATTTTCACTTTACATTTCTAATAAAGAGGTGAGGGCAAACTCAGTTAGTCTGTGTTCCTGACGGAATAAAGGCACTGTCCAAAATGTCTACAATCTGCACACACAGCCCTCTGTTCAAGAACTGAAGCCTGGCTGAATTTACCCTCCTGTGAAAGGCTTGCATTGTGTGGTGCTGGTTTCAGGTTCTATCCATGGGCCGGGTAGCTAAAATAAATGGCAATATGAGTGACATACAATTGGCTTCTGCAACTCTGGCAGGGAAGATTTCGATCTTCCCATTCCTGACCTCCATAAAAGGTGAAAGTGAGAGTGTATATATGAATGCAAACTGAAGGCTCAGCCATGGTATCCCAATCATCAAACAGCCACAGATACTTGCTGTCTTATGAAGAATGGTCACTTGGATGTACTGTTGATGCCAGCCAATGCCTGAGGAAAGAAGAATATTAACATGTCTTCAATATAGACCAACAGCTTTATGAGGGAAGAGATAAACGCTGAGGGGAAATAAACAATATACAGGCTGCTTTTATGAATTTGCATTGCTAGTATGAAGTGTGAACCTTGAGGAAAGTTCTCAGGACAGATGGCTTCCCCATTCAAATAATTGCTCTATGTCCTCTGGGTGGGAGTCACTAGTTCTAATTTATATCTCATACAATTCAATCGCAAATAGGGCATCACTTAATGGACATCACCACTAATGTTCCTCAAGAGTGGAAGCTCTACAACTTAAAAAAAAAATCAGAAAACATAATCAATGTTATCCATGCATTTAAATTAATAGTATGTGCATAGAATAGTTAACTCAAATGACAAAAATTAATGGACAGTGTAGTTTCAGTCAGTATACTTTTAAGGTACATGTTCATGATATCATCACTATATCATAATATGTGACCAGCAGATGTAAAGTCACATACTCCATCTTAACTCACATCACTCAGATAATGGCATACTACCAGGTGCATGCTACATATTTTAACTTAAAATATTATTAGACCAGACATCGATGTGCCTGAAAAATGCTACACCTTTATATCATAGTTTGCGATAATAAAGGTCTGTTGGATTCTTCAATGCTATGATATCCATGTTAAATTTGTTATATTACAAAGGATAACATGAGTATTACTTCATCAGGTAAAACACACTGCTGGACGCAAACCTTTGTGAAAAATGTTATTATGTAAGGATGTACAAGATGTATAAATCTAAGTATGTGCTTCAATGAAATTATACACTAAAATATGTAGGTATGGGGCTTAAAAATTACTTCATCAAACTAAAGTAAAGCTGACAAGTTTTCGCCATGTTTTAAACAAACCCAGAAAAATCAGCAGTCTACCAGACTTGAAATATTCTCTAGTGATGCTTCCAGACCTGCTAGGTTTCTCCTGCACTTTCTAGTTTTACTTCAGATTTCCAGCATCTGCAATATTTTGCTTTCATACATCAGTTTGGAACATATTGATCGACTTGGATATTACCATGGAAATGTTTGCAACAAAGTAATGATTCAAAGTTATTTATGCTCAATCACGTCATAGGATACAACATATAAATAGGACAAAGATTCCCTGTTCGCCCACTGAATATTAAATTTTGTTGCAGACTCAATCCAAGGCTAGATTGGAAACCTGGTGCTAGTGAACCGAATAAATACAGATAAACAAATTTTCTTACAATTCACAAGGACGGGGCTGAGAATTTCACCAAACTGTATATTTAAGAGGAAAAAATGTGTCAAAGTAATACATTTGGTTATATCCTGATAAACACTAAAGTCATACTCAAGATTTTTTGACTTGACTGGATCAATAAACTCAAATGCAATGAAATGTTCAGCTCATTACACATCACACTCAAATCTGAATCCAATAATTCCAACTGATCCATAAAACTCCCAGTTTCAAGCACAAATGGAAAAGTCAGTCTTGTGAAGAATGGCATTAACTTTCAGAAGGAGGATTTTTTTTTCTGGGGAGAATGTAAACCAAAGATCATTTCAGCTACACACACATGGGGAATGAGACCTATCAGATTCAATGTTTAACACCTTCAAAGAGATGTTGGGTAAGTTTTGGGCTTTGGGATGGGATCCCCCAATCTCGGGGTCAAATGGAGTCAATATCCTGCACCGACTGGCAAACTGTCACCAAGCAGTAAGTATTCCCTGAGTTGACCAATTAGTAGTCAGAATGCAAGCTTGGTGTCCAAGTAAACTCTTAAAGCCAGTTGAGTAACCTGTAACTTGCAAGAAGCTGCAGGCTGCCTATTCAGCCAAGAGTAAGGGAGGGGGATGTCTTCAAATGGAGGTACCTTCTGTCTAACTCAATCAGCAAACAATGGACTCAACAGCCGAGAGGCCGTTTAGAGGGACCATCTCTCCTTAAGTCAGCCAATGACTTCAGCTGAGACTAGGCCATAAAGGAGGACTTCAAAACCTGCCTGAAGTATTCATTTCCACCTTTTCCAATTTGCTATAGGCATCTGCCTCGAGCCAAATGGCAACCCAGAAGAAGAAAAAAATACGTTTGTGAGTAAGGCATGCTGGTCCAAGTGGACCAATATGACCAACATGTTCATTGGTGAGTATCTGAATAAAGGCCCTGATGAAGGCTCACTGGACTTCGAATGCTAGTTCTGAAATTCTCTCCACAGATGCTGCCAGACCTGCTGAGTTTCTCCAGCACTTTCGATTTCTGTTTCAGATTTCCGGCATCCATAGTTCTTTGTTTTATTTTAAAGACCAATGAGAGTCTGTGACCTCAAATAACCCTTACACATTTTGGCTGAGGTGGCAAATATGATGAGATGAAAACACCTCAGAATGTAGAGAAACTTTGTCACGAGGTTGGGTTTTTATCTTGTTTCACTTCTTCTTGAAAGAAACAGATGTATCTTTTAAACTTAGATCAACTTGTTTCAATCAACTCATTTAAATTGTTAATGTCCACCTGAGTGTAAACAATAGATGTTTCCTATAATATTAACAAACTGATTGTGAGTCCTTTGAATATGAACCTGGCTGTTTCTCTAATGTAAATTATTAATAGCTGCATCACTGTAAACAGCAGGGTTTCCTGTATCTGCTCAAGCTGATCGATGTTCTACTCTGAATTGCTTATTAAAACCTGGAAAACAAATATATGGAACAAAACTTTCCAGGCAAAAATTAGAAATTGCAAGTTCTGCATTTTTTTTAATTTAGCTCTCCCCATATGCAAATTATCTGCATATTATACCTACCAATTGTATCTAATACACTATATTGCTATGTTTGCAAAGCAAACTCTCTCCTGGGTTTTAGAAAGAATGACTAATTCTTTAATTTCTCAGGAGACAACAAATTGAGATTTGCATAAGAATTAGTTTATACTCTAGTTTTTAAACCAAGCCTTGTAAGTGAGAGTAATTCTGGTGTCTGATTTGGATTAGAATTCCAGTTACTTATTCTTTATTATCCTTTATCATTTTTCATTAACATTTGTTATTTATTTTTCAATTTATTTATCTTTCAGGTGGGCAGTTTACATAAGTAAGGAATTAAACTCAGTCTTAATTAAACATTGGTTAGGCATCAACTGAAGCTCGATGAACATTGTAGTTTAGGAATGATGTGAAGACCAAGGAGGTTCACAAGAAGAGAACCCAGAGACACCACGGTAGGTGGAGGAAATCTGAATAAAAGCAGAAAATGCTGGAAATACTTAGCAGTCAGGCAGCATTTTTGGAGCGTGTAAAATTGATGCAATTATGTGTAAGTTAATGGTTGGAATTTTACATGGAGGAATTTTACATGCCCCTTCCACCCCGACCCTCCCCAAGCTGATAAACCTCCATTTGGCCATATCACCCTGAAAGTGCATGGTTACACAGAAGTAGCAAAGATTCAATCACAAATTACAAAAGAGAATTCAAAATATACTTGAAAAGGCCATAAGGACTATGTCTGTCAGTTCGGGGGCCCCTGGAAGGAAGAATCCGATATAAATACGGGTTTTGTTATGACTTGACATAATTTTACTTTGAATGTTTATTTAATTATTTATTTTTTCCTTTTTTTTGTTGTTAGTTACGTATTATATATATAGAGTTTTCCTTTTTATATCCTATTTTGTGTTTTGGTAGTCTGTAGAGTAGATTAGTAGTTAGCTTTTTTTATACTGATATTGTTACTATACTGTAAAGAGATTACAGTATTTTGTATTAGTTTTGTAATTTTGTAAAACAAAACCTAAAAACTTTCTTTCTTTTCAATAAAAGTATTTATAAAAAAAAGAAAAAAAAAGGAAAAATGTGTTAGGCTGTAGTGAAAGAGATACAATGACAAACTGCCTCTGTTTGTACTGCAAGATTTTATGATTCTATATAAATCTAAAATTTCCCCAATTCTTCATCATTGAGCTGATACACCAAATAACCTACACAAAGAAAAATGCCTTTTATATTCTTTACTTTAAAATCCCAGAGGTTTAACTTAATCTTGCCGTTAAACAATGAACAGAGTGACTGAATTACTTCATGGGCTAATGTGATCTTCTCTAATAAATTATTATAGTGCATTACCCCTTTACAAGTAATCAAGTCATACTTGTGGTACACACTGAAACAATGTAAAACCATTCTATATTCATCTTATAAAGTTTTATTTTACATTTACAAGCAGTAAATAAATAATTGTAATAATGTATTATTGATTATTGCAATTTCTAAGCCTTAAAGGTACCAATTTTGCAAAGTAGACACAGAGTGGATTATTAGCATAAATTATAATAAATGTTGCCTTACTCAGGGCAAATCTCAGCAACAATATAGATTTCAGCATGACCTGTTTTAAAGCGAAGTCACATTTATACCGAACGAATCAAATATGAGTTAATGCAATATATATCATTGTGGAGTCTATAATGATTTGAATAATATATTTCCTCAAAGCCCGGTGATTTATTTCCTGCAAAGGACACTGACTGGGAAGGTCTTGCAGTTCAACAGCTATTGCTGGATGCTGTGCAATATGACACTCGAATAATGTCTAATTATTGTGGAGTCAGTTTACCTTCCAGCGTTCTATGAGCATGATATCCCGGTGAATCAAGGTGCCATACATCAGAATGTGAAGATTATTTTTTCTGTCATTTCCCAGTTTTAATATCAGACATTAAATGTTCTTTGGTGCCTTTGGATATCCATTACATAAAATGACTAACAGGAAAAGGTTTGCTGGTCCAACCAGCCCAGCCCATACATTATATGTCCAATCTTCTGTGCAATCAAATCCACGAACATACCTCTGACCATTTGTTTTTCTAAATGTAATACTCTGCCCATCAAATTATTATTGAATATGCTGCTGTCAGGAACATTTGGAGATGTGATGCTCTCAAGTTAATGGTCAAAATATTGAATACTGATTCATGGACAACATAGTCTCCAATATTGAAGCAAACCTCTCTCGATTGTTCCCCAACGTGCTCTAGCGCTAACCTCTGAAGCACAAAGGAAACCAAACATATAATGATAAAAGAGCAGCACAGTGGCTCAGTGGTTAGCACTGCTGCCTTACAGTGCCACCGACCTGGTTTGATTATACCCTCGGTGACTGTGTGAAGTTTGAAAATTCTCCTCATGTCTGCTTGGGTTTCCTTCCACAGATATGCAGGTTAGATGGATTGGCCATGCTAAATTGCCCCATAATATCCAGGGATGTGCAGGCTAGCCACAGGTAATGCAGGGTTGCAAGGTGGGTCTGGGTGGTCTGCTGTTCGGAGGATCGATCTGGACTCAGTGGGCCAAATGGCCTGCTTTCACATTGTAGGGGTGCTAAGAAGTGGATAAGGTAAATTTGCAGATAATATCAACACAGACAGCAAGAGTTTCTTCAAATATATAAAAAGGAAGAGAGAAGTCAAAGTCATCACAGACCTCTTAGAGAATGAGGCTGGGAAATAATAATGGGGATACAGAAAATGGCAGAGGAGCTGAATAAGTACTTTATACTATTCCAAAATTACTAAATAATCAAGTGATAAAAGAAGGATTAGAAATAAATACAATAACCATCACTAGAGAAAAAGAAAACTACTGGGGCTAAAGACATGTAAGTATCTTGGTCCTGATGGGATGCTTCATAGTATACTAAAGGAATTAGCTATTGAGGTAATAAATGTACTGTGTAGTAATCTTCCAAAAATCCTTAGATCCTTGACAATTCCCAGCTGATTGTAAAACTGTAAATCTAACAACTTTATTTAAAAAGGGAAGGAGACAAAGAACAAAGCTATAGGCTCGTTAGCTAAACACTTGTTATTGGGAAAATGTTAGAGTCCATTATAAAGAATGTAATAGCACAGCATTTAAAATACATAACATAATCAAGTGGAGTCAGCACGGTTTCATGAAGGGGGTAATTAGGCCTGACAAATTGACGAAAATTCTTTGAGGAAGTAACAAGCAAGATAGCTAAAAGCAAACCAGTGACCATAATTTACTTGGACTTTCAGAGTGCATTTGATAAGGTAACACACATTAGGCTATTTAATAAGGTAAGTGCCTATGATGGTGGAGGTAGTATATTAGCAATGGATAGATGATTGACTAAGTAATAGAAGATAGAGAGTGAGGATTAGGAAGAAATTTTCAAGATGGCAATCTGTAATTATTGAAGTGCCACAGAGGTCAGACCTGGAGTCACAATTACTATTTTTTAAAATATATTTTTATTTTTAAAAACTTCTTTTGAATATTACAACAAATACAAAACCAAACAATTCAAACCAATATTAAAAAACAAACCCACTAATTACATAAATAAATTCTAACTAATAACTAAGCTAAAAAAGGAAAATCTTAACAATAATAATAATAATAATAACCACAACACAGCTAAGCAAAACAAAGCAATAGCCCTTGATCATCCAGCGCTTAAGTTTATACATATTCATATGTTTGTAGTTCCTCCTGTCTGGATACCAGATTCACTACATAGAATTGTCATGGCTATACAAAGGCTCTTTTTAGTATGGCAGATAAATCTGTATCCAGGTAGTCCAAAAGGGCTGTCACGTCATATAAAAATTCTCAGTTTTATGTTGCACCAAACTCGTAAGAAAGACCAAGGGGATGTGCTCCATGACTAACATATGCCAGCCCACCAGCCCCAGGGGATTTTCCGATACCCACCCCAATGGAATGTTCTTGCTTGCAAAAAGGTGAGGATACTGAAAATCCTTTTTTTGTGTGCATTTAATGAAAGTGAATTAACAAAGCCAAGAAGAAGAGATACCGGGTCCATCTCCACCTCTATTCCTAAGGCCTTCTCTACTTCACCTACTACAGCACTCCAGTGTGCCCACAGTATGTGGCAGGACCAAAGGCAATGAGTAAGCGCGCCCATGTTCACTTTACATTTAGGACACATTGGAGATGCTCCAGCTTTAAATTTAGTGAGGCGGTCTGGGGTCAGGCATGGGTCCTGATGCAAATCGAGATCCTTCTTGCATTTTCCCAGATATCCTCCGATACTTCAGAAGAGATCTCAATGTCCAAATCCTTCTCCCGTACCTTACAGAGCCATTTGGTCCCATCCAAGGGACCCTCTCCCAATACATGATAAGCGTTGCTAACAGATAATGTACCCTCAGCACTCAAGACCTATAAGGATCAGTTAGAAGTGTGGTGTCTTTTTGTATGAAATTTGTAATTTGAAAGAAACAAAAGAGGTCCCTACTGGGCAATTCATATTTCTGAGCCGACTAGTCAAAAGGCAGTGGACATGATCCAAATGGACTTCAGTAAGGCGTTTGACAAGGTTCCCCATGGGAGACTGGTTAGATCTCATGGAGTACAGAGAGAACTAGCCATTTGGATACAGAACTGGCACAAAGGCAGATGACAGAGGGTTGTTTTCAGACTGGTGGCATGTGACCAGTGGAGTGCCACAAGGATCAGTGCTGGTTCCTCTACTTTTCATCTTTTATATAAATGATTGGATGTGAGCATAAGAGGTGTAGTTAGTAAGTTTGCAGATTACACCAAAATTGGATGTGTAGTGGACAGTGAAAAAGGTTACCTCAGATTACAATGGGATCTTGATCAGATGGGCCAATAGGCCGAGAAGTGGCAGATAGAGTATAATCTAGATAAATGCGAGGTGCTGCATTTTGGGAAAGGTATTCTTAGCAGAACTTATACGTTTAATGGTAAGGTCCTAGGGAGTGTTACTGAACAAAGAGACCTTGGAGTGCAGGTTCATAGCTCCTTGAAAGTGGAGTCGCAGGTAGATAGGATAGTGAAGAAGGCATTTAGTATGCTTTCGTTTATTGGTCAGAGCATTGAGTACAGGAGTTGGGAGATCATGTTGCGGCTGTATAGGACATTGGTTAGGCCATTGTTGGAAGACTGTGTGCAATTCTGGTCTCCTTCCTATCGGAAGGATGCTGTGAAACTTAAAAGGGTTCAGAAAATGTTAACAAGGATGTTGCCAGGGTTGGAGGATTTGAGCTATAGGGAGAGGTTGAATAGGCTGAGGCTGTTTTCCCTGGAGCTTCGGAGGCTGAGGTTAAAGAGGTTTATAAAATCATGAGGCGCATGGATAGGATAAATAGACAAAGTCTCTTCCCTGGTTTGGGGGAGTCCAGAACTAGAGGGCATGGGTTTAGGGTGAGAGGGGAAAGATATAAAAGAGACCCAAGGGGCAATCTTTTCACGCAGAGGGTGGTACATGTATGTAATAAGCTGCCAGAGGAATTGGTGGAGGCTGGTACAATTGCAATATTAAAAGGCATCTGGATGGGTATATGATTAGGAAGGGTTTGGAAGGATATGGGCTGTGTGCTGGCAGGTAGGACTAGATTGGGTTGAGATATCTGGTCAGCATGGATGAGTTGGACCGAAGGGTCTGTTTCCTTGCTGTATATCTCTATGACTCTATGTCTCCCTTCGAATAAATCACCCAAGCAAGGTACGCCCCTAGCTGCCCATAGTTTAAACCCAGAGTCCATTATCCATGGCTGAAAACCTAGCAGATCAACTATGGGTGTGGAAAATAATGTTTTGGCAATATTGCCCTCACTCTGATTCATTTCCCTCCACGCCTCAACAGTATTGAGTACTATTGGGCTATAGCAATATTCCTTAACTGTTTTCATTTTGTCAGAGAACAACAGGCTAATAAGGGGGCATCTTGTCTGAGATGCTTTGATGTCCAAACAAAGTGAGTGAGGGTTCCCCTGGGCCCAATGAGCTTAATTGATAGTTTTTGATATCTGGGAGGCCCACTCCTCCCAGTCTGTAAGGTAACTGCAACTTGATCAATTTAATAAGAGGTCACTTGTGATACCAGATAAAATAACTAAACCAACTGTTCAGCCTTCTAAATATTTGCTTAGTAAAAAGCATAGGATACAACAGATGGGGCAGAACGTTCATCTTAATGATGGCTATCTGATCTAACCACCAAGAGATCGGAAGCGCCTCCCATTTACAAAGGTCCTGCTTGATTAAATGGGCAAAATTGGTTTTAAATATCAGTTCAAAAACTGGAGTAATAAATTCACCTAAATAAAGAAAGCCCTCCTGTTACTATCTAAAAGGGAACTGAGATCCACCCTCAGGATCAGGCACTCTCGGGAGACCACCCATGGACATGGCCTCTGATTTCGCCAAGTTGATCTTATAACCCAAGAAGCCACCAAATAGATTAATGCATTGTATCAGGTGTGGCACAGACACTGTTAGGTTTGATAAGAAGACAAGAATATCATCTGCATACAATGAAATCTTATGAGACTTCATCTCCACTTCTGGAGTGGTTATATTGGGATCCTAATGCATTGCCTCCACCAGCGGTTCAATCACCAATGTGAAAAGCAACGATGATAAGGGACAGCCCTATCAATGGCCCCTACAAATATTGAAATTGCTTGACAGTACACCCATTGGTGAGGACCACGGCAAGAGGGTCACTATACAAAACCTCCAACCACCTGACGAAGGTCTCACCCAAGCCAAACTGCTTTAAAGTATAAAAAAGATATGGCCACTTGAACCTGTCAAATGCCTTTTCCACATCTAAGGAGATCATCAATTCATGCACCAATCGCTGTTGACATACTTGGATCATGTTAAGTAATCTCCAAATATTATCCATCGATCTGTGACCTTTTATGAACCCTGTCTGGTCCTCGTTAATGATGGAGGGCAGTACAGTTTCTAGCCTTAATGCCAGAGTCTTAGAGAGGATTTTGAAGTTAACATTCAGGAGTGAAATGGGCCTATGGGAAGCACAGTCCTCCGGGGCCTTCCCTTTTTTAAGAATGAGAGAGGTGCTCACCTTTCTTAGAGATGGTAGGAGGGGCCCACAATTATGTGAGTCATGAAACATACTAAGCATCGGCCCTGACAATATACCTATAAATTCCTTATAGAACTTACTGGGGAGCCCATCAGGACTCGGCGCCTTTCCATTCTGGAGCTGCCTCACAGCCTCCTGCACCTGTTGCTCTGACAACGGGCATTGAAGAGAGAATCATGTTCAGGGGTCACTCCCGGAAGGTCCAAATTCTTAGAAAGACTCCATCCTAACCTGCCCACTCTCACAGCTTTCAGATTGGTATAATTCAGAGTAAAATTTCTGAAATGTTGCATTAATCCTTTTAGAATCATAGGTTAAATTTCCAGTGTACTCTCTGATCAAGATAATGGCTTGGGGGGGCACTCATTTTCCAAGCAAGGTATGTCCAGCTTATCCCCATGCTTAAACAGCCTTTGACTTGCAAATGTAAGCTCCCCATATGAGCATTGAGTTCAGCGTAGACCGAACCACTGTGTTCCTCTGCAGTTTAACCAGCAAGGGCCTGTCAAGATATGCGTTTTCAGCTAATTTCAGACGTGTCTCGAGCAAGTGTTACTGCTTACCCATCTGCCACTTCTTACTGGCTGAATATGAAATAATCAATCCCCTAAGATAGGCTTTAGCTCTGGATATAGATTTGCTCGCGAAGCTGGAAGGTTCGTTTTCGGACGTTTTGTCACCATACTAGGTAACATCATCAATCAGCCTCCGGATGAAGCACTGGTGGTATGGCCCACTTTCTATTTATGTGCTTAGGATTCCTTAGGTTGGTGATGTCATTTCTTGTGGTAATGTCAATTCCTGTGGCAATGTCATTTCCTGTTCTTTTTCTCAGGGGGTGGTAAATGGGATCCAAGTCAATGTGTTTGTTGGTAGAGTTTCAGTTGGAACACCATGCTTCTAGGAATTCTCATGTGGTCTCTGTTCGGCTTGTTCTAGGATGGATGAGTTGTCCCAGTTGAAGTGGTGTCCTTCCTCATCTGTATGTAAAGATACTAGTGAGAGTGGGTCATGTCTTTTTGTGGCTAGATGAAGTTCATGTATCCTGGTGGCTAGTTTTCTGCCTGTTTGTCCAATGTAGTGTTTGTCACCACAAGAAATGACATCACCAACCCAAGGAAACCTAAAAACATAAATAGAAAGTGGGCCATACCACTAGTGCTTCATTTGAAGGCTCACTGATTATGTTATCTAGTATGGTGATGAAACTTCTGAAAACCAACCTTCCAACTCAGCAAGCAAAGCTATATCCAGAACCTCAACCTAAGCTACAAATCTTCTCAAACTTGCTAATAGGCTTTAGCTGTTTCCCAAAGAATGGATGGGCTACTGACCGAGCCTCAATTAATATCTAAAAAAAGCCCTGAATTCAGTAGAAAAAAGACTTCAATAAACTTGCTATTCTTAAGGATGAAGGTGTCCAGTCGCCAATGCCTCAAGCCTATAATTGTATCCTTATTGTAACCATTAAATACACTGAGGCGCGATCAGAAATAGTAATATTGCCAATTGTACATGACGCCACCGAGCCCAAAATGTGCTGCAGGGATCAGAGAAAAACCAATTGGGGTATGGCATTTATGTGGGTTCAAAAAAAAATGAAGTTCCTGCCAGTAGGGTGAAGGTGCCTCCAAACGTCTACCAACCCCAATTCAACACACAAATTCACTAATTGTTTTGATCGCAAAGAAGATATCAGCAGATCTTTGGGCATTCTGTACACCTCATGGTCTATTAGACAATTTAAATCCCCTCCTACGATAATATGCTGAGATGCAAGGTTCACCAGTCTAGAAAGCACATCTGTCAAGAACTTAAGGGGGTGGAGAGGGGGACAGTAAACATTTAAGATTTCAGATTCTTCCCCATATATCAAAGCTGAAAGAACTACAAATCTCCAATGTGTGTCTTTAATACACTCTAATAACTTAAATGGGAGATTCTTTCCAACTAAAATGGCCACCCCTCTATTCCTCGTATTGAAAGATGAAAAATAAACTCGGTCATACCCATTCTGTTGCAGCTTCAAATGCTCTGCATCATCCAGATGTGTTTCATGTCATAAGGCAACATCCACCCTCTCTCTTTAAAGACTGGAAAGTACCTTCTTCCTCTTCACTGGTAAATGACTCCCCTTAATATTCCAGGTGCACCACTTAAATACATCCTTAACCATAACCTTGTGTAGCACCATTTAGATTCCAGAGAGGAAGAAACCGAACTACAGATCACTGAGCTTTAATGCAAAAGAATCCACAAAACCCAAAAACTACGTAGACTAAAAATAACTACAGCCAACAAATCGACAAAACTTACAAAAACTATATACAGCAAAATCAGAAAAACAAAAAAATCACCAAAGGTATTGATTGGAGGAATTTATCCCCCATTCAAAGGGGGTACCTACACATCCCACAATCCTGGTAACCATCCCAACCACCCTCTCAACTCCAACCAGCTAGGGTCGCACCACACACACCAACTACCCAGTAGAGAAAAAAAACACCCAAAAGCAAGATTAGTAGTATAGACAAGTAAACTAAAAATAAATATGTCACCCATTCTTTAACATAACTGAGAGATTAAAGATAAATACTCTATCCAGCCCAAACATCATTTCACGCAACATATTAACAGAAAGGAGACTCTACCAAGTCCTTTTTAAAGAAAAGCAAACATGAATAGCTCTGTCCTCTACGTCTATTCGGCTGTTTGACTTAAGTCAACGTGTCCACAAAGTTGTTCGCTTTCTCTGGCAAGTCGAATAAATGTATGGATCCATTATGCTCAATCAGAAGCACTGCTGGATACCTTAGAGAATACAGGATCCCAAGTTCTCTCAATCTCCTTTGATGCCATCATAGGACTTCAGTTTCTGGACCACTGCCACCGAGAAGTCTTAAAAAAACATGACCCTGAAGACGCCACGTACCAACGCCTTCGGGTCTCTCCCTTGGACTCTAGAGGCTTCCATGACCCTCTGCTTATCTTTATAATGATGGAACCTCCCCAGGACAGGAATTGGGCACTGATCCACACCTGGCTTTTGTTCTGCGATCCAGTGGGCTCTTTCAATTGTTGACATTCCCTTCTCAATCTCCAAACCAAGGAACTCTGAGAACCACTTCTCAAAGAACTCCACTGGCCGCTCACCTTCTGACCCATTCAGTATGCCAATAACACACAGGTTCTTTCTTCTGTCCTGTTGGAGATCATGTACCAGATCCAACAGACCACAGACCTTCATTTCCAGGGCTTCAGTCCGGCTCTTGGAGGAGTCAGTCCCTGCCTCTACCCCTGCAGCCTGACGCTTGAGCTCATCAGTCCTTTTCCCAGGTCTTGCAGCATAGCAGATACAGGAGCCAGCTTCTCTTCAATTTTTTCCTGGATCTGCCTCCCCAGGACCTCACGAGATTTGGCCAGCTCCTCAGCTAGGGACTGGTGAGTAAACAAGCCTACAGCTTCAGCGGCCTGGGCAATGGGCCCGGCCCCGGGCAAGCTTCCTCCTTTCTTCGGCATTCTCCAGCTGCAAGGACAAATGAAAGTAGATTTTTTTCAGGTTTCTAGCTCTTTTACTGTACTTTTACTCACAGTAAAGTGTTTGGGATGGGGTCTGGCTCTGTCAGGTTGGTGTGAAGCCCAGCAAACACGATGCAAACAGGATGCCGCCATCTTGGATCCCTAAGGGTCACAATTGTGTACAATATATATTAATGACTTGGATGGGGAAAATGAATGTACTGGCACCAAGTTTGCAAATGACACAAAAACAGGTCAGAAGGCAAATTGTAAGTATGACTCAAAGAATCTGCAGAGGGACACAGACAAGTTAAACTAGTGGGCAAAACATCATGTGACATCATGCACTTTGTCAGGAAGAGGAAAGGAGCTGAATATTGCTAAAATGGAGAAGGACTGAAGAAAGCTAAAGAACAGAGGAATTTGGGAATTGTGCATGAATGACAAAAAGCTAGCACCCACAAGTAGTAAGAAAAGCAAAAGGAATGGTAGGTTTTAGCTGAAAGGGAATGGAGGTTAAAAATAGAAGGCTTTGCTAAAACTGTACAAGGTACTAAGTCAGACTACAGCTGGAATATTGTGAACAGTTTTGGGCTTCTTATTTAATGAAAGATACAGTGACATTGGAGGCATCTCAGAGAAGATTCATTAGGTTGCTACCAGGTATGGAGGGACTGTCACTTCAGGAATGGTTGAGTAAATTTGGCCTGTATATACTCATTGGAGTTTAGAAGAATGGCAGGTGACCTTATTGAGACACATACGATTCTTGGGACTTGAGGTGTACTTTTCCGCATTAAACTCCATTTGCCGCCTCTCAGTCCAGCTCTGCAGCTTATCAATATCCCTCTGTAACCTACAACATCCTTTGTAACTGTCCACAGCTCCACCAACCTTACTGTCATCTGCAAATTTACTAACCCATCCTTCTACAGCCTCATCCAGGTCATTTATAAAAATGACAAACAGCAGTGGCCCCAAAACAGATCTTTGCAGAATACCACCAATAACTGAACTCCATTGAACATTTCCCATCAACCACCGCCCTCTGTTTTCTCACAACTAGCCAACTTCTGATCCAAACCATTAAATCCCCTTAATCCCATACTTCTGTCTTTTCTGAAATCAAATACTTTACTGAAATCCATATACACCAAATCAACCACTTTACACTCATCCACCTGTTTGGTCACCTTCTCAAAGAACTCAGTAAGGTTTGTGAGGCACCACCTAACCATCACAAAACTATGTTGACTATTCCTAATCAACTTATTCCTTTCTAGATGATTATAAATCCTATCTCTTACAACCCTTTCCAACACTTTACCCACAACCGAAGTAAGGCCCATCGGTCTATAATTACCAGGGTTGTCCCTACTCCCCTTCTTGAACACAAACTCAACAGCCTTCTATGGTAAAAAAAACTCCATAGGTTCACTACCCTCTGGAGAGAAAAAAGGTCCACCTCATCTCTAAGTTAAATGTGCAACCCTTTGGTCTTAGACTCTCTCACAGGTTGATAGGGTTGTTAAGAAGGCGTACGATGTGTTAGCTTTTATTGGTAGACAGACTGAGTTTCGGAGCCATGAGGTCGAGTTGCAGCTGTACAAACCTCTGTTGCGGCCGCACTTGAAGCATTGTATACAGCTCTGTTAGTCACATTATAGGAAGGATGTGGAAGCATTGGAAATGGTGCAAAGGAGATTTACCAGGATGTTGGCTGGTATGGAGGGAGGGTGTTATGAAGAAAGGCTGAGGGACTTGAGACTGTTTTCGTTAGAAAGAAGATGGTTGAGAGATGACTTAATAGAGACATATAAGATGATCAGAGGATTAGATGAGGTGGACAGTGAGAGCCTTTTTCCTCAGATAATGATGACTAGCACAAAGGGACATAGCTTTAAATTGAGGGGTGATAGATATAGAACAGATGTCAGAGGTAGTTTCTTTACTCAGAATGTAGTAGGGGCATTGAACACCCTGCTTGTAACAGTTGTAGACTCACCAACTTTAAGGGCATTAACACGGTCATTGGATAAATGTATGGATGAAAATTGAATAGGTTAGATGAGCTTCAGATTGGTTTCATAAGTCGGAACAACATTGAGGGCTGAAAGGCCTGTACTACGCTGTAACATTCTATGTTCTATTAAGTATATTCACTGTGATGATAGACTTTTACTCATAAGGACATCAAGAATTGTGGGGCAAAGGCAAAAACTTGGAATTGAGGATTATCAGATCATTCATGATGTCCCAAAATGGCAGAGCAGATTCAATGGACTGAATGACCTACTTCTGCTCCTATATAACAGTCTTATGGTCCAATACCCCCCCAACTATGTGCCATTTTTCCATTTCCTATTCTAATTATTCTCCGAATTCTCTGCAACAGATTTCCAATTCATTAGGGCCATATTTGCAATTTTGAAACTAGTTAAACTCTTGGCAAATCAGTCCAGGTAGGGGAGACTTACATCCAGTCAATCTGCGTTGGGCCTTCCAGGTCATGAATGTGAAAGCTAAGTGTCTAACCTATCAATAATACAAAAAGACCCTCAAATATTTTGTTTCCAAAGGCATGTGTAAAGACAAAAATGTCAAATTTATGTGCCATGATCTCAATACGTGTCACATCGATAGGTCAGTATATCTTCAAGAAACATGCTCATGATATCAACTCTGCATCATCGCATCTGACCCTTAGAGTATAAAGGTCTCAGACTGATCTTACCCCAGAGACCATTTGAAATATATCACCTATTGATAGTAGGTTGCTCTGTTAACATAATATTAACCCAGACTGTTTTTGTGAATGTAATATTTATGTATTTCAGTCAGCTGTAATAAACATCATATGGATTCTTGAATACCATGATATCCACACCAGGGTCCTACGTTGCCAGGGATAACAAAAGTGTTGCCATATCAAGTAAACTTCCCTGGTGGAGGCAAAAATCACATTATATCCATTTACAGCATGTGCATTCTTCCAAAAACAGTGCTTCCTGTTGTGTCCCAACAATATTCTTATCACTCCATTTAGTCCCTTCCACTAGGAAGTAGTAGCATCTCAAATCTGGTCTTTTTGTGGTGCACTGGGGATCATCTTTGCTCTGAACCTGAAGCTCTGAGGTAACGTTCCACTCCAGGATTTGATGGGCGGAAAAGACACATTCAAATATGGCCAAACAAGTTGATTATTGGCTTAAAAATCCTTCCAACACATGCCAATGATAGGCAGCAAGAGTGGGAAAAGTTCCTGGTCAACCAAACAATGGAAAGAAAAATGGAGCCTCTATCTTCACTAGTCTAAACTCTATACTACATGTATACAAAGGTGTATGCTACCATAGCTGCTCAGCAACCTTGGGGAGACCAGGTGGGCTGGACACCATGTGTAGATCAGTTTGGTGCCAAAATAACATGTTCAATTCCAGTTCTGGCTGAGGTTAATTTGGGATCTGCTTCTTTACCCTACCCATACTGGAGATCGTGGCATGGTATTGGACCCAACTTTCAGCAGAAAATCAAAGGAGAGGTATCTGACACATTAACAGTTTTTCAATTAGATAAATCAAGGACAACATGACAGCCGGATATTCTATTGTTTGATTTTATCTCAGAGACCTTTCTTTCCTGGAAATAAAATGGTCTGGAAGATATGGGAGAGCAGCCAGTGTGTGGGTACACTGTAGGTCATAAAGAGATGAGAACATTTGGGAAGAAAAGACAAAAAATGTGCATGAATTGCTCTGACCAAAATAAAGTTCCTACATCTAGCCATTCAGAAGAAAGGTTACATCCGAAACATTGACTTCCCCACCTTCTGATGATGCCTGGCTTGGATTGTTCTTCCAGCCTCCTGCTTGTCTACCTTGGATTCCAGCATCTGCAGTTTCTTTGTCCCTAATTTAGAACTACTGATGTGGGTGACAGGGACATGAGTAACATTGGTTTTAAATAATCATTTGGGGTAATAATACCAGAGAGTGAAACCCTACATTGTCCAATAATGGGATCCTCATCATATGGGTCAATATGAGCTGAGTCACTATTATATTTGGTCCCAGTATTGCCGTAACCCAGCTATGAGAATTAATATATCCATAAAGGGAAGTGAAAACTTTACTCTTGCAAGTTAGTTGCTATGTAACTTTGTTGTGGTTCTGTTCGCCGAGCTGGGAATTTGTGTGGCAGACGTTTCATCCCCTGTCTAGGTGACACCCTCAGTGCTTGGGAGCCTCCTGTGAAGCGCTTCTGTGATGTTTCCTCCGGCATTTATAGTGGTTTGTCTCTGCCACTTCCGGTTGTCAGTTCCAGCTGTCCGCTGCAGTGGCCGGTTTATTGGGTCCAGGTCAATGTGTTTGTTGATAGAATCTGTGGATGAGTGCCATGCCTCTAGGAATTCCCTGGCTGTTCTCTGTTTGGCTTGTCCTATAATAGTGGTGTTGACCCAGTCGAACTCATGTTGCTTGTCATCCGCGTGTGTGGCTACTAAGGATAGCTGGTCGTGTCGTTTCGTGGCTAGTTGGTGTTCATGGATACAGATCGTTAGCTGTCTTCCTGTTTGTCCTATGTAGTGCTTTGTGCAGTCCTTGCATGGGGTTTTGTACACTACATTGGTTTTGCTCATGCTGGGTATCAGGTCCTTTGTCCTGGTGAGTTGTTGTCTGAGAGTGGCTGTTGGTTTGTGTGCTGTTATGAGTCCTAGTGGCCGTAGTAGTCTGGCTGTCAGTTCAGAAATGTTCTTGAGGTATGGTAACGTGGCTAGTCCTTTGTTGTGGCATGTCCTCATTCCGTTGTCTTTCCCTTAGGCATCTGTTGATGAAATTGCGGGGGTATCGTTTTTGGCGAATACATTGTAGAGGTGTTCTTCTTCCTCTTTTTGCAGTTCTGGTGTGCTGCAGTGTGTTGTGGCCCTTTTGAACAGTATATGTAATTTTCAAGGGCAGCACGGTGGCTCAGTGGTTAGTAATGCTAACTCTCAGTGCCAAGGACCTAGGTTCAATCCCATCCTCAGGCAACTGTCTGTGTGAAGTTTGCATATTCTCCGTCTCTGTATGGGCCTCCTCTCACGGTCCAAAAGGGTGCAGGTTACTTGTAGTAGCCATGCTAAATTGCCTGTAGTGTGCAGACTGAGTGGACTAGCCATAAGGAAATGGTGAGGTGATTCACCATTGGGATGCTCTTCAGACAGTTGGTGAGGATTTGATGGATTGAATGGCCTGCTTCTGCACTCTAGGGATTCTACGTTACTAAAGTGCACACTTAATATTAAATGAACTCAAACATTTGTACCCTTATTACAAATATAGATTGGTCTGCAATTTCTCTTTTACTTTGCAAAGAAAGAAGCAGCAAATAGTGAGTATGATTTCATTAAATTAATGGGATCGTGTGGGCTTTATATTATGATAAAATTGCATTGTGTTCAGCAGAGCAATAGGAATAGCACGCTGGTAAAAATGCTTGAGGCAATGGTTAATGTACAGTAAAAGTCCTTTTTACTATTTAGGGAGTCGAACAAAATAACTGGCAACTTTAAAAGAAACACTAAGCCTCATTGACAATAAATGTCACAAAACTTCAGTGATCCTACCTTGCAAACATTGGCCCAGAAAACCATTTCAATGATTTAAAAAATGGAAATACTGCTCCTGACCTCTGTGATGACATCCATCCGTAATAGTGTTTATGCCCAGTCACAAAGAATAACTTCAACTGGCTTACTTTAAGATCTCCTGAGTGCAGTAACTATTTTAGATTTCTCAGCTTTATTTATATTATTCTTCCTGTATGACTTATTGCAGGTTGACCTAAACTTCACGTATGACTAAAGATCTTGGTGACTATTTAACTGCAAGCCTGTTCATTTCTGAGCTGTCAATCACTATATATCCATCATGAGCTTAATTTAAATATTGCTTTCACAAAGCCATTCCAATGTGCTCCCAGTAGGTAAATATTCTTGCATTCAGTATTTATTCAGAAAGTTAGCCTTCATAATGTGCCTGGTTGCTTGAAATTAGCATTTTTTCTGATGTATTAGATGATGCCATCAAAATACATGTAGTGTTTACATCTGTATCTCACCCCATGATACTCAAGGAGACTAATTCAAAGCCTAACAAAAATCATTCATTTCTTTAAAAATGATAAGTTGTATTCTAATCAGGAGTTTCCATTTGGTACTGATATTCCTGTTTGCATTTAAACAGCATAATAATCACTTGCAGCATCTGGTTTCCCATTGTGATGACGCTTAGCTTGCACAATGCAGAAGCACATCATTGTGCCACATATGAGTAAGGAAGTGCATCCATTATACAGGAACAGATCAAGACAAAGACTATCAGAGGAACTACATTTGTTGTGAATGAATGGTCCCATGTTTCTAATCTGGATTCTGACGAAACTGCTTACTTTTCTATTATAGTTTTTCACGTTTCTAAAACATTACAAGTTATCCAAAGTCAAAGTCAATCACTGTTTTCCTATTTTGAAGGGAACACCAAAAGCTATTTCCAAGTCAGACTATGTAGTACATTAGCAAAAGACTGCATCAACATTTCCAATGAGCAACTCTGGCTGAACAGGTTTAGTATTTCTATAACCCACAAGATTCAGGCTCACCTTTACCAATGCTCAGATTCTTCCTCGATTGTCTTCCTCTCTGTCCAGATTGTGCTTAACACAATCACCATTTCCTTGACCCGAGCTATCGCTCGGTTATTAGCTTATAAATTAGTCACAAAAACCTGACAGGCCAGTACAGTACTGAAAGAGTACTATACTGCTGGCTACTGAGTTTTGGATCAGTTATCAAAATGCCCTCTTAGATGGATGTAAAAGAGTCCATGTCAGTACTTTGAAGAATAAGGCAGTTTTCCCTAATGTTTTAGCCAATATTTGTCCTTCAGTCAGCATCACAAAAAAAAGATTGTCTCGTCATTGTCATGTTGGTATTTGTGTTTGCTATGTTTCCTCTATTACAAAATCATCTTGACTTCACAAGTATTCGACTTATTCCTGGGATGAAAGAGCTATCGTATGAAGACAGGTTGAACAGATTATGTCTATATCCATTGAAGTTTAGAAGAATGAGATGTGATCTAATTGAAACATATGATCTTGAAGGGATTGAATAGGGTGGACACAGGAAGGTGCTTCCATTTACGACAGAGACTGCATCTAGTGGGCATAGTTTAAGGGTAAGAGGTCTCCCTTTGGAGAATTAGATGAGACTTTTTTTTTGTATTACAGGGACATCATTATGTTGAGTTCTATTTCCTAGAAGATAGTGAAGGCTAAGTATTTAAATTTTATTCAAGGTTGTGTTCAATAATTTTTTGGAAGATTAGGGAGTCAAAGATTATGGGATGCAGGCAAAAAGTGGAGATAAGACTAGAACCAGATAGGCCGTGGTCTTATTGAAGGAAAGAGTCAGTTCATAGGTCAAATCGACTTATCTCTGCTCTGAAGTCTATGTTTCTAAGTACTTCAGTGGTCGTAAGTGTTTTGAGACATGTGATTGGCGTTGAATGTAAGTCTTTCTTTTTTACTTCTTTGCTTTCAGCTCAAACTTATTCTACGTGAAATTGGTTAATTTCCCTTTATTGCTTTCTCAGGTTCTGCCTTTTGAGGCATTTTGTGTCGCATTGCTTCAGACACTGAGTGATCAAATTAACAACTGGCATCTGTTCACCAAGCAGAAGCTCCATTAATTATGCATGCAAATCAGTTTATAATTATTATATATAACTGTACAAATGTTCCTAACACCCTCTGCTGACTTTAAACTGAAGCAAGTGTTGTAACATCATTTTGTTCTCAAACAACAAGAGTAAAATCTGTCAGATTCTTGATAAAAAAGTGTTGCAGTTGCATTTCTTTAACTAATTAGATTTACATTCCTGTCAACAAGGTAAGTTCCATTATAGTAGAGAGCACAAGCTTAAAGGTAGATGTGTGCAAGGGAAAAACTGAGGAATTCTAATTATATCTGTCCTTCTTATATTTACCCTGAGATTTGGTGCTCAAGTCTCCCAGATGCTAATATATTCAAACATACAATGACACAGATCCATTACTGGCTACTATTAGATGGAAACAGCCAGCACTTAGTGCCCAGAAAAACATGTTAACTCTCAATCATCTTTGTGTTTGCCCACGTGATTTACTTATTGTACCTCAGTCACCGGAAACTGGAGCATGTGAAGCAATTTTGAGCAGTAATCCGCAATTCATGCTAATAGTGAGATAGGGGCTTAGTTATTTTACTAGCTTCAAATAGAAGTAGCATATGCTGGATGAATTTCAATCTCAGCCTGCAATAATGAGTAAATTTGTACCATCAGATGCAGCCTTACAATTTTGTGATCTGCAGATCCATGGTTTCACGAATACAAAGAGCTAAAAATCCAGAATGCTGATTGCAACCGAACAGGAGGCCATTCTAACCACGATCATTCAGTGAAATGAACATTGCCACCCTCCTATTGTCACCAGCTTTGCATTTTAAGGTTTAAACTTTAGAAGAACCGCATGCAGAAAACCGGAGGCCAGTTTGCCCATTTATATCTGTTTTATATTTTGGTAATGGAGCGAGAAACCACTTCTACACAAAATCCCGGTTAAATTGGATTTGACAGCCTACTTTGATTGCACTTACACTTCTGCCATCACTTGTCCATTTTTTTGTATAGTTTGCCAATACCTCCACTGGTTGAATAGTTGAAGCATTCGTTCCACTGGTGCAGCAATCCCACATGACTCCTTTCTCCCATTTTTGTATATGTTTAGAGAACGTGCAGCTGGGGGCACTAGGTGAAGAAATTTTGACATTCAGCTTTGAAATTGTAAGACAATGATTAGTCCAGAGGAATATTGCATTGTACAAGGCATTGGTGAGGCCACTTTTAGGGTACTGCATACAGTTCTGGTCGCCCCGTTATAGGAAGCATGTTTTTAAACTGGAAAGAGTGCAAATAAGATGAACAAGAATGTTAGCGAGATTGGAATTTTTGAGTTATAAGGTGAGGCTGGATAGGCTGGGAGGGTCAGAGACTGAGGGTTGGCCTTATAGAGGTTTCTAAAATCATGAGGGACATAGATAAGATGAATAGCCAAGATCTTTTCCCTAGGGTTGAGTAGTCCAAAACTAGAGGACATATTTTTATGGTGAGAGGGGAAAGTTTTAAAAGGGAACTGAGGGGCCACTTTTTCAGAGGATGGTGAATGTATGGAATGAGCTGTCAGAGGAAGTGGTAGAGGCAGGTACAATTACAGCAGTTAAAAGACATTTGGACAGTTCTATGAATAAAAAAGGTTTTGAGGGATACAGACAAAATGCAGGTAAATGGGGCTCGCTCAGTTAAGGAAATCTGGTAGGCATAGATAAGTTGGGCCAAAGAGTCTGTTTCTGTGCTGCATGACTCAGTGAAGTTGTGGATAATGCTGAAGACTGTTGCAGGTTACAGAGGGACAAAGATAAGTTGCAGAGCTGGGCTGAGAGGTGGCAAATGGAGTTTAATGTGAAAAAGTGAGGTGATTCACTTTGCAAGGAACAACAGGAATAAAGGTTACTAGGAGAATGGTAACATTCTTAGTAGTGTAGATGAGCAGAGAGATCTTGGTGTCCATGTACATAGATCCCTGAAAGTTGCCACCCAGGTTGATAGGGTTGTTAAGAAGGCATACGGTGTGTTAACTTTTATTGGATGGGATTGAGTTTCGAAGTCACGAGGTCATGCTGCAGCTGTACAAAGCTCTGGTGCGGCCGCACTTGGAGTATTGCGAACAGTTCTGGTTGCTGCATTATAGGAAGGATGTGGAAGCTTTGGAAAGGGTGCAGAGGAGATTTGCTAGGATGTTGCCTGGTATGGAGGAAAGGTCTTATGAGGAAAGGCTGAGGGACTTGACACTGTTTTCGTTAGAGAGAAGAAGGTTGAGAGGTGACTTAATTGAGACAGAAAAGATAATCAGAGGGTTAGATAGGGCAGACAGTGAGAGCCTTTTTCTCAGATGGTGATGGCTAGCACAAGGGGACATAGCTTTAAATTAAGGGGTGATAGATATAGGACAGATGTCAGAGGTAGGTGTACTGCGCTGTATTCTTCTATGTTCTATGTTCTATGTTCTAGATGTCAGAGGTAGGTTCTTTACTCAGAGAGTAGTAGGGGTGTGGAACGTATTGCCTGCAACAGTAGTAGACTCGCCAACTTTAGGGGCCTTTAAATGGTCATTGGATAAACATATGGATGAAAATGGAATAGAGTAGTATAGATAGGCTTCAGATGGGTTCCACAGTCTGCACAACATAGGAGGCATAAGGATCTGTACTGCACTGTAATGTTCTATGACTCTATAACTCTATACCTCAATAGGCTTTAAAAATCATAGAAATTTAATAGATAAGATAATTTATGTATATTTTTGGAACTCCTTGCAATCCCCTGGAGTCTGAATACCTTTGTAGAATCATTGTAATTAAAGGCACATTTGGCCCATCATTTCTGTTCCTGAAACCCACTAGCATACTTATTGAAAGCATTGACTTTAAAACTAATTTCAACAAGTTTGGAGTAACCTATCAATTTCCATATATAATTGGAAAAAGTGCTGCATATTTATTGGTATGACGATCAAAGCTTTTGTTCAGTTTTTGTCTTACAGAATCCATTACAATGTTGAAAAACTATATAGTGCAACATTCACACTTCCCGTACACAGCCTCGCTTCCTGTTGTCAGAATTTATAGTCAAAATTCCACATCACCATTTACAATTGTAAATGTCAAAGTCAACACTTCCAATGGATTGAGTTATAGTTGCAAGACCTGACTATTGGAAACTCAGTGAAGTCATTTTGAAAATACAATACCACCAGGTATAGAGCTGAATCAAAATGAACAATTAAGGAGATGTTGATTTCCTCATGTCCACCATTCACAATTCACAGCATTGAAAGTTAAAATCAGCCCTCCTTTGTTTGCCAAGATGACAAATACCATAATTTTAATCTGCTCTTTTACAAAACGGCAGAATGGTAACAGGGATGTAGCAAATAATTGGGTACCATGGCAACAGCATTGTGGCTGCCACCTTGCCCCAGTAGTTATTTTTACCCACAGGAATAAGGTGCCAAATACCCATTCATCCACAGCTACTGGGATCTCACTCACAGCAGGGAGGGCATCACAATTGTGCCAGGGGCACAAATACATCCCTGGCTAGCAATTAATGCAGGTTTTAAAGAGATATCATCAACCTCAACTGCCTTTATGCTGAAATTAGATGAGTCAGAACTGGCCAAGTATCATCACAAGACAAGGCTTGCTATGCCAAGTCAAACGCCCTCTCAAATTTTTCCCACTGCATTCCTCCTCCCTACTCAGCTTGGTGTGCCTTGCCAGCCTAGCTGTAAGCAATGCTAGCTTCGATTTACCTTCCTCCAGGCTGCCTGACCCCTTTATTTAAGTGGATAACCAGCAGTAACCATTAGAATCACAGAGACATACAGCACGGAAACAGGACCTTCAGTCGTCTCATTTACCAGGATTTGGCCCATATGCCTCTAAACCCTTCTTATTTATATACCCATCCAGATGCCTTTTAAATGTCACAATTGTACTAGCTTCCACCACTTCCTCTAGCAGCTCATTCGATACATGCACCGCCCTCTGCATGGAAAAGTTGCCCCTTGGGTCCCTTGTAAATCTTTCCCTAGGGTGCTGCTGAGACACTGCCTCTGAGGTAGGACTTCCTCTCTGATAGAAGTGGAAATTTCACCCCAAGCCAATGAATGGACCAAATGATGTTGAATGGCCAAACACAAGCAAATTCACTGCCAACTTCTACGCCCCCCTGTCCCTGCCAAAGGTCATACTTGATTAGACAGAATTGCAAGTAGGAGGCATCAACCTTAGATTTTTTTCTTGAACCTATCAACAAAATTCCCAAAAGCGCCTCTCCCACTCCCCCTCAAAAGTCACTTATTCTTTGCTGAGTCACAAAAAGCAATGTCTATCACACACAAAGCAAGCAGGAATAAATACATCCCTAGCCAGCAATCAATGCAAATTCCCTCAAAGCTCCCTTGCAAATTTTCCCCACAGGCAATAAGGTGCCAAATACCTATTCATCCTTTCTTCCACTGCTACTAGGATCTCACTCACAGCAGGGAGGGCAAGACAATCGTGCCAGGGGCATAAATGTGTCCCTAGCTGGCATTCAATGCAGGTTTTAAAGAAATATCATCAATCTCAATTGCTTTTTGCTGAAATTAGAGTCAGAATTGACCAAGTATCACCAAAAGAATGTTTGTGTCTCAGCTACTCATTGGCTTAACTCAGTAAATCATTGATTGGGAGGGTTCCAACATGGAAGGAAATTTTAATTGGGTAGGGCATTAAAGAAAACATACAAGTTCCTGATGTTCCTGCTAAGAAAACAATATTGAATTGTTAACAACAGTGGAGTTTCTTTCCTGACGTCTTCAAATTGAAACTCAAAAAATCAAAATGGAAGTGGCGAAAGAATTTTTTTTTCAAATGACTGGCAGGTTTTGCTTCTTAGGGTGATAAGAAAGAAGGCAGATGGAGCTGAACTCGATCTCACGTGAAATTAACAGGTTTCAGATGTTGTTAAAATTAGCTCATGCATTGTGGGGCATTTTTGGACAGGAAATTGGGTTTGATTTTGGACACTACAAGGGCCCTACAGCTCAAAGTCAGCATCCACTCGTGCAGCGAAGTATAGCATTTGACATATTGGCGCAGGGGTTAATCTGCACCTAGTGAGTGTCTGATGGAAGTATGTTGAGCTGGGAGGGCATGACATTAACCAGAAAAATATTTTGCAAACCAAATCTTCTGTACATACCTGCTTCCACAATGGCAGGTATTCCTCCTGGAATACAGCATAGCTTGGAGAAAGAACAGAAGTCACAGGGAGAAGCATAAGATTCTGGAATGGGTGTGCATTCAAGATGTGAGGAGGAGGAGGAAGAGGAAAACAGCTCCAAGTAGGCATTCATATCTAACTAGTGTGTCTGGGGAGCTCACCCCCACACCCCCCATTCCCCCCAACCCCCTGTCTGAACCCTAGTGAGGAACAGTGCATGAGAAGTTTTCACTTCAGTAAGTATATCGTCACTAACCAAGAACTTGCTGCAGCCCATCCTCAATCTCCAAGCTTGGTTAGGACTGCAATGACAATGGCTGTAAGGATGATTGCAGCAATGAAGTTTAAACATCTAGATCTTTCTCTGGTAAGACCTAGTATATGTTCAAGAAAGAAAATTAACAGGTTTTATTAACTATTTACATACGGGGTGGTCAGGTGAATTGGCCATGCTAAATTGCCCGTAGTGTTAGGTAAGGGGTAAATGTAGGGGTATGGGTGGGTTGTGCTTCGGCGGGGCGGTGTGGACTTGTTGGGCCGAAGGGCCTGTTTCCACACTAAGTAATCTAATCTAAAAGAGGTCATCTTCTGTACTCCGAAAGGCTCAGCCTCCATCTCCATATTATCTGGCATCAATATAACAAAGTTCCTAATGCATATGCTTTTCTAGGAATAAACATACTGTTCAGACTGTATTCCACTACAACTGGGTTGAAGCTGGAGTTATTTGAAATTATCATGTAGTTTGCTGTCCACTGATGTTTCATGGAGAATCTGCAATAAAAGAGCATGAAATGTGACTTTCTTCGTTTAGAGCCAAGAAGGGAGAGTACACAATGGTTTCTCTCAGATTGCAGTCTTCCCCTTGATGTGAGGTATTATTGCATGCTAATTCTTTTCTATACCAATGTGTATCATCTACAAGATGTCCTGCAGCAGCCCTTTAACAATACATTCCAAAGCCACTTTTCTATCTCCTGTTAGGACAAAGACAGCAGATGCAAGTATCCCCTCCCCACCCACTTTCAGAGTAGCCTGCCTTGAAACCATCTTGTGGTGAGGACCAAATGATAGAGATTGTTGATAGGTGAGTGATGGAGTGTGGAGATTTGAGCAGTGGCTCTAAGATGAGTGGCACAATTGGTAGAATATGGTTTTTGAAAATGCTTTTATGGACTTTGCCTACTCGTGTGAAGTCATCAAGATTTTTGAATCCAAGTCCTTCAAACTTTGCTCGTTGCTCCCACATCCTTTGGAGCTTCTTTACCAGAATATATGGATTTTTTAGCTTCTTCACCAAAAACCCACTGCAATACCTGAACACCTTACAGCATATGTTATCGCACTGTTTCGCCAATCCACACTCACTCCCAGGTCAGACTCTCTCCAATCACAACTCCTAACTCTTGCTTCAGCCCAATGGAGCTCAACTTTAAAGAATTGTAGAATAGTTTTAAGCAGTGCAGGTTACCTTTAAGTGGGACTAGCCCCTCACAATGTCAGACCCCGCATCTAGTCAACAAACATCATGATTAGCACTAATTGAACACGGAGACCATTAAATTAGCAGACAGCACGAACTTTGCATGTTGATTGCATTGCATTCATCATACAATGCAACCCTTGGCCCGTTGTCGAGGTATCTGATTCGCCAGTTTTGATCTGTTTTGCGTGAATAATTAGCTGTGGAGGACAACTCTAATTTTTATCATTTAAAATTGAGTTACGTCTGAAGGCAAGTTCACCATTCAGAAAATTCTGACAGGTAGGGACTAGCAGCAAAAAATTTAAGAGATTTATTTTCATGTGTTTTGTAGCCTCTTAAAGATCTGAGATAATGGCGCGCCCTTTGGAATATTAATGGGTTGGCAAGTCACATTCTGCATTCAGTATACAGAGCCAAAAAGATTGACAATCCTTTTAATGTAGAAATTCAAACCTGTTCTTTTCTCGATAGTCAAGATCATTTGGCAGACTAGATAAGAGGTATTATCCCACTATCGCTGAGCTGCCTGCAGGAAAGCAATGGAAATTAAAGTAAGATGAAATATAATTGTGACTTGCATTACAATTTTTTTAATTGAATGATTCATTTTTACTTGCATAGCCATGCGCTCATCTTCACAGTTTGTGGGGTTTATTCTATCTTGTTTACTGTATATTTAAATATACCTTTTGCTGCTGCCTCAGAATCACAGTCAGCAAAAAATGTATTCAGTTATTAATGTACAATCTTTTCATAAGTCTTCATCTGCAAGTTCAAATATAAGATACGATTCTCTGAAGAGCATATAATAGCCCGAGAGAAGATGTAACGGCCTTTATAAAGTTTAGTCCCTTGTTAACTCTTTGATACCTTAAAGGAAAATCTATTCTGTCAAATAGAACATAGAACAATACAGCACAGAACAGGCCCTTCGGCCCACGATGTTGTGCCGAACATTTGTCCTAGCTTAAGCACCCATCCATGTACCTATCCAATTGCCACTTAAAGGTCACCAATGATTCTGACTCTGCCACTCCCACAGGCAGCGCATTCCATGCCCCCAAGCCAAACTGCACCAGAGGATAAAAGCTGTGCGGCTAGTCAACTCGGTCAAATGCATTCCCTGCATCTGCAGAAATCACCAATCCCTGTATTGACTGTTGATAACATGCTTGAATTATATTATTGGATTAAAACATTACTGGGGGACCTGTGGTCCTTACTGAAGGCCGTCTGGCCCTCTTTCACAATAGAATGTAACATAGACTCCAGCCTTAAAACAGGAGTCTTTAGAGAGGATTTTAAAGTTCACATTTAAGAGTGAAATAGAAAGAGTGAAAGCGGAAACATCCTGTACCTTCCATTTTTAAAGAATAAAACAAAATATTGGCCTGGGAGATGCAGATCCTTAAAAAAGACTCCAGTTTTGCCGCTCTTCCACACAACCTTCATGTTTGGTATAACTTCCAGTAAAATGTCTGGAATGTCACAGTAACCTGTTTGGAGTCACATGGATTTCACGATTTCACCCACGACGAAATTCAGCTTTATTCGTCTTTAATTTTTCCGTCTTTTGCCTTGAACACTGTTTCGACAGGGATGCCACGTTAGCGATTTTCCAGTCGTCTGAGACGGTCCCTGTTTCCAGTGATTCCGGATGGATCACTGATAACCCCTCCACTATTTCTTCGGCTAACTCCCTTCGAACTTTCGTGTGTAGTCCATCTGGTCCAGGAGATTTACTCACCTTCAGCCTATTCAATTTTTCTCGCAACTTCTTGATGATGACCACCATAACTTCGCTATTCATGCTATTGAATTTCCTGGGTCCTCTTCTTCCTATCTACTGCGAATATATTTCAGAGGAAGAGATACCTTTGCTGGAGAGTTTCACATTTTCTTGGAAAACAAAGTATTACCTCCCTGGACATATCTATCGCAATGGCAGTTATTCTGTCTTCTATTTTCACCATGTCTACATTTTTATATCCCAAGAATCAGATCGTCTCACTGGTTTGATTTTGCTAAAACAATAAATCCAAACTCGATTGGATCTTAGTGCCAGAGAGAGTGAAGGTAAGTGCATGCTGCATGCAAAAGTGAGAGTAGTGGAGCGTGTGCCTTGTTCGGGGGTAGGTGGTATGACAGACGTACAGTGAGTGTGACGGAGCAGAAAAAAATATGGTGACACCTTTTCCTAGCAACATTTGGTAGGGAAATGAAATGCAGTGTTTCCAAGCCTGCTAATGGCAGTAAGTGAGGTGAGTGAGTGAGGAGGAAGTTTTTTAAAAAAAGCTCCAAGGTGATTGAGACAAGTGACATTTGGGCAAATATGTGGCAGATGAAGAGCAATATGGTTAGATGTGACGTAATGTACTTTAATGGGAACAAGAAAACAACAGTCTTCCATTTGAAGACGGATTCCTTAAGAAATGTTGATCTATAAAGTGAACACTGCTTTTTTTTATTATTCATTTTCTTCTCGACAGACTTCCAAGGTCCATGCATGTCAGTGAGTTCTGGAGCTAGATGTCAATATTGGGAATGGCATTGGCACACTGAAAAGTGTACATAAATTCACCAACTGGGTAGCTGTAACATTTTAAATGATCTGGATCTCCTTGTACACCAGTCACTGAAAGCAATATTGCAGGAACAGAAAGCCGGTAGGAAGATAAATGGTGTGTTGACCTTCATTTCAGGGGATTTGAGTACATGTAAGGATGTCTTCCTGCAGCTTTACCGCGACTATGTGGAAGCTCATCTCGATCATTGTGCAGTTTTGGTCTCCTTGCCGAATAAAGAACAAACCACTGATTGAGGAAGTGCAACTAAGAATGATAATTAGACTTATCTGTGGGTTCACAGGGCTGTCGTATTTGCACACTTTGTGTCAAATGAGCGTGTATTCCATGGGGTTTAGGAAAAGGAGTGGAGATCTCAGTGAAATGTATAAGACTCTGACAGGACGAGATAGATTGGAAGAAGGGAAGATAATTCTGGGACATATAAAACAATTGTCCACAGTATGAGGTTCAGGCAGGCCACTCTGCATTGAGATGAGAATAAATGTTGGCACTCAGAGGCTAGTGAACCTGCGGAATTCTCTACTGCATAGAGAATTCCACTCTACTGTGGAGCCAAGGCACTGACTATACATAAGGATATCTAGACTCGAAAGTTATGGGGAGTGATAAAGAGTATGGCGTGGAGAATGAAGATCAGCCACTATTATGTTGAATAGCCAGCA
>NC_057734.1:36516763-36523730 GCF_004010195.1 Chiloscyllium plagiosum
CCTATAGTAAATACCCAACAAGGTGACTGCACCTTTCTTATTTCTGACTTCAGCCCATACTACCTCCAGAGGCAGATCCCCCTCAAACTTCCTTTCTGCAGCCGTTATACCATTTCTAATTAGCAATGCCATCCCCCTCCTTTTTTACCACCCTCTCTAATCTTACTGAAACATCTGTAACCAGGAACCTCCAACAACCATTCCTGTCCCTCTTCTAATCACCTTTCCGTGATGGCCGCAACATCGTAGTCCCAGGTACCGATCCACGCTTTAATTTCACCCACCTTATTTCTGATACTCCTTGTATTGAAGTATACACACTTGAGCCCATCTCTGTGTCCGCAAGTATTCCCTGTCAGTGCTACCTTCTTCACAGCCTCCCTACATTCTTGGACATCCTGACAAACAGCTAGCCTACTTGCTGGACTACAAGTCCGGATCCCATCCGCCTGCCAAATTAGTTTAAGCCCCCCCGAAGAGTGCTAGCAAACCTACCTCCCAGGATATTGGTGCCCTTCTGGCTCAGGTGCAACCCGTCTTGCTTGTACAGGTCCCACCTTCCCCAGAATGCAGTCCAATTGTCCAAATACCTGAAGCCCTCCCTCCTACACCATCCTTGCAGCCACGTGTTCAACTGCCTCACTGTCACATGGCACCGGCAACAACCCAGAGATGACGACTCTGTCCGTCCTAGCTTTTAGCTTCCAGCCTAACTCCCTGAGCTCCTGAATGACCTCCCCACCCCTCTTCCTACCTATGTCGTTGGTGCCAACATGCACCACGACTTCTGGTTGCACACCCTCCCCCTTAAGGATTCTGAAGACACGGTCCGAGACGTGGCACCCGGGAGGTTAATCATTCAGGTTAATCTGTGCCAGACTACACCCATGCTGCCACAGTGCAGCTACTTGAGATTCAGGAACAATCTGTTCTGTAAAAGTTGGCAAAACATGAAATCAAATTAAGTTATAAGCTGAAAAAAAGAACCTAGATCCAATGTGACTGTTTTACCCCTTTCTACAAGTGCACAAGTTAATGAAAGACAAACCGAGGAAAAGCTCATGGAGGTTACAGCTGCCTCTGGGCAGCAGGGAAGATAGATCACCTCAGAGAGAACATGTTCAATGATTTATAACTTGTTCTTTTCCAACAGACAAAAATCCTTAACGTCTCATACAACAGGCATTAGGCATTCACATTACAGACATTAACCACCAGCAGTGCCTAAGATGTACGTTACAATTTAAATTACTAACTTCACACTTTTCCCATGTACATATTTTAAACAATATGCTGGTCAGAAGGTCAATGGAAACACCAGTCAATAACTTAGTGATCCCATACAATATAACACTCAACTGAAAAAGATTATGACACTGTGGGTGCAGTTACCATGAGGCAAAAGCATGGGCTGCTTGATCCCTTAAAGGAGACGTATTGGAAGGCAGAAAAGGTGTAAATGGTGATGGAAGGTAGAAGGATGTCAGTCACGCCGAAGGCAGACAGCTAGCTATATAGAGTCATAAAGATGTACAGGACGGAAACAGAGTCTTTGGTACCACTCATCCATGCTGACAAGATATCCTAACCTAATCTAGTCCTGTTTGCCAGCAATTGGCCCATACCCCAAAAACCCATCCAGATACCTTTTAAATGCTTGTAATTCTACCAGCCTTTGGCAGCTCATTCCATACACGCACCATCCTCTGCATGAAAAAGTTGCTCCTTAGGTCCCTTTTAAATTTTTCCTCATTCACCCTCGAGTTCTGGACTCCCCGACCCCAGGGAAAAGACATTCTCTATTCACCCTATCCATGCCCCTCATGATTTTATAAACCTCTATAAGGTCACCCCTCAGCCTCCGACACTCCAGGGAAAACTGACCCAGCCTATTCAGCCTCTACCTATAGCTCAACCTCCTCCAATATCCTCTGGCAATACCCTTGTAAATCTTTTCTAAATCCTTTCAAGTTTAACAACATCCTTCCTATAGGAGGGAGACCAGAATTGCACACAATATTCCAAAAGTCACCTAAACAACATTTTGTACCACCGCAACATGACATGTATAGTCAATGCTCTGACCAATAAAGGAAAGCATAACAAAAAAGACTATCCTATCTACCTGTGACTCCACTTTCAAGGAGCCATGAACCTGGAGTCCAAGATCTCTTTGTTCAGCAACACTCCTATTGAACAAACCTCCAAGTGGCTTTCCTTTCTGCCTGCCCCAATGACCAATGGGCATGCCCCACACTAGGGTCAATAGATTCTGTGGGCTCACCCCTTTAGTTGTTGCCTAGTATATGTGGAACAATATCTTGTCTCTCCCTTAAGGATGCCTCAGTCTGAAGGTGTCCTTCCTGTTCCCTGCAGCCTCAGCAGTGACTGTCTCTGGTTGAGCTGACAGTTTTAGGGGCATAGTGGATTGCTACTATCTTTTAGCAGCATCCTCTTAATTGTGCACCATTGTTAAAATCCCCAACCACCACATGGATTCAAACCCAGTGGCAGCACTTTAAATGATTGATAGACATCTGAAGAAAATGGAGCAGGTGGAATCATCCTACATCAGCAAAATAGGCAAATTCAAAGGTGCTCAAAATCATGAAGGTTTGAAAATAATACATATAAGAACCGGTTGCCATCAGCAAAAGGTTCAGGAGCCAAAGGACATTGTTTTAATACAATTATCTAAGGAACTAGAGACAGGTTGGAGAGAAAGTCTTTAAGCGGTGAACTGTTGCCATTTATTGACAAGGGAAGCAGATGCAATCTCAAATTCAGAAAAAGTGAATAAATCCTTAACTACAGTATTTGAGAACATTGATGGGACAGGGAATGAACAGCCGAAGGTGATTAACTAAACAGTTCTATTAAAACAGGGCCAAAAATACACCTTCAGGATTTTGTCACTCAGTGATTCTCCTGCTCGCAACAAAAATCAATTCTTGCGGTTGCCTGTTTTCTTTTCTCTCTCTCTGGTTACAGATAGATTGTTAACTTTCAACTTTCTTTGTGCTAAAGCTTTAAAACGTTGGCCTCCACTGAAGAATTAGCACAACAGCTGTTAGCGCCTAATAAATGCTGGTGGGGATCACAATGATGGATGTCAATGCTGACATTCCAAAGCTGGGAATCTTTAAGAGACAAGAGTCCATTCTGAGCCCAGATGCGTATCAAAGCCTTGTTAATTTTACGAAAGCTTCAAAACTGTAGAACATCATTGCGATGCTAATTCTTTCTCTGTTGTTAAAACTAATACGGGTTACTTGGAAACGTAATTTCAACTGAAGTGAAAGCTTTTCATCTATGTTAGAAAATTCCACAATTAGGCTTCAAAGAAGCTGCACTGACATCCAGTACAATCTTTGCTTTCCTTTTATAAATACTTATGCCTTTATCATAATTCCTGTATGCATTTCTCCTCAATTAAAACAAAAGTTCTGTTAAGTTGGACTCTGGAATGATTTAAAAACAGAAAGTGCTGGAAAACCTCTGCAAGTCTGGTGGCATGTGTGGGGGGAAAGATAGTTAGTGTTTTAAATTCATCATGACTCTTGTTCAGAGCCAAAGGGATGTAAAGATGCAATTGGCTTGAGACTGCAAAACGAGGAAAGGGGAGTAGATAGGTACTTTACTAAGTTCAACAATTTCAAATGATAACTCTTTTTAGATTGCAGTTGTGGTTTTGTCACCTTCAGCCCTTCTAGACCCTTGTTCATTTCTTTTCTAACTCTATTAAAGCTAGTGCAATCCCATCCCTTCTCTCAATTAATTGCTCTCACTAAAGATCTTCATTCTTGTGTTTTCATTCCCTCTCTCCTTTCCCTGAATGCCTACTTCCATAAAAACATCCAACTTCATATCCTAGAATTTAAAGAATAGTTTGCAATGTAAACATTTAATTTTAGGGTTTGAATTTTAAAATAATGACATGAATATTGGTTGCATTTATGAAAGGTTTTTAAGAATTAAAAATTAAATCCTTCTGGAACAGCGGTCTAATCCAATATGTGCCAGAGATCAGGGAAGCCCCTGGAGTATTAATGATTTTTTTCCTTCTGTGGGGCATGTGAGAGCTGGAGTAAACCTTGAAGGCCAGTACCTTGAGTCTGGTTCAGGACAATTAAAGATTGATTTTAATTTAAGAAACCTGGAAATAGTAAGTTTTTAGGGCAGGTCAGAGAAGACCAAACTGGAATCAGAAACAAGCACAGCCTCTATCTGATAAGGAAGGTTTTTTTCAGATACTTAAGGGAATAGATTACTTCAAGAGGAAAGTTTTGTTTGTGCAACGGTAAGACAAGGAATGGTTGGCTCAAAGTGGGCAGGGTGTTAAAAGTTAAGAAAATCTAAGCTCTCAGCTTTGTAAGTACACCTAATCCTTGATTATCTCCAGGGATCAGGGCACACAATTCTCTGGATAATCTAAAAACATGGATACTATAAAAATGGGAATCCCCTTTCTACTGCAAGGGATCTGGAAAAACTATGCAATCCATTGGGACCTGCCAATGGAGGAAAGAGTGATTGGGTCTGGCATCATACTTGCAAGTACATGGAACCGTGGATAGTAAGAACTAAGTGTATTCATGTAAGAAGACTCCACAGTTCACAGGCGAGAAACTGGGGAAAGTCAGTAAAGCAAAATTTAAAGATTTGATATAGAGACATTTCTCTGGATTCAAATTGTAATAGCATAATAGTATTGGGAATAAGCTAAAATTTTGGTTGGCTGGGTGTTTTAAGATTTATGTAATTGTGCTTTGCATATAGATAGCTTGGTTTGTTTTTTGAGTGTTTGTGTTTGTCTTTTGCATAAAATGCCTCTGATTTATTGTTAAAGAACCCGTGCAGCTCAGTAACAAATATTTCACTGAACAATTACCACATTAACTAAAACAAACAAAATATTGTCCATCAGTGGGTAGGCGATGGCCTAGTGGTATTGTTGCTCGATTATTAATCCAGAAATTCAGCTAATGTTCTAGGAACCCACGTTCAAATCCCACCATGGCAGATGATGGAACTTGAATTAAATGAAGAATCTAGAATTAAGAATCTAATGATGACTATGAGACCATTGTTGATTGTCACTCATGTCCTTTAAGGAAGGAAATCTGCCATCCTTGCCTAGTCTGGCCTACATGTGACTCTACACCCACAGCAATGTGGTTGACTCTTAACTGCCCTCTGAGCAATTAGGGATGGGTGATAAATGCTGGCCTAGCCAGAGATGCCCACATCCCGTGAATAAGTTTTTTAAAAGCCAGATTTAATTCTAGGGAATCTGACTTACCATGTCGTACCATCAGCTTGGACCATAACAGAATGGCTTCAGCATAAAGAGAGCTGTTTGGCCCGTTATATGTGTGACAAGGATAAATCGGCTTGTCTCACTTCCCTTTCCTAATCCAGAAATCCTGCCATTTTTCCTTTCTTTAGGGGATTATCTAACTCTCTTTTCAAAGTTATAATTGAACCTGCTTCCATCACACTCTCAGGCAATGTATTGCAGCTCCCAACCATTAATGGGCAGTAAGATAGACAGACTCCATTATATGAAGCTATACTACATTCTCTGGACAATTCCCCTTTATGTTCTCTAATACAGTCAAATGCAATAACATAAAATCCTGTCCCAATATCTTGATGCAGGATGCAATTGTTAGAGGATTACAGCTGTTGTACTATCCCGGTTCATTGAGCCAGAACCTAATCTCAGTACAATGTTATAGAAGAACACAATCACTTCAGAATAGATACAATATAAATTATCTTTCAGTTGATAAATGCGTACCTGTCCAATACAATTGCTAGCCAAGCAAAACATTCCAATTTACTATTTCCATTCACTCCTATTATCCAGGAATCCTGAATCAAGCAATGTCCCACTAAGACTTAATATTACGAAGCACACTGGCTATGTTATTATCAGGATTGATTTGTGTTCAATTATTCTAATCAGGAGAGGCTGTTTAACTTGTAATTCTGTTCTAAGTATGAGCAGATTATGTGTGTATCAAAGCTAAGGGATTGTCATTGTTTTCATCTTAGCCAGGCATCCAAATAAATCTTTTCTCACCAACTGTTAATTTTCAATTTTAATGAGCAATGTATGACTTGCTGAAAGGCTTTGGAAACAAATAATTAATGCCATGTGTGATTTTTGAACAAACTCACAATTAATTCATTTTTATCTACGGTTATTAGGTAGCAGTGTGCAAACACAATTATATTTGAAACATTCTGTCTTGTATCAGGTGTTTGACAGTGACTGGTGTGATCCATGCAACTTATAACCACTCAGAGGAGAACAGAAGAATCGTTTTTGATATTGATTCTGCACTGGTGTAATAAGTATCTATTTATGTGGACTTCAAAAGCTTGCATGTCAATTTTGTGCTTGAGACTAGAAAAAGAACTTTGAGCTCAAAATAAAAGAAAACATGAATCTTAAAAAAAAAGTAAAATCACATATAGGTGCTCACTGGAAAAGAACTGGACATGTCTATCAACTTACATTAGTTGCCAAGGTGTTAGATGAACGAGGAGGAAATGTCAAAGAAACATTGTGTAACACTTAAGGAGATAGAGATTGTGCTTACTGGTAGGAGCACTGCACACTGCACAGCCTCCTTCAGGGTAGACATACTGAATTAAGTGTTAAACAGGTAGAACATAGAACATAGAACATAGAAGAATACGGCGCATTACAGGCCCTTCGGCCCTCGATGTTGCGCCAATTCAAGCCCACTTAACCTACGTTAGCCCACTATCCTCCATATGCCTATCCAATGCCCGTTTAAATGCCCATAATGAGGGAGAGTCCACCACTGCTACTGGCAGGGCATTCCATGAACTCACGACTCGCTGAGTAAAGAACCTACCCCTAACATCTGTCCTATACCTATCCCCCCTTAATTTAAAGCTATGCCCCCTTGTTAATAGCTGACTCCATACG
>NC_057734.1:36526365-36592110 GCF_004010195.1 Chiloscyllium plagiosum
TTTACCCCCACCTCTGGCCCTACTAAAACATTTAAACCCTGGAACCTGCAACAGCCAATCCTGTCCCTGTTCTACCCATGTCTCCGTAATAGCCACAACATCGAAGTCCCAGGTACTTCAGTGACCAGCAGTGAGCCTTTCCCAGAGGGCTCTGGGTACAAAACTCGTAGCCTCCTCAAAACTGCAAACAATGAGATACTAGCAGCTGTGGATTGGAGGCAGCACCAGTGGTCAGTTGTTACCTTGCAGATGCAGGCTACAGTGAATGAGGGTAGGAAGGGAATCACAAGGTAGACTTTGTGAGAAAAGGGTCAGGTGAACTAACAGAAAGGGCAGGGATTGATCTGTGAGGGTCTCCCCTCTTCCCGGTGGCAGGTACCTTGATTGGGTACAGTGTTGGTCCCCTGGCAAACCACAAACAAAGATGACAAGGTTTACCTCCTGGACATCCCATGGTTCACTGCTGCACCCATCACTGGTTGAACACCACTAAATGATTCTCTCAGGTAGGATACCACAAGCCTTTCCACCCAGATTTAATTGGAGCAGCGGCAGGAAAATATTGAAGTACCAACCCAGCAAGTCTCGCCTAATTAAAAATAAAATCCACCTCCAAAACATCAGGCAAAAGCATTAGATTCCACCCAATGTGTCAGAATGTTCAGTAACAGAAATTTGTTGTCAGTTCTATGTGTTCCTGCATTCATCAGCTCACAATGTTGTTGAAAATGCAAGCTGGTAACTGCAGTGAGGACAATCGACTCTAATGACTGTGATTTAAGAACAGAGAAAAAAAATGTGATTTGAATGACATGAATTAATTGTGAAATCAGCTTCAGAAAGGTAAATAAGAAAGTAGAAAAATGAAATTAAAAGAGTGAAAAAGAGACAGAAAGAACATATAGAAAGAAGTTAAATATAAAATTTGGCATTTTTAAAACCTCAGGAAAATCCAAATCTGATATAATGAGACATCCATAATCATTCATTTTGGGTGTCAGTAAGATGGATTGGCAGTTGTTAAGTTTCATCACATTGTGAAGAAGTCACTTACACTTGCAATGAACGGATGCAACTTTGTAATGTGTTTAGTTGTCAATTAAATCAGCAAATATTGCAATCTGCTGAAATAAATCACAAAGACAAAGGGGCAATACATTTTTTTCTGCAGCTATGACAGAGCAGGACAAAGCAGACAGCATTTTGATATTCATGTTCAACCACATAGCTGCTTCTTGCCTGAAGTATTTTTTTATTAATTTATTGCCCATCCCTAGTTTCCATTAAGGTAGAAGTAAACTACTTTCTTGAACTGCTGTAATCCAGTGTGGTTAGACCCACAATGCTATTAGCGGGTATGTTGCAGGATTTTGACCCAGCAATACTGAAGGAACAGTGATGTATTTCCAAAGTCAGGCAGTGAGTAGTTTGGAGAGGAGCTTGTAGGTGATGGTGTTCCACAGTTACTGTATATCTTACCATAAGCAATGGTAGGAACCATTATCCCAAAAATGCTCCAAAGCAAGGAGATAACAAAGAAATTGAGGCACAGGCAAAGAAGGAAATGCCTGCATAGATGACCAAAAAGTCAATCAATGATGGCATTTAATAAGCATCTGAATGTATGTAGGACACTACTACAACTTAAACCTCACAGACAAACAAGCAGACATTATACAAACTAACAAGTAGCAAATTTATCTTCGGCAACATAAAGTTCTCCATGCAAAGAGCAATCAACAAACAGAATGAACTCCCAGACATGGTAATCAAGACAAAGCCATTAAAATCACTTTACAAATGCCTCATACTTCAAGGAACACAAGGTATTTCAGGTGAACTGTATTTTTTCAACTGCACCAATTTTCTGATTGCATGAGTAGTTTGCCTTTTTATGCAACACAGAAAAGGCCTCTCCAAGGATCAAGCTCACCAGGGAATGTTTGAGAGACAGACGTTGCTAGTTCTGTGTAAGAAGTCCAGACTTTTAATTCTACAGTGTGAGAGTTGAGCTTTGAAGAGAGTTATACATCCAGAAGCTGAGTTTTCAATCAGGCAGAGGGGTCTCTGGAGGAGGTCAATCTCTGAAACCTTGGGTGAAATGCTCAATACTATAGCCAGAGACTGTGTGGGAAAGTGAGGAGTGGTTAAGGGACTGGGGGAAATGGGAACCAATTCCATAGAGAAGCATGAGCCTAGGTCTTGGAGCAGGACCCCAATTCCAGGGATTTGACCTTGAGCCTCTGAGGGGAAAGGTCCAATCACAAATTGACAGCAGGGGAAGATCTAGTTTCTGACCTAGTGCTCAGGGTAGGGTCCAACTCACACTTCTGGGGTAAAGGTCTGATCCTGGTGGACAGCTCAAACCCCGATTCTGAAGAGAGGTACAGTCCTTGACAATCAGGGAAAATCCATTGACAGTGGGCACAAGATCGCCAATTTTGGGATGTGGGCAGGGAATTATAGAATTGACAGGCTCTAATCCCAAGGTGTGCAAGCGTTTTTACAAAGGGAATATCTGACGGCACAGGAACATGGTGGCTGGGAGGAATTTTCATCTCTGAGGGTAGCAAATCTGAAGAATTCTTTACCACAGGAGAGCTGCTGAGGGTCAGTTAACTATATTCAAGGCTGATATAGATTTTTAATCAGTAAGGGAATCAAACTCTATGGAGAAAATGCAGGCAAGTTGAGTTGAGGATTCTCAGATCAGCTGTGGTCTCGTTGGATGGTAGATCAGACCCAATGGGCTGAATGGCCCACTTCTTGTACATTTTACAGTCTTAATGTTTTATGTGGTCCACAAAAAGTCCCATAAAAGCATGTCTTCTCCTCCAGGATGCTCTTTTTATAACAGCCATTAGATTTCCTGAGGCCCATAAAATATTGCTGGCCAATGTATAAAGCAGGTTAAAACAGAAGCTTTCAGTCATTTCAACATATTTAAAGTGTCATTTTGCCTCCTAGAAATTGGTAGGCTCTCCCAACTAGCCCCTCCCCTCACCATCCCACCAAGTGCCTCCCCTCAGTAAAATCGAGAGGTCTATGTATTGTAAGCAGCTTCCTGACACTCCACTTGGAACAAGGAGTAAAACAGGAAACAGACAGACACCTTGAAAGTTAAAATAAAACTCATTTAATAGCAAGGTAGTTGGAGAGCTTAAAAGCCAGCTTAAAGTGGAAAATAAATTACTCTGAGATAAGACGTTTATTTAATTGAACAATACAAGAGTGAACAAGGTACTATGACCAGACCTTGAAACGTCTGCCAGAATTTCAATGCCTGTGAAATTTGAAAAGACAAAAAATCTCATTTCAGACGTGACATCGCTCTTCCTCGACAAGAGACCAACCCACCCCCCACCCCCCCAACAGCTCTCTGATAAAGAATTCCACAAATTCACTCCCCTCAGGGATGAGATTACTCCAATCCACTGAAGTATATTAAAGGTATAATAAGAGACATTTGTGTATTGAAAATTAATACAGTGAAAACATGCAAGTTTACATGTGCAGCACAACAGCATACCCTGCTTTGTTTGTGAATTGCTTTCCTTTCAGAGAAAAAAATGAAGACTTTGAATCTCATCCTGTTTTGGCGTTACTTAAGCATAAAGAGACATTCATCCTGTTTAATCAGGAATGCTCAGGGCTTTTACCCATTTGACCAGCCTCTCACATCCCATCTCACCAAGTCTCACCCAACATGTGGTTTACTTGATAGGTCTGCCCTTTCAAACATTCTATGTCATGCCCTAAGTCATCTTACAAAATTAATGATTTTATTTGCCTGCAATAGCTTCATTCGACTTCAAAAGTCAACCCCTTCTGCTGTGGTTTTGTGTTTACTTGCACAAACTTAGCAATCTCATGGTAAATGGATGTTGATTCTGTTTATTTAAGGCCAGCTACAATATTGGTCACAAAGCGGATTTGTCACAGAAGCTCAGCAGTGTTTGCTACAGAAGGGGACAGATGCAGTCCTTAACCTTAGCTGCTGTAAATGGGACTGAGAATGGCTACAATTCACATGTTCAACACAGTTCACACCATAAAGATATTTCAAAACCTTCCACAACGCCACTATGTCATTACAAGTAATTCATTTGACTCCTCAAGTCTGTTGCCATTAATTCAGATCATAGACTCTCTGTGCGTGGAATTCTACTTACCAACCTTTGATACATTGTCTAATAAAAACAAAATCAATCTCTATCTTGAAAGCACCAACTGGCTCAATCAATGTCAGAAAGTGCCAGATCAAGAGCTGCTATACCAGATAAGAGCACATGTGCGAATAACATTGGCGAAAGATTAGTTAGATTACAGGATGCAGAGAGTTGGGTAAATATCTTTTGGTTGGCAGGCTGTGATTTGTAAATTGTCATAAGATTCACTACTGGGTCCTCAACTACTTACAATCCATACCAATGATATGGATGAGGGGACTAAAGTATCGTAGCTAAATTTGCTGATGATTCCGAGGTAAGTGAGAACTTAATTGTCAATAGGTTGTAAAGGGCTATAGATTGGCTAAATGATGGACAAAAACTTAGCAGATAGTGTAAACATGAATTTGTTTATTTTGGCTGAGAGGGTAGGAAAGCAGTACGTTATTTAAATAAATAAAGTCTACAGGACTTGGTAGCACAGAGGGATCTAGGGGGTCCTGATTCTTGAATCATAGAAAATTAGAGCTACAGCAAGTGATGAGGAAGGAAAATGGACATTGTCTATTGCAAGGGGAATGGAATACAAGAATAGAGAAGAGAGCACAGTCACTGATGATTGCATAATGTTCAGCAACATTCACGTCTCCTCAGATACCAAAGCAGTCAGTCTCAATATGCAGCAAGATCTTGACATCATTCAGGCCTGGGCTGACAAGTGGCAAATAACATTCACACCACACAAGTGCCAAGGAATGACCAACTCCAACAAGAGATAATTTAATCCTCTCCCCTTGAAGTTCAATGGCAACACTGTCACTGAATGACACACTTTCAATATCATTAGAGTTTCCCATTGAACAGAAACTGAACTGGACCAGCTGTACAAACACTGTAGCTACAAGAACAAGTTAGAGGCTGGGATTCTGTTGGAAGTAACACACCTCCTATCCCCACAGTTTGCCCCCCACTTACAAGGCACAAGTCAGGAGTGGATGGAATACTCTATGCTTGTTTGGATGAGTATCGCTCCAACAACACTCAAGAAGTTCAATATTATCCAAGAGAAAGCAGCTTATTCAATAAGTAACCCATACAGCAACTTAGCCATTCACTCCCAACACCATCAATGCATTATGACAATGGCATACTATATACTAGATGCACTTCAGCAATTCAACTTGGTTCTTTTGACAGCACCTTCTAAACACACAATCGCTGTCACCTAGAAAGATGAGGGCAGGAGATATATGGGAATACCACCATCTAAAAGTGCCCCTCTTTGACAAACTTTCACTTTTTCGCTAAATGTCAATATTGTTCCATAACATCTTAGCTCAAAAGTGAAGCTGGTCCTAGAGCACAAGTCTTCTGAACTACTGTCTGAATATTGTCGGAGCTGCCTTTGCAGTATCTAGTGACTACTGCTGTTTCTTGAGATTGTGTGGAATGAATTAAGTAGGCTGAAGGTTGATATCTGTGATCTGGAGACCTCAGGAGGAGGTCAATATCAATTATTCACTTGGCATTTTTGTCTGAAGACGGTAGATAATTAATGTCCCAGCAATGGGAAGCATCCGTTCTGCATCTACCTGTCGGAAATTTGTCGATTTCAATGAGATTGTTCTTCTGAACTTCAAGAGAGTACAGGCCCAGTCTCCTCAATCTCTGCTTTTCATACAATCCTGCCACCCCAGGAATACGTTTGATGAATCACTGCTGCACTCTCTATCCTTTCTTACATAAGGGAACCAAAACTGCACACTCCAGCTGGAATCTCAGCCAGCCTCTATACAATATCAGCAAAACTTCTTTACTCTTGTACTCAAACACTGTTGCAATAAAAATTCAAGAAAGACAACCAACAGATTAATCATAGAAGCAACACTAGGACACAGGAGAATTCCAGCAAAGAATTGGTCCCTAGTGCCTTTGGGGCAGAAATGCATAAACAAAGACTGACATATATATATATGGGCTGGCAGGGGGGACTAGATTGGGTTGGGATATCTGGTTGGCATGGACAAGTTGGACCGAAGGGTCTGTTTCCATGCTGTACATCTCTATGACTCTATATGAAAGTATGCAAACAGCTCCAATTCACAGAGAGGAAACTTTTTTATGGTATCTATAACTCTTGGAATCAAAATATGTATGGTTCTCAGGTTCTAAGTGGATGTATTCCGCTCTTCACGGGAAGCAAGTCATGTGTTAATCGACAGTGATTTGAATGAAAATTTTGCAGTGATTGGTATTTCCAATTGTAACCTGTTTACTTCAACTCTTGTTAATGTCTCTATTTAAATAATGAGCGAAGGTCACTCAGCCTGCTGTGTTTGCACAGTCTCTATTAGTTCTAGCACCTTTAGGGCAGAAATTGTATATTAAACAGTCGGTTTGGGCAAATATATATTTGAATAAGTTATGTGGCTGTTTTGCTGGTTAGATTATAACTTGCAGATGTTGTCAAGTTGAGACCAGTCATGCATTGATTTTAATTGATTATAATAGGCTTAAATGCTCAATTATGATCAGCACCAATATAATGGAAATAAGAGAGGCGGACGAGGAGAGATTGTAGGATGGAGGGAGACTGCAATTGGATTAAATGGCTCACAAATGTGCCCACTTAAATTTTTTTGTTTGGTTTTCCTGATTTTTTTTATTTATAAATGTGAAAATATTAAAGAAATTGGGAATGATGTTTGGTGAGTAACTGATCCAATAATACCCTTTAGATACTATTGCCCAAAAGTGAAATTGTCCCCTAACAGAGAAATTGGGTTTAGATGCAAACCCTGGAGTAATTTAAGATATAGTTGGTTGTTGTATTGAGAGCATCTTCAGGCTGTACTCAACAGAGAAGCAAAACTGAATTGAATGACCTCAAATGACCTGTAATTACTGGTGAACTTTTATGCATGGCATCTCACAAGACTGCATTGTAATTTGGTAGTTTTTAAGTGCTCCTTTTGTCTGTGTTAAGAAAAAATGTCAGCACAAAAGATAAGGAAAGTGCATGTGCTCTCACACCCACAGATAATAAGGAGTAAAACATAGATTGGGGTAGCCTTTTTCTGCGCCCACCTGGAGAAAATCTGCAGCCTTTTTCAAATAAAATTGCTAACCTCCAACCAAACAGTAAAGAAAAGCTCTTACAGAGACAATTCTAAAGCTCTCAATGACATTCATTGTGATTGTCCTTCTAAGAGGCTTTGCCTAAATCCATCCTATTTTTTAAATGATGGATCCCCTCCAGTGACATTTGTTATCAATTTTGTGCTGTAGATTACTGCAGATTATTTAATTTCACGCAAAGACCATTGTGGTTTTACTTTCACCTGACTTGACTTTATATATATATATATGAAACACACACACTGTATATAGACATATAGATAATACATACATACACAGATTCACAAACACAAAGTCCATTATAATGCAGATAATTAGGATCCAAAAAGTGAACCTGTGTTTTAGCCGGGCTGCATATTTTATTCGAAGATTTATTTTATTTTCTGAGACACATCATATCTTTGGGAGAAAGAAAAACTGCATGACAATGGGCTTTGGGTTGGTTGTAAAAGACAGTTTGTCTGGACACTGAGAGAAAAGTTGAGACATAGCCTTCCAGGAAACCATCAAGCAAGCCAGGTCCATCTCTTTTCCCTTTTATTTAGAAGGGAGCTAACACTCAAAGCTTTTGTGAAAAGAAAGAAACTTCTAATTCAAGCCAAGACCCAAGTCTAACTAACCAGTGGGCCAATTGACATAAGTATAAACTATGAGAAAGGTCACAAAGCTGGTGTGTAAAAATAGTCTAATTGTAAAATGGGGGAAAGCACTGAGTCGTTCCTTTACATGTTTGTGCCATGTCTCTGTGTGGAAGTTTGCAAGCATTACACAGAGAGCCTCAAAATTGAAACAAGTATATCAAAGTGGGGATAGACAACTGCCATCTGTGGGGGTGAGACCGAAGTGCAATCTGAGAAATAAATATCAGGGTCTCACAAGGAATCTCCATGCTCTCTTAAAACAAAAGCACCCGCTGTTTATAAAGGTACACGACACTCAAAATATTCTTGACACCAGAATTCAATGGAAAGAAGGCATTCAGAACAGAAGAAATTGCAGATCAAACATCCTTGACAGTGAAATTCAGCAGAAGAGAGGCATTTGTGACTTGAGATCAGCAGAAAGAAGGCAAGGATCAGAGAAAAAGGCAGAGCATTCTAGAAGACACATTCTGTGTGGACTTTGAGAGACTAATTTTTAATTTATTGTTTTCTTATCACTTGGATTTATATAAGTGGGACCTGTGTTATTGAAACAGCAGACCAATAGAACTTAGTTCAGTTTGGGACTAGGTAGCAGCTTGGGAGGAATTGTCTGGTTTGTTAGTAATTCTGTTAATTTGTTCACTGTTGGAGTTAGATAAATAAATGTTTACTTGTTAGTTGTTGAGTCAGTGAAAGGATTTCATTTAATTTAACCACTCCTTTACAACAGATTAGGGGGGTGAGAGGTAGGTTTCACTCTTGTCACACATCTTTATCAGATTACAAAGTGCGGTGAGCTTTTCTGGAGGTTTTGGTTTTAATTATCAGAGGGGTGGCAACTGCCGCTCTGAAACACGTGTCATTCCAATCCTTTTCATTTAGACTTTGATCCACAGCCTTTCTGCCTTCTCTGCTTATGTGTTTCCACCCAAGGCATTCATCAGAAGACAGCTTCTCATCTGACTGTTTATCCTATGTGTAATAAAATGTATGTATTTAGATTTAAAGGAGTATTGTTTATTTTCCATTTTAGTATTTAATTATTTATTTTTGCCAAATGTTAGAAAGTAAGTTTGTTACAATATAAATACAATATAAGTTTGTTACAGTGTGCAGCATGGTGGCTCAGTAGTTAGTACTGCGGCCTCACAGCGTCAGAGACCCTCCAATGACTGGCTGTATAGAGTTTGCATGTTCTCCCTGTGTTTGCATGAGTTTCCTCCAGGTGCTCCGGTTTCCTCCGACAATCCAAAGATGAGTAGATTAGACAGATTGGCCATACGTAATTGCACATAGTGTCCAGGTAACTACAGCCTAAGTGAATTAGCCATGGGAAATGCAGGATTACAGTGATAGGGTAGGGGGTGTGTCTAGGTGAGATGCTTTTCAGAGGCTCAGTGTGGACTGGACCGGCCAAATGGCCTACTTCCACACTGATGGCAAAGTCTTGTTGCTTATTCACTGATGAAATTTGGTGAAAGTTTCAATTTTCAAAAGTGATGGTCAGAGTCAACCCAGAGATTAATCGGCCATATTTCACACTCGTGCTTAGACATGGAGTAGATTAATTGGGGAGAAAAAGCAAAAGGATAGAATCCATGTTGTAAAATAACGTAGCATTGAAGCAGCTAAAATTATCCTGCAAATAGAGGAAATAGATTTGACTGTTTTACAAAATTAAGCAAAGTGTAAGGGAATAGAATTGGCAAAAGAGTTCAAGGTATGAATTCCTGAAAAAAAGCAAAGTAGGTAGTTACGATTAAAATATTTGCACAGAACTGGGATTAATAGAAATAGAAGAGAGACTGTATACTGCAAACAGTGAATCATTGGCACTAGTTATAATTGAATTATAGTTAAAGCAGCTTGAGCATGAAAAAGACTGGAGGCAGCCGGGATAAAGAGGAAAGAACATTGGATTTGAAAGGATAGAAATGAAGAAGAAAATAGAGTCATACAGCACAGAAACAGACACGTCGGTCCAATTGTCCTGCCAACCCGACATCCTAAACTGATCTAGTTCCATTTGCCAACATTTGGTCAATATTCCTCTAAACTCATCCAGGCACCTATAGTATTAAATGTTGCAATTATACTCACCTCCAACACTTCCACGAGCAGTTTATTCCATGCACATACCACCCTCTGCCTGACAAAGTGCCCCTTAGATCCCTTTTAAATCTTTCCCCTCACCTTTAATCTATGCCCTCTAGTTTTGAACTCCCCTGCCCTGAGAGGGGGGGGGGTGGAGTCCTTAGCTATACACCCCATTCATGCCCCTTATAAGTTTGTAAACCTCTATAAAGTTACCCGTGAGCTTCCATTGCTCCAGGGAGGAAAGCCCCAGTCTATTCAACCTCTCCCTGTAGCTCAAACCCTCCAATCCCCACAACATCCTCGTAAATCTTTTCTGAATCCTTTCAAGTTTCACACCATCTTTCATTTGAGCTTAAGGAAATAGCAAAAGAAAAATAACAAGCATTTCAGAGAAAGGAAGGGGGATTAAAAAGGAGAATTTAACAGTTTGGAACTTGAATTGTAAAGAGAAAGGAGATAGAAGGGAAAGGAGAGGAGAGGGCGAAGGAGAGAAAGGAAAGAGAGGAGAGAGAAGAGAGGAGATAAAAAGGAAAAGGGAAATAAAAAGAGGAGAGAGAGAGAGAGAGAGAGAAAGAATACAGGCTTTGAAGGCTATTTAAAAGACATTTGGGTAAATACACAGATAGTAATGATTTGGAGAGACTTGGGCCAAGAGCACGCAAGTGGGATGAGTTTGGTTTGGGATTATGTTTGGTGTGAACTTGTGGGACCAAAGAGTCAGTTTCCATGCTGTATGACCCTATTAGTCCTGAAGCTAGTCACTGCTGGAGCCCAGAGTGGGGAGACAGCCAGGCCTCAAGTTCTGAAACCCGTCGGCCACAGACTCAATGGTAAAGGAAAATAAGTTGAGTATTTAAAGATATGTTTTACTATCATTCCAGACTTTTTATACTCTGTATCCCGTGAGTGTCTATTTTTCTACTACTTCAATCCCGTAACAACAGTTAAAGTATCGGTACCTGGGTAAGCTGTACCTGAGCTGTCGCCAAGAGGCGACGTTACAAACTTTTCACTGCTCTCATTTGAGTAACAATAAAGGCTATTCGAATTCTAATTCTAAAGGCGTTCTGGAGGCGAGCATGTCAAGTACAGGGTCAAGGGTTTTGGCTCCTGGAGTTGTCCAGTAGTTTAGGAATGTAGTTGGGGTGTGTGAGATAAGCTCAGAGTAAATTTAATAATTACTCATGCTTGAGTAACTATTTTATTGATTTTCATCAGAACTATCTAAAAACTTTGACTTTTATGCAGTTGAGCACAATAGGTAAATGCCCAACAATTCTATCATTTGTGAAAATGCAGCAGCTGAAAACACTACTGTCGCAAAATGTGTCCAACATTCTTATCAATAATTGTGACAGTCATCAAATTGCTTGTTATTTACAGTCAGTTCACAATATGGAAGTGTTACAAAGGTATAGAAATGTACTGTACCTTTAAGACAGTGAAGGACTTGGCAAACACTGGAGAATTTACGATGTAACATTTGGTTCAGAACAGATAGCACTGGCTGAGTTGCTATGAGACAAGAACAAATTTGAATTCAACCAATCAGTTTAAATTATACCCCAAAAATACAAATTCCAGTCAAGTTTGAATTGAGTACATTGGCAATCTTAAAGCCAATGACACAATCTGATGCTTTGGGGGTATAAGACCGGGGAGGATTGGACAGTTGGGAGGAGAGCTGCCAAGCCAACGACATCTGCAAACTGCCCAGAGAATAGCTCTCTTAAAGGTACCTTTATTGATCAGTAACCTGTGTAACAGAAATCCCTAAGAAGAAGAAAATAAGTTGTTAGTGGGCGGCACTGCTTCTTCACAGCACCAGAGACCAGGGTTCAATTCCCGTCTCAGGCAACTATCTGTGTGGAGTTTGTACATTCTCCCCATGTCTGCGTGGGTTTCCTCTGGGTGCTCCGGTTTCTTCCCACAGTCCAAAAATGTGCAGGTTAGGTGAATTGGCCATGCTAAATTGCCCGTAGTGTTAGGTGAAGGGGTAAATATAAGGGAATGGGTCTGGATGGGATGCTCTTCGGAGGGTCAGTGTGGACTTGTTGGGCCAAAGGGCCTGTTTCCACACTGTAAGTAATCTAATCTAAAAAGATTCGACATCTGCCTGATTTTTTGAAAAGTTTAATTTTGGTAAATCTTAATCGGGGGGTTTTATTGGACTAGTATTATAAAAGGGAAAGTAAAAGATAGGTTAGAGGAAGGAGTTGTAAATAGTTGTTAGTTGATTATTCTCTGTTATACTTTAAGAAATAAAGTTGTTACATTTACTTTAGTTCTTGGCCTATCGAATTTTCATAGATTACTGCATGATAAGTCTTTTCTGTGTTGCTGGGTTAAATTAAACAGGAGGGTTTATTCCATGTCATAACAGAACAACATGAAGATTAGCACGTACCATAATTTGAGAAACTTTCTTTTAAAAATCACAAGTATATTCTACCTTCTTAAGAACACTAAAATTAACTCTATTCCCAACTCCTTTGGATGGAAACATGGTCACAGAAATGGTAACATATGACTGTTTCTCCCAAAGATTTAGATTGTTCACCAAGTCTCAACAGCAGAAATCGCTGGAGAAACTCAGCAGATCTGGTAGCATTGGTGGAGGAAGCATAATGTTAATATTTTGAATCCCGTAACCCTTCTTCAGACTCAAGATATTAGGTCTGCTTTCTCATTAAAGGTGCTGCCAGACCTGCTGCGTCGCTCCAGCAAATTCTGTTTTTGTTTCAGATTTCCAGCATCCGCAGTTCTTTGTTTTATTTTTGTGCTCACCAGGTCTCACTGTGGTGGAGAGTTTCTGCAGAGTGATTTCACAGTCGGGCACTTTAGTCACCTGCAGAATGATGGCAACCAAACTCGAGAAGGACTTCATTCTCATGGCGGGCTTTGTAGTACCTCAGTAACACAAGTCATTACATATAAGTGTCCTCCTTTTGATTAACTCCACAAATACTTGCAAATGTCAGGTTTCCATTCCTCATGCTGTGCAGCAGCATTCTGCAATAACAAACAGGAATTTCGTTATACCTTTCAATCAATAATCTCAAGTTAATACTGTGAAGATGATGGCAATGGTCTGCAATCACCTTCATTACTGCAGATTGTGAGACTAAGCGTCAATTTGTAATATGTGTGTGTGTGTCTATTTCAGAGAAATTACACAGGGACATTATTCAAAGTTGAGACTTAACACGCAATAGGCTAGAATTATAAGATGAAGTAAGAAAAATGCAGCAAAGTGAACTCCAATGTGCAACTAACTGAAGCTGTCAACTTGCTATGGGGTGTACTCAAAAATATGAAGGTCAGCTGGTATTATATGGTAAAAAAGGAAATCAAGCATCCTTGAGGGATAGTAATCAGTTTGCAGTAACAGTCTGCAGTAAATATTCCAGCCTCTGAATCTCTGATGGAAACCTTCTTATCATTGACCTTTCATGGGGAAGAAGCATCATAATCAACAATGCTCATAGCTTTGCATGAAAGCTCAGCTTAGAAATGAAATTTGATCCCGGAGGTAGAGATATGACAGTCAATAGTTACAATATGGAAATTGTCCAAAGTTTCAGTGAAAAGGGATGAGACTTGCAATGCCTCTCCCTCTGAATTCCAGCATCGCATGCATCTCCAGCAAATCCCAAAACACTGGCTATAGTAGTATCTTCAAAGGTTTTGCAGGACCTCAGCTGAAATTTCTGGCATGATGTGACACTTTGCAATGTGTTCAATGGTCCTTTGACACAGGTAATCAACAGACATGTCCCATTATCTCCTCACACACATTTTTCTGAGTTAAAAGAAACATGTTCCATCAATAACAAATGGTGCATTGATCAATTCAGCTGATGGGGAAAAAAAACGATGGAATTCTGGGACTCAGCCAACCACATTAAAATGATAATTATCAAATATTTGAAATATTCAGAGCATTTTTAAACTGCCTGGTATTTTGATAATCTCGCAATGATTAAGCATAATGTAGAAAGTGTATTATTCTGTATCTTTATACTGAATTTTTTTACAAGGGAGGCAATGGCCTAGTGGTATTATTGATTAGATTAGATTAGATTAGATTAGATTAGATTAGATTAGATTAGATTAGATTAGATTAGTTACAGTGTGGAAACAGGCCCTTCGGCCCAACAAGTCCACACCGACCCACCGAAGCGCAACCCACCCAGACCCCATTCTTCTACATTTACCCCTTCACCTAACACTATGGGCAATTTAGCTCGGCCAATTCACCTATCCTGCACATTTTTGGACTGTGGGAGGAAACCGGAGCACCCAGAGGAAACCCACGCAGACACTGGGAGAATGTGCAAACTCCACACAGTCAGTCGCCTGATGCAGGAAATGAACCCGGGTCTCTGGCGCTGTGAGGCAGCAGTGCTAACCACTGTGCCACCGTGCCACCCACTAGGTTATTGCTAGGTTATTAATCCAGAAATTCAGCTAATGTTCTGGGGATCTGGGTTCAAATCCTGCTACGGCATATTGTGGAATTTGAATTTGATAATAATCTGGAATTAAGAATCTACTGATGACCATGAGACCATTGTCGATTGTCAGAAAAACCCATCTGGTTCACTAATGTCCTTTAAGGAAGAAAACTGCCATCCTTACCTGGTCTGGCCTTCATGCGACTCCAGAACCACAGCAATAAGAAAGCTTTCAACTGTCCGTTGAAATGGCCTAGCAAGCCACTGAGTTCAGAGGCAACTAAGGATGGGCAATAAATACTGGCCAGTCAGCGATGTCCATGTTCCATAGAACACAGTGAAGATAGAAAAGTACAGCACAACAGGCCCGTTGGCCAACAATGTTGTGCCAAGTTTAATCCTAATGTAAAATATAATAACTTAACCTACGCACCCCTCAACTCACTGCTCTCCATGTGTCTGTCCAGAGGTCACTTAAATGTCCCTAATGACTCTGCTTCCACCACCACCGCTGGCAACGCATTCCATGTATTCACAATTCTCTGCATAAAGAACCTACCTCTGACATCTCCTCTATACTATTCCCCTACTATCTTAAACCATGACCCCTCATACTCATCAATCCTGCCCTGGGGAAAAGTCTCTGGCTATTGATTCTATCTATTCCTCTCATTATTTTGTACACCTCGATCAGGTCTCCTCTCTTCCTCCTTCTCTCCAAAGAGAAAAGTCCGAGCTTTTTCAACCTTTCTTCATAAGGCAAACCCTCCAGTCCAGGCAGCATCCTGGTAAACCTTCTTTTCACCCTCTCTAAAGCCTCTGTACCTTTCCTATATTAGGGCGACCAGAACTGGACACAATATTCCCCGTGTGGTCTCACCAGGGACTTGTAGAGCTGTAGCAAAACCTCGCGGCTCTTAAACTCGATCCCCGTGTTGATGAAAGCCAAAACACCATATGCTTTCTTAACGACCCTATCCACTTGGGTGGCAACTTTGAGGGATCTATGTACCCGCACAGCCAGATCCCTCTGTTCCTCCACACTACCTAGAATCCTGTCTTTAATCCTATATTCAGCATTCGAGTTTGACCTTCCAAAATGCATCACTTCACATTTATCCAGGTTGAACTCCATCTGCCATTTGTCAGCCCAGCTCTGCATCCTGTCTATGTCGCACTGCAGCCTGCAATAGCCCTCGATACTATTGATCTTTGTGTCATCTGCAAATTTACTAACCCATGTGTGAATTAAAAAAAACTGATCTTTTCAGCTCTGAAATTCTGTTCAAGATTCCACCTAAACAGTGAAACATCCGGTGAGGCATAACAGGGCACCCATTGTCTCAGAGAGGATGATGAAACATCCACAGTGACCTTCCAGCACAAACACCTCTGGACACTGGTCAGCCTGCTGGGCACATTTCCAGCACTATTTGGTTTACTTCCAGATTTTAAAGCCTCCAGTGTCTCTTTCTGTTTCTGTTGAGTTCCAGTTATCTTCAATTGTCACTCTTTTCCATCTTCTGATTGATTGGGATGTTATTCAGGAGAAAGTGAGGTCTGCAGATGCTGGAGATCAGAGATGGAAATGTGTTGCTGGAAAAGCGCAGCAGGTCAGGCAGCATCTAGGGAACAGGAGAATCGACGTTTCGGGCATTAGCCCTTCTTCAGGAAGGATGTTATTCATTCTAGCCAAACATCGCAGTCAGACATGTACAAGTGGCAGACAATGCTTTTATTCCTGATGAAGGGCTTTTGCCCGAAACGTCGATTTCGCTGCTCCTTGGATGCTGCCTGAACTGCTGTGCTCTTCCAGCACCACTAATCCAGAATCTGGTTTCCAGCATCTGCAGTCATTGTTTTTACCTCTCTGAAATATACAGTAGTACTGACCACACCACAGAGTGACAAACTGCTGTGCAGATTAATTACATTTTGTTTCAAATTTGAAATATTTGCATTGACCAAGGGATAATAAGTATTTCTTTTTATTCCCATTCTTTAAAAAGGCAAGGCCAGCTTTTGCTGCCTATTTCTAATTGTCCTTTAACTGAATTGTTTGCTGGGCCATTTCAGGGGACAGGTAGGAGTCAACCATATTGTTGTGGGTCTGGAGTCACATATAGTCACACTAGGTGAAGATGATCTATTTCTTTCACTAAAAAGGGCATAAATGAAATCATTCTTTAATAAAAATTGACAACAGTTTCTCAAGCAACAGAACTGAAACTGGCTTTCCATTCTAGATTTATTAATCAAATTTGTTTCCACTGGCTGTCATGGTGAGTTTTGAACCTCTCACCTCAGTGCATTAGCTCAGGCCTCTAGCTCACTCGTCAAGTGGCATGACCACGGCCACCCCTCAATTGAATCAAAGTTCACAAACAGCAACATCAGGAAAGCTTCTGGAGAAAAGGATACGCATTTTAAGTTAGTCAGCATTATCAGAGCATGAGGAACAGTGTTCCAAACAGGTTGATCTCATTATTTATGGGCAAAGTGCAGAGGGAGTCCAAAAATTGAATAATCCAGCAAAACATAGGCTGTAGAGGACCTGCAAGCTTAATGGTAAGACATCAATAGCATTTGTTTAGTACACCTTCCTTCCCATTGATGCTAGTTTCACTGACGTCCACTACCAACAGCAGAAAAACCACAAACTAGGATTCTTTGAGGACTGTTCTCTACAATCTGGAGTGGCGAAAGGGAACCACAGTCAAGGCCAGAGAAAGCAAGACTCCCTTAATGGTCTGGAAGTGGTACCAAGAGGCTGGAGGGCTGGGGTCTTATATCCCTCTTGGTTCACAAGGAGTCTTGAAGAAGGTGCTGACCTTATGAAACCAACAGCCCCTGTTGCCCTTATACTGGCAGGTTTCTTAATCTGGGATTCAACATGTTTTCAACATGAAAACTGAGAAAATAATGAGTATGTTATGCCAAACATAAGTTTTGAAATCCTGAAGGTTATTGAAACAAACTTGGCAAATGTGTGATCAAATGGATTCTTGCCAACACTGAAGTTTTTACATCTATTGTTGGACTGCTGAAATTAGTATTTGTCTGATGAAAACTGTACTCTGCAAAAAAAATGCAATAAAGTGCCAGACGAAGAGTTGCAACATCCTTTTCTAATTTCTCCAGTTGATTCATAAACCTCTGATGTCAGTTCACATGATAAGCCTGTACCTAACATTGGGATCTTGATTGACAGCTAATTTCAAAGATGGATTGCATGTTATGGGAAAATAAATGTGATGAATAATTATGGGCACCACACTCTCAATTGTTACAATATCGATTCTAAATCACTCTCCAAATTGCACTGTGAGAACCCTCAGTTAAATATGATCATTAACTATTCTACCTGTCCAGGGTGGCACTCTTTGATGTCCTGATTAAAATGGTAGAGGCACATAGAGTGATTAGGGACATGATCCCATTGCTAACTCTTTGACTACCATCTCCCCATAGCCCTCTCCCACAAGGCATGCTTCAAAGATGTTTGTTCTATTTTATGTGTACATTTGCCTACATTTTGGTTTTAATGGGTGAACTCTCAATGCCAAATATAAAATTTCCAACTACAACATCAGGATCCAATCTTAAAGCAATTCCTCGTAGCTTTGGTATGCTGCACATGTGTACACAGGAACTAACTGAACAATTCTGTCACTGATGTTGTTCCACCATTCAATGTGATTCTGGTTGATCTATGTCTCAACTCCATTCACCCACCTTGGCTGGCAAAAATCTGTCCACTTAAGATTTTAAACTTTCCAGACTAATACAACTGAAGTTGAAAAATAGCCATTTACGTTGAACACAGAGATCTTCAGATCTCCCTGAAGCTAAAAGTGTTGTTCACTGGTTAACTGATTAACAAAGATGGCCACTGTGTCCCATGACACTGCTTCATGTCCTGTGATGACTTCATTTATTTAAATTAGCATCCTTTACATGTTTTGAAAAGTACCACCACAACAGCATCTATAGCGTTTTGTGAGAAAGTTCCATACTTCAACCATTTTTTGAATAAAGTAATTCCTAACTTTGCCTCTGAAAGACTTGGATCTGATTTTAAGGCTATGATCCCTTATCCTGTACTTTTCCATCAGTGGAAGAAAGTTATTCTCTAAACCCTGATCATTCTTTTCAAAACATCAAATCATCTATATTCCAGGGAATAAAAGACAACCTTGTGCTATCTCTCCTCATAAATCCACTCAGGTCTTCTCTCACTTCAGCCTTGTCCAGATTTTGACAGAGTACAGCACAGCTATTCAATTGGAAGGAAAGTGCTCATTCTTCCTCAACCAGCTCGTTGTTGGCATTGTGTTCATCTTACCCGTAGTGTTTAATCTACCACAATTTATTCTTTATTCTTACTTCTGAACTCATAAGACAACTGTTTTCGTATTTACAGGAAATGGCCAAAAGTATTGGGGAAGGGGATTTCCAACAATGAGTTAAAAACTATTCTACAATAGTTTTATTCGATCTGCCCCTTTTACTTCTAGTAAATGTTCAACAGAAAGTGGGCAAAAATTTTGCATGTTCCTGAGCAAACTGAGATCCAGACCAACTAATTAGAGAATTGTAATGGCTAAAGTGTAGATGAGAGTTGCACCTTGGGAGTATATTGAAGACCTGCACAAGTGACTCTATGGCACTTGCTTTGGAAGTTGAAACTTCTGATCGCAATTACCTGCATCTGGAACCTTCCAGAAAAGTTCCTATTTCCCATTCACTTGCCTTAATAATTACCCAGGAAAGGTTTTGAGGACTTAGAATCTGCTTCAACGTTGGCTTATTCTTAAATTGACCCCACCCAAACGCAAGAACATCCAATCTCTAGCCTGACATCTCCACAGATATCCAATACTGACTCCCTTCAATGTGACATTTCCTTCCAAGCACCCTCAGCCCCTGCTTTCCCACTCCAGATGTTGCCATGGATCAACAACAGCCTGACTTATCACTTCCAACAGGACATAGGACACACACTGGCAGCTAACCTCCTAACTCCCACACACCCAAGACCTCTTTCCTCAACCACTTGGCATACTAGCTCCACCCACCTGCCATCCTAATCTCCAATCAACTGGCAGCTGATCCCTACACCCATGTGGCACTCTACCACCAACCTACCTGGTACCCAACGATCACCCTACTTGCTACCCTATACCACTCACTCACCATACACACTTATCTTCTCTAGGTAGCTACAAAGGTGACAATTGGAACTTCAAACCATGGAATACGGCATCTACTGTGATAAAGGGGGTGCAGTTTCTTCAACAATCTATTCTATTCCTGAGTGCATGGTTTGCTGAACTGCTTCAATTATGACCCCAATCAGACATAGTGGGTCCAGCGTACGATCAAAGGGTTGAGGCCAGAGTATTTGTACAACTCTATAACACATTGCTCTCTCTGCATTTTGCTCGAAATGGGTTAAAGCTGATGATTCTATCTAATCCATGGACATAGTATTGCAAAGGCTCCAATTCAAGGGAGTGACAGGTGGTTCCAGGACAATGAAGAGAGACCTTGAAGTGCAGGACACACTAGGAGAAGGGAAAGCGGGGGAAGCAAGATTCTCACCAGATTCCTATATCCTCAGAGGATCTTTAGGGAGCAATTCTCTTCTCTCAACATCAATGGTCAACATTTGGGATGTCTTCACTTCTCAAGAGAGACCTTAACATAAATGTGTCAACTGCTGCATCCACACCTGCAGCCTCAATACAAGGCAGAGACAATATTGGCTGTCAAAGTGTCACTTAACCTCTGAGCATCTGGTCCCTGTCAGGCAGAAATGGAATTGCAAGCATCGTTGTGCACCTGATGGGACATGGATAAATATTTTCATCACCAACCCTCCAGCACAAAGCAAGGAGGAGAAGTAAACGCAGGGATTGCTGGCTTTCCTATGATGCAGAAAGCTACTGATGACTCAAATATTGCATGTATCCTCACCTGAACCTGGCAACATTCATAAACCGAACAGTTTGATTCTCTCAATGTGCGGCTGATGTGTGACTGAAGGTATCCCTTCCTGCAGATGAATGTCTGCTCTCCAGGCAGCAGCCATAATTCCTTCATTCTGCAACAATCGTCTGTGTCTCCTGTGTTTGAACTGTCTCACCAAATGAAAGGCTGACTACTGGTGACCTGGCACATGACTCTGATCTGGAGCCCATACATAGATGCACAGCAGGCCCTCGATGGTCACAGTGATTGTTGGTCATGATTTTGAAATCAAGGAATAAGAAATACTCTGGAGTTCTGGATATGTGCCCATGTAGGACTAGGGGGTCAGAGGGTATGGAGAAAGAGTCAAGAAATAATAAATGTTGCACATTTACTGTAAGGATGTGAAAGGGTTAATGCTTAAAAATGCCTGAAACACCACCAACTATGATAATGTTATATGAAGTTGATAGGAGAATAGCTTAGGATCTCAAAGGTATACAAATGACCATTTGGATCTTCCTCGCAGTCTCTGTAACAATGTCCATTGCATTAGTGTCACTTTTTTAAACTCATTCACAGGTTGAGGGCATTTAATTACCCAGAGACAGTTGAGAATAAACCACATTGCTGTGGGTTCAGAGTCACATATAGGCCGGACTAGGTAAAGATGGCAGCTTCCTTTCTCAAAGGACGTTATTGAGCCAGATGGGCTTTTCCTGAAAATTGGTGCATCATCATCATTAGACTCTTAATTGCAGACTTTTTGCCATGGTGGGATTTGAACCTGAGTCCCCAGAACAGTACCTGGGTTTCTTGGATTAATATTTTAGTGATATCACTAGGCCATCACCTTGTACCTAGGTTTTTTTTTTAATATAGCCCTTTTCTCTACATCCAGAAGTGCTCTTACATATAGTAAATGTTTTTTCTCCCCAACACCAAATCACCCATGCTATTTTTTTCCATGTACCTGGTTGTTATTAAACAAGATGTAATTTGTTGCCTCAGATAACAGCCTCTACTTGTTAGATTACGGAGTGGTTTTCCTGCACCACTTTACAACATACAGGCTCTGTAAATTCCCACCAGAAAAGAGGATGTTAGCAGCAAACTATCATGAAGAACATTAACGAAGATCATCTTACAACAATAAACACATTGTTGAGGGATGCTCTTTAAAACTTGCCCTGGGTAAGTTACATTTTTGGAATCTATACCTGCACTTTTCAAAATTATATGAACAATTCTAAATGTCCTCTTTCCATTGGAGGCAATATTAACCTTATTAACAACAGTCTTCAGGATTTCAAATTCTCAACTGTTTATCCAATGTAAATTGTGGCTTGGCCAAAATTATTGGCATTTGTTGGAAATATATTTAAGACCAGAATCATCAGTCAAATTGTACTGCTTGTTGTTTTAAAATGGATGGTGTTAAGCTTTTCAATTCACCAACAATCTTAAATTAAGCCAATAAATAGTCTCTACAAAGTAACCACATAAATGAATGAGTTCAACAATTGAAAATGTTTGAAATCCTATGCATTGAATTTAATGTTAATAATTAACATTATTAACATCAGAACAGGTGTGCTTAACTGAAGGGTTCAGTTGTGACTGAGCAATCCCATATGTTTCTTATTGATTACCTCTTACATAAGAGCATAAGAAACAGAAGTAAGAGCAGGCCACCCTAAATCTGCTCTGCATTCAATGAAATTATGACCCATCCTCCACTCCAACTCCATTTTCCTGCACTATCTCTATACTCCTTGATGTTTTTAATATGAACAATGTATCAATCACAGTCTTGAACATTCGGATTTGATTTGATTTGATTTATTGTTGTCACATGTACCGAGATACAGTGGAAAGTGTTGTTTTGCGTGCTCCACTGTCAGATTTTTACCATACAAACTGCATCAGGATAGCAGAACAGAGTGCAGAATATAGTGTTACAGCTGCCCAGAAGGTGCAGAGAGAGAGATCAACGTTAACATTTGAGAGATCCATTCAAAAGTCTGATAACTGCTGGGAAGAAGCTGTTCTGGAATCTGTTTGTATGTGTATTCAAACATTTACATCTTCTGCCCAACGAAAGAGGGTGGAAGATCATATAACCAGTATAAGAGGGGTCTTTGATGATGTTGGTTGCTTTCCAGAAGCAGCAAGAACTATAGATAGAGTGAAAAGATGGAAGGCTGGTGTGCGTGATGGACTGGTCTGTGTTCATGATTCTCTGTAGTTCCTGTGGTGTGGGGAAAAGCAATTGCATAGGGCATAGCAGGTGTAGATGCATCTATAAAACTTAGTAAGACCTTTGTGGACATGTCGAATTTCCTTACCCCGCTGAAGAAGTAGAGGTGTTGTTGAGCTTTCTTGAGCGTCAGGTGGACATGGGTGGACCAGATTGTTGGTGATCATCATTCCCAGGAACTTGATTGTCTGAGTCTCCACCAACCAACCATTCTGAAATGTCACCACCCTTGGAGTGAAGAAATTCTTCCTCATCCTGTCCTACATGGTCTGCCCCTTATTCTAAGACTATGCTTTGATGAAACCTTCTTCCTACAATTACTCTGCTGAGCCATGTAAGAACTTTAAATGTTTGAATGATATCATCTCTCACTCGCCTAAGCACCAGAGAATCTTTCCTCATCATTTAATTTTCCATCCCTTGAATGAGTTTGATTATGTTCTCTCAATGGCATGTGCATATTTCCTTAGGTAAAATGGTCAAAACTGCACACAAAATTCTAGAAATGGTCTCATGTAGTTGCAGTAAAACATCATTACTCCCAACTCTGATCTTCTTGACTTTATGCACTTTGACAACCTCATTCAGAATGTAAAGACTCCCAGTCGTCTTGCCCGTACCACTTAACACACACATAAAGCCAGGCAGCTTAACATGTTTGTCAGCAGTAATCAGTCAAGGGCTTGGACATGTTCCTGTACAAGTAGCATGCTACAACAACATCATACCTACATTATATGCCATCAGTTTACACGGTAAATACACTGCATGTGCTTCAACCAAATAGCCATGTCTCAAAATCGAAGAGTAGTCATCCTCAGTCAAGTCAAGGGAAACTGTCATCTGTCAGGGGATCCCATCATGGTCAGTCAGTCAATCTCAGTCCAGGGAGTAAGACATGGTCAATTGACCACTTAGTATGGTCAGGGTCAAGGATAAAGTATCACTGGACTCCAGGGAGCGGGCCACGGTCAGACCTGTAGCTCTAGTGCAAGTAGTCTGAACATTCGCAGTGACTCAATCGGAGAGCTGCACAGAGATCGGTCAAGGGCCTACTCACTCGAGGCAGTCCGGGTGGGACACAGTCAGTCTTGGGTGCTTGCTCAATGAATGTTGAGACAGAAGCAGGTGGGTGGAATTATCAGGGATCATTGCTGTGGTAGGGGAAGCTGAGGAGGGGAAGCTAAGGAGGTCAGTCCTAATGATATGGAGGCATCATGTTGGGATACAGAAAGGATATCATGAAGGAGAGGCAACTCAACATATAAGAGGGTTGGAGAGGATAGTGCATCGGAAGGCATGAAGTTTGTGGCGGGTGGCGGGAGGTGCAGAGGAGGTGCTCACAGTGGGTCACCACCACCCTAATTTCAATAGAGTACAGTGCAGCAGGATGTTTGGATTGGTTAAGATGCAGGGTCAGAGCTTAAAGTGTAACATGAAGCCCTATGAAGCCTCCTTTCATCTTTTGTAGATTATTTGATATTTTTGGAATGCTATCAATGTCCTCTACCATGAAGACTGATGCAAAGTTTTTATTCAATTCTTTTTCTTCCTCTTCCTCCTCTCTCTGGTCCGAGACTCTCTGAGAAGGAGAAACAACCCCTCCATATCCAACCTGTCAAGTCTCCTAAGAATTTTGCATGTTTCAATAAGGTGTCCTCTCATTCTTCTAGGACTCCAATAAGTACAGGCACAATGTACTCAGATTCTCCTCATAAGACAGTCCCTCCACAGCCAGGATCAACCTAGAGAATCTTTGAACTGTCTCCGATGCCAGTACATCTCTTGCAAGATAAGGGGACCAAGACTGTTCTCAGTATGCCAGGCATAGTCTAACGAGTGCTTTGTTCAGTTTTAGTAAGACTTCCATATTTTTATACTCCATTCCTTCCTAAATATGTTTGAAAGAAGTGTAACTCTGAACACATTCCTTGACCTTGCCTCTGCCTCGGTCAACCTGCCTTGAACCCAAATTCTTCAATATGGATATAAAGCCACACAGCAAAAGATACCTTCTATCAAATTGAAATAAAAGTAAGTGCTGGAAAAGCACAAGCAGGTCAGGCAGCATCCGAGGGGCAGGAGAATCGACGTTTCGGACATAAGCCTTTCATCTGGAATCTTCCTGATGAAGGGCTTATGCCCGAAAAATTGATTCTCCTGCTCCTCAGATGCTGCCTGACCTGCTGTGCTTTTCCAGTACCACACTCTCAACTCTGATCTCCAACATCTGCAGTCCTCACTTTCTCCATGAAATAAAAGTGACAACATCATGGTGTTCTGGATAAAGTATATAGGAATGTCTATGGCTACAGGGAAAAAGCTGGGCAAGAAGTGGCAAGAGGTAAATTGCTCATTTGGAGAGCCAACACAAACACAATAAGCCAAAGGCATCCTTCTGAGTTGCCACCATTCTGTGATCTCGAAATTTTCAATTTGGAAGTAAATTGGAGTTGTCCCTCAGATCAGATGTAGACCTGACCCAATTGTAGTGTGTGAATGTGTAATGACATGGTTTTATATCCTAAATCCAACATGCAATCTCACTGAAGAACAACTGAAAATTGGTCTTATATTATACTAGTTATTTATAATATAATTGTACTTATAAACTGTACTAACATTAATATAGGATTAGTGTCCCACTGTGCTTCCTGGAATTATGATCAGGCCAAAATTGACATCAAACCACAAAAGGACAAATAACCAACTTTTTGATCAAAGAATAGATTTTAAACAGAACGTTAAACATCAGGGGACCATCAGAGATGTTTAAAGAGGAAATTCCAGTCTTTATAGAGCCTTGGTTACTGAATGCAGAACTGCCAAGAGGTCCAATGATTTTTGTTGGAATTGAAGAAGAGGGATTAAATTAGAACAATATATCAAGGCATTAACTATTTTAAATTCATCATTTTGTTATGATAATCATTTTATTCATAATCTAATGGCAAATGGCAACGGAAAGTGTGATCATATTCAGAGATAATTTCATATTAGATTTGCACACAAGGTAGTTAAATCCAAATCTATGGTCTTAGCGTTAAACAAAATGAAAATATGGAGGTCTGAAAGTTGAGTTGGCTGGGGTAGAGATGGGAAACTAGATTAAAATAACATGTCAGAGATAATAAATATTTAAAGCAATAATTCATAATTCTCAGTACATTCATTCCTTTGAGGAATGAAATCTCCACTGGAAAAGTGATACAGTCATGATTAATGGGACAAGTTAAGACCAGTATTAGATTAAAATAAGAAGCTTACAACTTTGTCAAAAAGAACAAGAAGCCTGAGGATTGGGAGGGTTACAAAAAAAATCCCCAAAGCGTGACCAGGAAAGTAATAAAGAGGGAGAAAGTAGAATAACAGTAAACTGGCAAGAAATATAGAAACAGATTGCAGCGGTGTCAACAAATATGTAAACTGGAACAGCTTACTGAAAATAAGCATGCCTCCCTTAGAGATGGATAAAGGAGACATTATTATGGAAAATAAGGAAAAAGAGTAGACCTTCAACAATTATTTTGTGTCAGTCTCCATCATCAAAAATATAAAGAGTGTACTAGAAATTATGGGAAACCAAGAGTCTAATGAAATGCAGTACCCTTAAGTAATTAATATGAGTAATTCAGAACAATGCGGAAATTAATGGGACTAAATGAGAACAAATCCCTGGGGTGTGATGGCTAAACCTTGCAGTTTTAAAGAGATGGTTAGCGCACTGGTTTTAATCTTCCAGTTAGTCATAGATTCTGGAATGGTGACCATGAATGGAAGGTCATATATGTAGCCTGTACTGTTCAAGACAGAAAGTATTAGATGGAGCATTAATATATATTTGTCTGCAGTTCCATATATAATTTCTTCATTCTATCTTGCAGCTCTTTGCAATCTGATTAAAATTGACAAATATTGCAACACTTATCAAGGTGTAGTGGAGGGGCATTAAATTCAATTCATTTTAAGCAAAACACCTTTCCATATTGAGCAATGGTACAATCTTTATAGAATTGACCACTTTAACATTAATGCTTTTCCATTGTTCTTGTTTAGTATTCTCTCAGATATACAGCAATACGGAAAGGATCAACCCCATCACTAAAATCCAAGATAATGTAAACTTTCAACTGCATGATTTCACCCATCACATGTGCAAATGGGTCACAGTTATAGGACGATGTTTGGTAGAATACAAGGTGAACGAGACTCACCTACAAGAAGGGCAACTGTAACAAACAAGGGAACAGCTGGTGTGAGGTAATGTTGCAAGCATGAGCACCCGAACCATTTTGAAGTGCAAATAAAACTCTATCTTTTTTGTCCAATTATGAGCTATTGCTAGATTAGACATCACAGATTGGATTTCATGGTTGCTGTCTGCATGTTTAAAGGTGGGGAGGGATGTGTTTCTCAATTTACAGAGGTCATGGAGAAGACCAACCCACATTTGGACCTAATGACCTTTTATGTCCAGTTAGTGGCCACTAAAGTGCTTCATCCTAGCCCCCAGTAGAATTTTATCCACAGTGAGAAATGAGGCCTGTGCCAGGTATGAAGCCTGGCAGTTTTCACTTGGTGTGCCACTGTTGTACGAGTGAAGACTGATGGGGAAGACCTCCTTTGGAGATCCATATGGCTCTTAGTGAGACTCCTTTAAAAACTCTTCTCCCATTTTATCCCACCTGGTGCCTCACACATAAGCCAAAATGTTTCTCAAGCCCTCACAGGGCTTCCACTTTGCATGGATAGCCCAGAATGTGCTGAAAACCCAGACTGCACTGATAAAGGGCTTATGCCTGAAATGTCGACTCCCCTGCTTCTCAGATGCTGTGCTTTTCAACAGTGATACCCCAGATTGAGCTGATACCCCAGACTGCACTGATATCCCAGACTGTGCTGATATCTCAGTCTACGTTGATATCCCAGTCTGCGGTGATATCCCAGTCTGCGGTGATATCCCAGTCTGTGATGCGCCAGACTGCACTGGTATTATCCCAGTCTGCTGATATCCCAGACTGCGTTGATATCTCAGACAGCGCTCGTATCCCAGACTGTGTGATATCCCAGTCTGCGCTGTTATCCCAGTCTGCGCTGTTATCCCAGTCTGCGGTGATGTCCCAGTTTGCGCTGATGTCCCAGTTTGCGCTGATGTCCCAGTTTGCGCTGATGTCCCAGTGTGCGCTGATACCCCAGACTGCGCTGATATCCTAGTCTGTACAGTTATCCCAGTCTGTGTTGTTCTCCCAGACTGCGCTGATAACCCACCCTGCGCTGATAACCCACTTTGCACTGATATCCCAGTCTGAGGTGATAACCCAGTCTGCACTGATATCCCAGTCTGAGGTGACACCCTAGTCTGCAGTGATATCCCAGTCTGCGCTGATATCCACACTGCGCTGATATCTCTGATGCACTGATTTCCCACAGTGTGCTGATTTTCCACACTGCGGTGATATCCTACACTGCGCTGATTTTCCACACTGCGCTGATTTTCCACACTGTGCTGATTTTCCACACTGTGCTGATTTTCCACACTTCGCTGATATCCCAAACTGCGCTGATTTTCCACACTGCGCTGATTTTCCACACTGCGCTGATTTTCCACACTGCTGTGATATCCCACACTGCACTGATATCCCACACTGCGCTGATTTTTCACACTGCGCTGATATCCCACGCTGCGCTGATTTTCCACACTGCGGTGATATCCCACACTGTGCTGATTTTCCACACTGGTGATATCCCATACTGCGCAGAATTTCCACACTGCACTGATTTTCCACATTGCACTGATATCCCACACTGCGCAGAATTTCCACACTGCGCTGATTTTCCACATTGCGCTGATATCCCATACTGCGCTGATTTTCCACATTGCGCTGATATCCCACACTGCACTGATATCCTACACTGCGCTGATTTTCCACACTGCACTGATATCCCACGCTGCGCTGATTTTCCACACTGCGGTGATATCTTACACTGCGGTGATTTCCCACACTGCGCTGATTTTCCACATTGCGCTGATATCCCACACTGTGCTGATTTTCCACACTGTGGTGATATCCCACACTGCGCTGATATCCCACACTGCGCTGATTTTCCACACTGCGCTGATTTTCCACACTGGTGATATCCCATACTGTGCAGAATATCCACACTGCGCTGATTTTCCACATTGCGCTGATATCCCACACTGTGCTGATTTTCCACACTGTGCTGATTTTCCACACTGCGGTGATATCCCACACTGCGCTGATATCCCACACTGCGCTGATATCCCACACTGTGCTGATTTTCCACACTGTGCTGATTTTCCACATTGCGCTGATATTCCACACTGTGCTGATATCCCACACTGTGCTGATTTTTCACATTGCGCTGATATCCCAAACTGCGCTGATTTTCCACACTGCGCTGATTTTTCACACTGCGCTGATTTTCCACACTGCGGTGATATCCCACACTGTGCTGATTTTCCACACTGGTGATATCCCATACTGCGCAGAATTTCTACACTGCGCTGATTTTCCACATTGCATTGATATCCCACACTGCGCTGATTTTCCACACTGCGGTGATATCCCACACTGTGCTGATTTTCCACACTGGTGATATCCCATACTGCGCAGAATTTCCACACTGCGCTGATTTTTCACACTGCGCTGATTTTTCACACTGCGCTGATATCCCACACTGCGCTAATATCCCACACTGCGGTGATATCCCACACTGCGGTGATATCCCACACTGGTGATATCCCATACTGCGCAGAATTTCCACACTGCGCTGATTTTCCACATTGCGTTGATATCCCACACTGCGCTGATTTTCCACACTGCGGTGATATCCCACACTGCAATGATTTTCCACAACGCACTGATTTTCCACACTGGTGATATCCCATACTGCGCAGAATTTCCACATTGCGCTGATTTTCCACATTGCGCTGATATCCCACACTGTGCTGATTTTCCACACTGCGCTGATATCCCAAACTGCGCTGATTTTCCACATTGCGCTGATATCCCACACTGCGCTGATATCCCACACTGCACTGATATCCCACACTGCACTGATATCCCACGCTGCGCTGATTTTCCACACTGGTGATATCCAATACTGCGCAGAATTTCCACACTACGCTGATTTTCCACATTGCGCTGATATCCCACACTGTGCTGATTTTCCACACTGCGCTGATATCCCACACTGCGCTGATATCCCACACTGCGCTGATATCCCACACTGCGCTGATTTTCCACACTGCGGTGATATCCCACACTGCGGTGATATCCCACACTGCAATGATTTTCCACAACGCGCTGATTTTCCACACTGGTGATATCCCATACTGTGCAGAATTTCCACACTGCGCTGATTTTCCACACTGGTGATATCCCATACTGCGCAGAATTTCCACACTGCGCTGATATCCCACACTGCGCTGATTTTCCACACTGCGCTGATTTTCCACACTGCGCTGATATCCCACACTGCGCTGATATCCCACACTGCGTTGATATCCCACACTGCGCTGATTTTCCACACTGTGGTGATATCCCACACGGCAATGATTTTCCACAACGCGCTGATTTTCCACACTGCGCTGATTTTCCACACTGCGCTGATATCCTACACTGCGTTGATATCCAACACTGCGCTGATTTTCCACACTGCGGTGATATCCCACACGGCAATGATTTTCCACAACGCGCTGATTTTCCACACTGCGCCGATATCCCACACTGCGCTGATATCCCACACTGCACTGATAATCCCACACCGTGCTGTTGAGCCTGGCAAACTGGTTAACTGCAGGTTTCTCTGAAACAAATTAAACCTTATGGACTTTGACAAATGTGTGCTTTTGTAGTGCAGTGGTAGTGTCCCTACCTCTGAGCCAGGTTTTAGTCCACCTGTTTCAGGGGTGCATATAATACAGAAAATACCTCTAAGACATGGAGGAAAAATTAAAAACAACTCCAAACTAGCAAGAGTACAATAAATTATGTAGTTTATCCCTTTATACAAACCAACATATGCTTCAGTTTCCTGTAGCTACATGACAGGAAATCAGTCAGCAGTAGGAACAATGCAATATGCACCACACTCTCGACTCTGATCTCCAGCATCTGCAGTCCTCACTTTCTCCATGATTAGGTTTGTCTCTAGTCTGGGCAATCACATTGTCCTTATGTGACCAAATTCAATAAGAATTTTGGAAGCAATTCAATTTTCCTTTCATCCACACTGTCATCACCCATCGCAAGTTAACTGGAAACAATCCTAATAATTTCCTCTGACATCAATCCACCACCTGTCAATCTTGTAATGTATTAGCTATTTCCATTAGTGCAATTCGAAATCATCACAAAGATCTTTAAAATGCAATAATATGATATAAAAATCCAAACTTTTCTTTCCATTAAAGGCCAGGTAATTGGTTTTGGTTGAGAGCAGGATGGTACTGCAGTCTAAGGCATATCACAGTGAGTCTGGAGAGGATCTGAGGTAGCATCGACATGATAGTTGGTCAGGCATTTGCATGTTATTGGTGGTGCAATTGAGTCTTCTGTGCCAGCTTGCTTTGGAAAGTAAAAAGACATTCTTCTGCTGAATATTTTCAAGAACTGGCTTTTGATTTACATAACTGGACATCAGGAAAGGATACGCCTCTAAATTAACATGAAAACGGAGATTCTTGCCTGTCGGCCAACGAGAATTAGATATATTTCTGAGGGTTAAAGGTATCAAAGGGTGTACGGAGAAAACAGTAAAGGGCTACTGAGTTGGATTATCAGCCATGATCTTATTGAATGGCAGAGAAGACTCAAAGGGCCAAATGGCCTACCCTTGCTCCTATTTACTAATTTCCTGTATCATTGGGAATTGGTGGAGAGTTCCTTTCATTGCTGTCCAGAGACAAAAGGCACCTAGGGCCGGACTTAAAGTGGGCTGTGACCCAGCAGAATAAAGCACAAACCTTTTCTCCATTTGCAACAGTGGCTTTTGTCAAATCACAGAATCCTTATAATGTGGAAGCAGGCCATTCGGCCCATTGAGTCCACACTGACCCTCTGAAGAGCAGCCCACCAAGACCCAGCCCATCCATTTAACCTTACATTTCCCAATGCCTAATCAACCTCGTCTGCATATCCCTTAATGCAATGGGCAGTTTAGCATGGCCAATCTATCTAGCCTGAACATCTTTGGACTGTGGGAGGAAACCAGAGCACCCAGGGGATGCCCACGCAAACACAGGGAGAATGTGCAAATGCAAAACCAATAGTCGCCCAAGGGTGGAATCAGACCCGGGTCCGTGGCACTGTGAGGCATCTGTGCGAACCACTGAGCCATCCTGCTGCCCCCTAAACTTGTGCCTCTAAGGAAGATTTGAATTAGGAGCAAGAGATGGCCAATTCACATTCTTCTAAGCTCAGGGTCAACCAGTTTAACCTTCCCTCATTAGATAACTCCTTCAACCTAGCTGGCCTGATTCTAATGGAATTCCCTCCTCTTGTAACACATTGACATCCTTCTGACTTAGATGAACTCTGAGCCTAATGTGCACTTTTCATCTCAAAGATTCAAGTGGATCTGTCCTTCCTGACTGGTAAAACTCCAAATGCCTCAGAGTAATAATTACAGACAATCTTTAATTTATCTGAAAGGACCAATTATTGTTGCTGTGGCTTGCCTGGTACCAAAAACGACATACATACCTCTTTCAATCAACCATAGCCAACCACCCCACGATCATTTTTCTTGCTTCATTTCCTGACATTTTCCATCGGTCACTCTCACTTTAGTACATTATGAAAGTGTTTGTTTCACAGGAGAGCAAGGAAATTGATTGGATTGGATTGTTCAGAGAGCTAGCATGGACTTGTTGGGTCAAGTACCTTGTTTTGTGTTATATTGACCATGCGACTAATAAAAAAAAGAGCAGATGTAGTCCATTCAGCCCCTCAAGCCTATCCCACCATTCAACATGACCCTGTCTGACTGTCCCAGGATTCAACTCCTCTTATGTGCCAGCTCATCACAGCCTTCAACTCCCTGATATTTCGAAAATCTATCTATATCTACTTTCAGTTGTTTACCCCACACAGCTCTTTGGGGTTTTGAGTTCCACACATTTATCACTCCTGGGAGAAAAAACATTCCTTTTTTTGCATCTCAGTTTAAAATGAATGGGCCCTTATTATGTAACTAAGCCATAGGGGTAAATCCCCTTCAACAAGAACCTAAAGTCCGGGAATCAGTCTCGTGAATCTCTTTTGTACTGCCAACAATGTTAGTATATCTTTCCTAAATATGGGGACCAAAACTTTACACAGTACTGCATGTGTGGTATCGCCAACACCCTGTACTGTTGTAACAAGGCTTCCCTATTTTAAACTCCGACCTCCTAGCAATAAAGGCCAAAATTCCATTTGCCTTCTTAATTACCTGCTGCACTTGCATGTTAACTTTATTTCATGCACAAAACACCCAGATCCCTTTGCACTACTCATATTTAGAGACCTTCCTTTTCAGTAGAATATTTCGTTTGATCCTTCCTACTAAAGTGCATGACCTCGCACTTTCCCACTGTAAAATCCATCTACCATGTTCGGAAGAGTACTCAGTTGTGAGAGAGCACTGCAATTGGCCTTGATCTCGGTCCCATTTATTAATCAATGTTTTGAATAAAGGGTAGGAATGAGAGATACAATAATGTATCTTCCCTTCTTGTATCCTGAGGAAACGAGGTCTCTGTCACCTTTCCACCTGAAATCAGTTCCAACTGGGGGAATTCAAAACCGGCACCTTTTTCGTCTGTGTATCTGGTTTGTGAAAGGCCCGAGGGGATCGGGAGCCAGCTGGTAAGACATTTTGTTAAATGATCTTTATTTACATGAAGATGCAATCACAGGCATTAAGGCCTGGAGCTACCCTACAAATAACCTTCCTGCTGTGAGCCAAGCTCATAATTGGAACCATGATACTGTGCCATATACATCAGGGCTCACTGCCTATTCATCAAACTTTATCACTACACCTGTCCCCAGGTACATTCTTAGTTCCCAACTGAATTTTTAACCAAAAGTGTTCTCATTTAATAGTGTGGAAGTTGTACAGACTTACCTATTCAGAGTGATATAGAAGAGCAGTGTTGTATGAGCTGGGTGGGTTGGTTAAGGTAACATTGTTTCAGATGCGATGGTGCTCAAAGGAATCATTTGTGGATAAAGGTAGTGAAGTGAGAGCTGCTCTGTTTCTGTGAAGGAGACTGAGCAGTCTGGAAAACATTGACGAGCAGTTACCCCGAACAGCAAAGCATTTTTCTTTCAGTTTGCCTCTCCCAAATCCACTGTAGAGTGGGAGAGACTCATAGAATTCCTACAATATGGAAAGAGGCCATTCAGCCCATTAAGTCCACGCCGCCCCTTCAAAAATCATCCCACCCAGCCCCATACCTTATCCTGTAACCCCACATGACTAATCCACTCCCTGGACACTACGGGGAAATTTAGCATGGCCAATCCATCTAATCAGCACAACTTTGGACTGTGGGAGGTATCGCACGCAGACACGGAGAGAATATGCAAACTCCACACAGACAGTTGCCTGAGGTTAGAACTGAACCTGGGTCGTTGGCGCTGTCAGACTGCGGTGCTCACCGCTGAGTCACCATGCAGCCCTAAGTGTCATAGCTTGCTGCTGCATATTAAAACAGGTGGTCTGCTGAGCGTGTTGACCTTATTTAGTGCATCCTGCCTTGTTGTGTTGTCTCAGCGTGATGTTGAATTTCAAGGTACTACCTAAAACAAGAAGCTGAGTTTTCAAGCACCACTCCATCAGCAGTTATGATGGAAAGGTGCTATTATGGGAAGTGTGTAGTGAAGATGATGTATTAAGGATATAGACCAATATAGAAAGGTTCATTGTGTGGGCAAAAATCTGACAGAGTGAGTATGATGTAGGATAATGTGAATTTGGTCATTTTGGCAGGATGAATTAAAAAGTAGAGTATTACTTAAAGGGAGAACAATTACAGAATTCAGAGGAGCAGAGCACTCTTGGTGTTATGGTGTATGAGTCACAAAATGTTAGTCTGCAGGTATAACAGTTAAATCAGGGAGAATCAACACTAGTCGTTAATAATAAGAGGAATTAAACATAAAAATAAACATGCTGTGCTTCAATTATAGAGTGCTTTGGAAAGACCACATTTCAAGTATTGTATGCTGCTTTAGCCCTCATTAATTCTAAAGGATGTCAACGGAGGTGGTACAGAGGAGGTTTACCTGATTTACCTGCGTACTGAAATGAACAGGTTGTCTTATGAGGTAAAAATGTTGGATAGGCTGGACTTGTTTTCACGTGTGTTCAAAAGAATAAGGGGTGATCTGTTTGAAGTTTATAAAGATCCTGAATAAGTTTGACAAGGTGGATGTGGAAAAGATGATTTCAATTGCAGGTGAGTTCAGCACTGTGTTTAAAAATGAGAGGTCGATTTTTTATAAGACAGGGATGAGGGGAACTCTTTTTCGCCAAGGGGTGTCCAACTTTGAAACACAGTCTCAGAAGGTAGTGGAGATAGGTCAGGGTATTGTTAAAGGTAGAGGTAGATAGATTTTTGTTAGGCAAGGGAATCCAAATTGATGGAGGACAGGTGAGACTGGTGGCCAAGTTGGAGCATCACCCAAGAAAGGTCCATAATAGAGCATGTGAACTCTCTTTGTTAAAACTGTGCTGGACATACCATGGCTTTAAGGCTGTAAAACAGGTAGCTAATTCTTGGGTGGCAAGGGCTTGCTGTTCCATTGTAGTGGTGTGTCTCACTGTCTAAACTGATAAAAATATTTTCCCTTGTAATATTTCCAAGACGCCTTTTGAAAATATCATGTACATTAGATGTGATATTCATAGCTGCCATGTTTGCATCTAGGTTAAAGATGCCAGCTATAGGGACATTTGTTAAATGATCTTTATCAACACTATCTACATAAGGTTACATAAGCAGGCTTGAAACCTGGAGCCTCCCTATTCTCAATCTTCCCACTGTGGGCCTAATTCAGGATTACTGAGGTCATAGGCAGTTCACAGCACACTTGAGGTTTGCTACCTATTCATTTAACCTATCACTATATAACTCATCAGCAATTGTTCAATACGTTTACCAAGTAATTGAGGGTCTTTAGTGGCTGTTTTGATTGCAAATACTAGAGAAACCGATAGACAAACTGCAACAGAAACATATAATGACAAATCACAATTCCATTTTTTGTCCATCGGCAGACAATTATCTGCAATCCTCAATAATAAATCAGCTCTCTAGCTTCTACATTAAAGTGTTGCACCACTTTAGTTGCAATACGTGTTGCACTATGGTGCCTTTCATAATGCTAGGTGCTAAACAATTTGCCCCACCAACATTAGTCTAGACCTAGCTTAACTCAAAAAATCTTTCCAAATTTTTCAGCAACAAGATCCATATTTTTGTGACTTTCCAATTTACCATTCTTTAAAGAAAAAACAGCATTGATAAACGTAAAGGTTATTGTGCCTTACACTAAGCTAAATAATTGATAAGATTAGAGTGGTGCTGAAAATGCACATCAAGTCAGGGCAGCATCCAAGGAGCAGGAAAATCGACGTTTCAGGCAGGAGTCCTTCATCAGGAATCTGATCCTGATGAAGGGCTCCTGCCCGAAACGTCGATTTTCCTGTTCCTAGAATGCTGCCCTGACCTGCTGTGCTTTTCCAGCACCACTCTAATCTTGACTCTAATCACCAGCATCTGCAGTACCCACCTCTGCCTAAATGAGTGATAAGACACCCAAAGTGTTAAGAGAGAATGATGATCCTGCAAAGATCAGGGAGAGAGTCAGTCAATAAAATAAATTTTTATAAAGAATTACCTCAAGGTGAAAAAAAAATGTCAAGGCTGCTTCTCAGATAGACTTCAGATAAGTGAAGATTTGTGGATTTTAAGAATGGTTCCCTTAATTTAGCTCATTAAATTCAAGTACTTGTTTTTAAAAAAAAGATTGAATAGTCATAGATTGCATTTCCTGGTCCATTTTTTAATTATCATTTTAAAAATTTCTAATCAATCATTTCAAGTCAATTTCAAAGCATATCTGAAGTCTATCAGAGAAATACCTTTAGAACAGTGAAGATTTGTTAATTTCAAGAATGGTTCCCCTAATTTAGCTCATTAAATTCAAGTACTTGTTTTAAAAAAACAAATTGAATGGTCATAGACTGCATTTCCTTGTCCATTTTTTAATGGTCATTTTAAAAATTTCTAATCAATCTTTTCAAATCAATTTCAAATCAATTTCAAAACATTTCTAAAGGTATTTCTGCATATGTCTTTGCCAAATTTGTGAATACTACCCATATTTAAGATCACCAGCATTGATTGCGCAGATTCTCTGTAAGCTACATCACATGTCCTCACATCTCCACCATTTTTTGTCTATACCAATAATTCCCACAATGCACCATCTTGCCACTACAATGCAGAGATGAACAGAATCTTTATTAATCAAAAGGACAATTCTCAATTTCTATCGAAATAATCCATTTTCCAAACCCCATTGTTAAAAAATACTTCCTTAACCTTCACTTTGACATCAATGACTCAATATTTCTTGATTCACTTCCTTGCTTATTTTTCAGTTCTATTCAGCGCTCTACAGGAAGGATGTGATTGCACTAGAGGGGGTGCAGAGGAGATTTACCAGCATATTGTGTGGGGTTGAAGCAGTTTATCTATGAAGAGAGGCTGGATGGGCTTGGAATGTTTTCTGTAAAGTTGAGAAGGCTGACAGAGGACCTGATTAGAGGTGTATGAGATTAAGAGGCTTGGACAGGGCGGATAGGAAGCAGCTGTTCTCCTCAATTGAAGGCTTACTAGCGAGAGGACATAATTTTAAGAGGAAAGGCAGGAGGTTTAGATGGGATTTGAGTCAAGACATTTTCACCCAGAGGGTGATGGATCTGATATGCACTGCTTGGGAGGGTAGTAGAACCGGGAAATCTCGCAATCTTTAAAAAGCACCTGGATGAGTACTTGCAATGTAATAATATTCAAGGCCAAGTGCTGAAAAATGGGATTAGTGTATATAGGTCTGCCCAGATTCAATAGGCCGAAGTGTCTCTTCTGTTTTATCTGACACTATGACTATAACTCACCACTCACTGGATATCTCCAAAAGAACAGCATTAGAAAGACTAACATGAAAAAGTGTGGGATGACAATCCGATGAGCACCTCACAGCTACAGCCCCACAGCTGGATGAGGAAGAAATGCCCCAAGTCACTCCGTGGGGGTGGTGCTGGAGACCAGGAACATGCTCAGGCCCAGGCAGGGGAGGGGCCTGTGATGTCAGCAATCAGGGACTTCATCCACACACACAGGGAGGGACAGGAGCAGCAGGCAGGGATGGGGGATGATCCTTATAATTCAGAGGCTTCAGGAGTGCAGCTACACCATGGGGGCGCTCCTGCTTCGAGCATGAGATTATTTATCTGCCTAGATGTCTAAGTTGGCAGTTCGAGTTATAGTGTCATAGAGATGTACAGCATAGAAACAGACCCTTTGGTCCAACTCATCCTTGCTGACCAGGCATCCGAAATCAATGTTGCAATTGTCCCAGCCCCACCACTTCATCTGGCAGCTCATTCCATATACGGACTACCTTCTGCATGAAAACATTGTCCCTTAGGTCCCTTTTAAATTTTTCCACCTTCACTCTAAGCCTAAGCCCTCTAGTTTTGGACTCCCCACCCTGGGGAAAAGACATTGTCTATTTACCTTATCCATGTCCCTCATGATTTTATAAACCTCTATAAGGTCACCTCTCAGCCTCCAAAGCTCGAGGGAAAACAGCCCCAGCCTATTCCATATTTCAATTGTGCCCATTCCCTGAAGTTTCCTTCCCCATCCTATGCAAACTAAATCTTGCCAACTGCATCATAATTGCCTTTCCACCAGCTATAATTCTTGCCCTGCAGTATATACCTATCCCTTTCCATCGCTAAAGTAAACATAACCAAATTGTGGTCACGATCACCAAAGTGCTCACCTACCTCCAAACCGAACACCTGGCCTGGTTCATTACCCAGTTCCAAATCCAATGAGGCTTCGACCCTTGTTGGCCTCTCTACATACTGTGTCAGGAAACCCTCCTGCACACATCAGACAAAAACTGACCCATCTAAAGTACTCGAACAGAAGCATTTTCAGTCAATATTTGGAAAGTTAAAGTCCACCATAATAACTACCATATTGCTCTCGCTCTTATCCAGAATCATCTTTGCGATCCTTTCTTCTACATCTCTGGAACTTTTTGGAGGCCTATAGAAAACTCCCAACAGAGTGACCTCTCCTTTCCTGTTTCGAACCTCAGCCCATACTACATCAGAAGATAAGTCCTCATCAAACATTCTTTCTGCTACCGTAATGTCCTTGACGAACAATGCCATGCCTCCCCCTCTTTTACCATCTTCTTTGTTCTTACTGCTAAACCCCAGAACCTGTAACAACCATTCCTGTCCCTGCTCCATCCATGTCTCTGAAATGGCCACAATATCGAAATCCCAGGTACCAACCCTAGGTGCAAGTTCATCCACCTTATTCCAGATGCTCCTGGCATTGAAGTAGACACACTTCAAGCCACCTTCCTGTTTGCTGGTACACTCCTATGACCTTGAAATCTTATTCATAACCTCACTACTCTCAACGTCCTGTACAATGGAGCTACAATTCAGGTTCCCATCCCCCTGCTAAATTAGTTTAAACCCTCCTGAAGACCATTAGCAAATGTCCCCTCCCCCACCCCAGGATATTGAACAGCTACTGTGTGTCCTTGATAAGTATGTACTTGTCAGGCAGGGAGTAAGTGATCAAGTGAGGGAGCTGTGGTTTACTAAAGAAGTTGAATTTCTTGTCAAGAGGAAGAAGGCTTATGTAAAGATGAGGCATGAAGGCTCAGCTAGAGCGGTTGAGAGATACAAGTTAGCCAGGAATGACCTAAAGAGAGAGCTAAGAAGAGCCAGGAGGGGACATGAGAAGTCTTTGACAAGTAGGATCAAGGAAAACCCTCAAACTTTCTATAGGTATGTCAGGAAAAATAGAATGACTACAGTAAGATTAGAGCCAATCAAGGACAGTAGTGAGAAATTATGCATGGAGTCCGAGGAGATAGGGGAAGCGCTAAATGAATATTTTTCTTCAGTATTCACATTGGAAAAAGACAACATTGTCAAGGAGAATACTGAGATACAGGCTACTAGACTAAATAGGATTGAGGTTCACAAGGAGGCAGTGTAAGCAATTCTGGTAAGTGTGAAAATAGATAAGTTCCCTGGGCCAGATGAGATTTATCCTAGGATTCTCTTGGAAGCTAGGGAGGAGATTGCAGAGCCTTTGGCTTTGATCTTTAGTATAGTGCCAGAATACTGGAGGATAGCAAATGTTGTCCCCTTGTTCAAGAAGGGGCATAGAGGCAACTCTGGTAATTATAGAGAGCCTTACTTCGGTTGTGGGTGAAGTGTTGGAAAGGATTATAAGAGAGAGGATTTGTAATCATCTCGAAAGCAATAATTTGATTAGGGATTGTCAACATGATTTTGTGAAGGGTAGGCCATGCCTCACAAGCCTAACTGAGTTCTTTGAGAAGGTGACCAAACAGGTGGATGAGGGTAAAGCAGTTGATGTGGTATATAAGGATTTCAGTAAAGCATTTGATAAGGTTCCTCACATTAGGCTATTGCAGAAAATACAGAGGCATGGGATTGAGGGGTGATTTAATGGTTTGAATCAGAAATTAGCTGAATGTAAGAAGACAGAGGATGGTGGTGTTTGATGGACGGAGGTGTAGAAGGATGGGTTAGTAAATTTGTGGATGACACTAAACTTGGTGGAGTTGTGGATAGTGCAGAAGGATGTTGCAGGTTGCAAAGGGACATAGACAAGCTGCAGAGCTGGCAAATGGAGTTTAATGTGGAAAGGTGTGAGGTGATTCACTTTGGAAGCAGTAACAGGGATACAGAGTACTGGGTTAATAGTAAGATTCTTGGTAGTGTGGATGAGCAGAGAGATCTCGGTGTCCATGTACATAGATCCCTCAAAGTTGCCACGTAGGTTGACAGGGTTGTTAAGACAGCATACGGTGTGTTAGATTTTATTGGAAGAAAGTCTGAATGTTGGAGCCACGAGGTCATGTTGCAGCTGTACAAACCTCTGGCGCAGCCACACTTGAGTATTGCAAATAGTTCTAGTCACTGCATTACAGAAAGGATGTGGAAGCTTTGGAAGGGGTGCAGAGAAGATTTACCAGGAAGTTGCCTGGTATGAAGGGAAGATCTTATGAGGAAAGGCTGAGGGACTTGAGGCTGTTTTTATTAGAGAGAAGAAGGTTAAGAGGTGTCTTAATAGAGACATATAAAATGATTCGATAGGGTAGACAGTGAGAGCCTTTTTCCTCGAATGATGATGGCTAGCACGAGGGGGCATATTTTTAAATTGAGGGGTGATAGATATAGGACAGATGTCAGAGGTAGTTTCTTTACTCAGAGTAGTAGGGGCATGGAACGGCCTGCCTACCACAATGGTGGACCCGCCAACTTTAAGGGCATTTAAATGGTCATTGGATAAACATATGGATGATAATGGAATAGTGCAGGTTAGATGGGCTTTATATTGGTTTCACAGGTCAGTGCAATATCGAGGGCCAAAAGGCTTGTACTGTGCTGTAATGTTCGATGTTCTGTTCAGCCACTCCCTATAGCTCAAACATATCAGCCCTGGCAACATCTTTGTGAATCTTTTCTGAACCCTTTCAAGTTTCACAACATCCTTCCTATAGCAGGGACTTCAGAATTACTTGCAGTATTCCAAAAGTGGCCTAACCAATGTCCTGTACAGCCGCAACATGACCTCCCAACTCCTATACTCAATGCACTGACCAATAAGGGAAAGCATACCAGATGCCCTCTTCAGTATCTACCTACTTGTGACTTCACTTTCAAAGAATACAAAGCTGCAATCCAAGGTCTCTTTGTTCAGCAACACTCCCCAGAACCTTACCATGTCCAGCAGTCTCAGGGTCTACTGGAGAGGCACACATACCTACAATAATCAATGGATCACCTCCAACAAATCAGATCTAACCTCTGCAGTCCTGTTACATCCAGTCACAAACGGTGGTGAACAATTAAACAATTCACTGAAGGAGGAGGTTTCACAGATATCCCTATTCACAATGATGAAAGAGCCCAGCACATTAGTGCAAAAGATAAGATTGGAGCTTTCGCAACAATCTTTAGCCAGAAGTGCTGAGTTGATGATTCATCTTGACCTCCTCCAGTGGTCCCCAGCATTACAGATATTAGTCTTCAGCCAATTTAATTCATTCCATGTGATATTAAGAAACAGTCAAAGACACTGGATACTGCAAAGGCTATGGGCCCAACATTCCAGCAATGCTACTGAAGACTTTTACTCCAGAACTCCCCTAGCCAAGCTCTTCCAGTACAGTTACAACACTGGCATCTACTGAACAAGGTGGAAAATTGCCCAAGTATGTCCTATCCATAAAATGCAAGACAAATCCAATCTAGCCAATTACCACCCCATCAGCCTACTCTCAACCAACAGCAATGTGATGGAAGGTTCATCAACAGTGCTATCCAGCAGCAGCTGCTCAGCAATAATCTGCTCACAGACACTCAGTCTGGGTTCCACCAGGGACATTCAGCTCCTAACCACATTGGAGCCTTGGTTCAAATCTGGACAAAAGAGCTGAATTCCAGAGGTGATGAGAGACTCACAGCTCTTGACATCAAGGCTGCATTCGACTGAGTGTGGTATCAAGGAGACAAGCAAAACTGGAATTAATTGGTATTGGGGAAAAACTCTCCACTGGTTGGAGTCAGATTTGGCCAATAGGCAGGTGGTTGTAATTGCTAGATGTCAGCCATCTTAGCTCAAGTACATCTCTGATGGAGTTCCTCAGGGTAGTGTCCTCAGCCCAACCATCTTCAGCTACTTCATTGATGACCTTATCTGGGTCCTGCACAGCACACTGGTCTCTGTGAAATATTGTTTCCCTTTAAAAGGCCTGCAGCGCTCTTTCTCACAGGTTAAGTCACTTGCTCTGTATGTGATCACAGCCATTTCCTTTACCATTGTGTGCTTTCGATCTCTAGCACGATGGAAAGTGGGAATGAACACTCTGTGGACAGTGGTTTCTGGCATCCACCTCCATGTCATCCAAATCCCCTTCCTGGTAGCCTTTCCCTCAACCCTCTAGGCTTTACACCTCACCAACTCCCCACACAACCTGTCCACCTTTACCCCTCGTACTGCCATATGAGGTGTGATCATAAACTCTTTCTCCACTTTAAAGCCAGTGAGTTCCTGACCATGGATGAAGTCGGGTTCTAGATACCTACCCTCCTATCCATGCTTTATCATATCTCCCCCCTTGCAGATCTTGTCTACCACTGGCTAGGAGAGTGAATAGCTACTAATGGGGACTGTTAGTGGCTAACAATGGGAGCATACAGCCCCCGATAACAGCTATTGGCCATCCTAGCCAGATCTGTCCAACTGCTCTTCTCTTTCTTTGGGTTCTGTCCCCACCTATTGTTTACTACTTACCCCCTCCCCCTCCCTACCTTTTGCACATAAACCAACATTTTCCGAGCTACCATAAGTTCTGAGGAAAGGTCACCTGACCAGAAATGCTAAATCTGATTTCTCTCCACAGATGCTGTCAGACCTGCTGAGCTTTTATGTGTTGGTGATGGAGGCAGAGTCCTTAATCGTCTTCAGAAAGTACCTGGATTTGCATCTTAACTGCTGTAAGTCTCCAGGCTATGGGCTGTGTGCAGGAAGATCTGGGTGGGGCACTTGAGTATCTTTGGGTCACCATGGATAATGGTGGGTCAAATGGCCCTTCTGCATTGTATCACTTCTATGGTTCTATCCCCATTGTTTCCTTCGTCTTTGCATCGAAAAGTGTTGGTGTAAATGGGGTGGACAGTAGTGTCTGGTGCAGCAAACAGAAAGCCAATTCTCGAGGATGGCCATGAATTAGATCTGGGTCCTGCACAGCACACTTGTCTCTGTGAAATATTGTTTCCCTTTAAAAGGCCTGCAGCCCTCTTTCTCACAGGTTAAGTCACTTGCTCTGTATGTGATCACAGCCATTTCCTTCACCATTGTGTGCTTTTGATCTCTAGCACGATGTAAAGTGGGAATGAACACTCTGTGGACAGTGGTTTCTGGCATCCACTTCCATGTCATCCAAATCCCCTTCCTGGTAGCCTTTCCCTCAACCCTCTAGGCTTTACACCTCACCAGCTCCCCACACAACCTGTCCACCTTTACCCCTAGTACTGCCATATGAGGTGTGATCATAAACTCTTTCTCCACTTTAAAGCCAGTGAGTTCCTGGATGAAGCTGGATTCTAGATACCTACCCTCCTGACCATGCTTTATCATATCTCCCCCCTTGCAGATCCTGTCTACCACTGGCTAGGAGAGTGAATAGCTACTAATGGGGACTGTTAGTGGCTAACAATGGGAGCATACAGCCCCCGATAACAGCTATTGGCCATCCTAGCCAGATCTGTCCAACTGCTCTTCTCTTTCTTTGGGTTCTGTCCCCACCTATTGTTTACTACTTACCCCCTCCCCCTCCCTACCTTTTGCACATAAACCAACATTTTCCGAGCTACCATAAGTTCTGAGGAAAGGTCACCTGACCAGAAATGCTAAATCTGATTTCTCTCCACAGATGCTGTCAGACCTGCTGAGCTTTTCCAGCAATTTCTGATTTTGTTTCTGATGTACAGCATCTGCAATTCTGCTTTATTTTCAGTGAGCTGAAATTGCCAGGTACTCGCTCTGACGTCCATCTCAAGATTTCTCACCATCGAACTTGTCCAGCTCATTTGGTGAAATCAAAAGTTGAATATCAAAGCGGTGTTAATAAGGTGCTCAGCAAGCTACACTTCTCTTTAATTGGCAACTCGCCACATCCTGGAGAGAAAGGCACCTTGCTCCTTGGAAAAAGCATGAAAGATGCAACAAGTTACTCCCTACAGTGAGATGGGACTCACAGGATTTCTGATCCAATTTTTCCACAAACCTCACCACAGCCGCATCGCACAGAGCTTGAGAGGATTCCACCCAATGTCCTATTTCTGATTAATCCTTTCAGACTTTGAAACATTCACTCTGTTTCTCTCTCCAGGGATGCTGCCAGAACTGCTGAGTCCCTCCAATACTTTACATATTTATCTCATATCTCCAGCCTCCTCAGTATTTTGCTTTGACAAACCTGTCAATAAGCAATAACTTCCAGAACATTGGCAGTTATACAATCGTCAAACCCTTACAATGTGGAAGCAGGCTATTTGGCCCACTGAGTCCACACTGACCGTCAAAGAGCATCCCACCCCAATCCAACCCCTACTCTATTCCTGTAAGCCTGCATTCCTCTTGGCTAATCCACCTCGTCTGCACATCCCTGGGCACTGCAGGGCTATTTAGTATGGTCAGTCCACCTAACCTGCACATCTCAGGACTGTGGGAGGAACGTCTTGCAGACATGGGGGGGATGTGGAGACTCCACACAGTTACCAGAGGGTGGAAGCGAGCCCGGGTCCCTGGCACTGTGAGGCAGCACTGAGCCAACATGCCTCCCCCTAGTTATTGATGAAGCTGAAATGGAATTATTGTATGGTTGGCTGCAGGACAACCGCACACAAGCTAGGCCAGCAGTTTCCAACCATTAAGCTGTATGACTATAATTGAAAGGATATCATGGGTAGTGGTGCTGCCTCTGAGAACCTAGCTTTGAGTCACATTAACCAATACAAGATGGCCAAGAAAGTTGCATTCATAAACTGGAGAAACTGTTTGATTATCAACCTGAGAATTCTTTCAGCATTCCCCAGTCGCAAGCTGTAAGGGTGGGAGAGATTGCTAGTATGAAAGGAAAGTTGGAGCCTCTCTCTGAACTAGCCACAGCTCCAGTCTACACCTTCCATGTACATGTTGCCACAGCAACATGGACTCCCTGACTGAACTGTATCACAACACCATTAAAATTTCAGCATGAAACCAAAGCAGAAAATTCCCATGCACAGACCAAAAATTGCTTTTTCAGGGACACAATGTTTCCTTTTCTCAGCAAGATTTTATTTCAACGAGAACTCAATAACAGTAGATGAAATAAAATCTCTTCCTTCTGCTTATGTAAGCCTCCTTCCACGTCATGTTTCATCAAGTTCTGCAGCAAGCCAATATTACTCAGGAGGGAGGATGATTCATTTCTCACCTATTTTTGACAAGTTGAAAACCTATGAAGGAAACCAAATCATGGAACTAGCTCTTAATTGTTGTTTTCTCTCAAAGGTTAACTCCGACGCCGAGTTGCAAGTGAATTTTACATAACTGATATGTTAATGTGGAGCTTCAAGAATACCTATCTTGCGAAACATTTTGAGTTCCATTCTGCAATTATGCAAACTTCCCTGTGTAAAAACGTCAACTTCATCAGCTTTTCGCCTGCCTGCCTACCTATCTGGTTCACTAATCAGGAAAGAAAAATGCCCCAGTCCTTACCTGCTGTTGGTGCCTCCGAGTGCGATGGACTCTGCCTCCAGGAGCCAGGTGGGATTATGAGCTCATGGTCTGAACTTTCCCAGTGCTGGGAAGGTGAGTTAGGAAGTGGAACCAAAACATGAGAGTTGGCCACACAATGCAATTCCACCTCTAAACGATCATGCTGGAGGCTCAATGAACATAGTGGAGGTTGCCCAGAGGTGGGTCAGCTTGGGATGAGATGCTCCCACCAATGGGTCCATCCCGGAAGCAGTTGGAGCCAGTCAGCTAACTAAAGAGTACATCCCAGCTGCAAACAAAAAACACTATCAATTCTTCCTCTCAGCATGGACCCACTGGGTTATCACTGGCTCAGTTGGATGGGCAGTTGGTTTGTGAGGCAGTGCGCTGTCAACAGTGTGGGTTCAGTTCCCATCACTAGCTGAGGTTACCCCTAAAATTTCTCCTTTTCAACCTCTTCCCTTGCCTGAGGTATGGTGGCTCTCAGCTTAGATTGCCACCAGTCATCTCTCTCTTTATTGAGGGAGCAGCCCTATGGTCTGGAAAGATTATGACAACACGCACAGTCACAATCATGGCCACAAGGCTTCCCTAGTGGGGAGGCTTCCCACTCCACACTGAGGGGTGGACAGCTACGACCACACTTGCTTCTTAAAGCTTCTCGATGCTGCAGAGAATGCCTCCGTTTGAAAGTGTCCTCACAGCCTGTCAAGCAGACCCAGCTGTCTCAGAGGGAGAGGCCTGTCAGCTGTAAGGCCCATCTATTTGATATCTAACACCCCTGGGCCACCCACGCTCAGTTTGATTCCGAAGCGCCCTCAGGAAATATTCTGAGCAAAGTCCTAGTCCCTGCCGCTTCGGAGTTCTCAATCTGAGTCAAGGCCAAGGTCAGAATCATAAACCAACCAGTGCAATATAGGCATCCCATCATCAACTTGATACATTCATTCCTACTCAGGCTCCTAGCTCCTAGCCTTCCTCTGTGGCACTGGGACAATTCAGCACCATGGGCTAAATTTCACACTCACCTGTTTGCTGGTTTGAAGGTGAGGAGACTGTAAAACCCAACGGGTGGCTTGAGGAAGAGGGCAACTTACCCATTTGCTCTCAATCTGTCTGAAATTTGATGGGGCTTTGAAGTTTGATGAAGGGCTTTTTCCTGAAATATCGATTTTCCTGCTTTTCGGATACTGCCTGACCTGCTATGCTTTTCCAGCACCACTCTAATCTTGACTCTAATCTCCAGCATCTGCAATACCCACTTTTGCCGTATCGAGCAACCTACTCAGCCTTGGGCACACTGAGACTCTTAGACCCTCATCCCACTTCCCCAGTATTTAATTTGGCTCCACTGGGGGAGGTGGGTGTATCCATGCCACATGGGAGGTTCAGCAGCTTTAGCTGTGAGGGGCTGCAGACATATCTTCTTCTGCAGATTCCCTGAACTCCTCAGAGCCTTCTGCCAAGAACATATTTCTCTTTTTATAACATTTCCATTCCCTACCACCACCCTGAGGTCCCTCAAACTCAGGCCCTGACCTACCAGGCTGGCCACACACATACCCCAGACTCCCATATGTCTCCAATCACATCAGTACATGAATGCTAACAGCAAGAATTTGGATAACTTTCCAGTTCCAGAAATGGATTTTGTAGAACGTAAGAAAATAATTTTTGGTCAGAATTACATTTCCTCTCTGCTCATTGTCAGCTGAGTTATTCCTAAATTATGATAATTTTGCCAGATTGATATTCCAGCCAATCCTGTACTTCTTAAGGGATCAAAGGTTATGGGGTGGGTGCGGGAACAGGATACTGATTGAATGATCAGCCATGATCATATTGAAGGCCCCTATTTTCCAAGTTGCTCAATTTCTGCTTTATGTCTGTACTCAGAAAATCCATGATTTAATGCACACTTCTTTGACTGCAACCAAAAGAGAAAATGTTGGAAAATCTCAGGTTTGACAAAGGGTCAGTTAGACTAGAAACGTCAGCTCTTTTCTCTCCTTACAGATGCTGCCAGACCTGCTGAGATTTTCCAGCATTTTCTCTTTTGGTTTCAGATTCCAGCATCCGCAGTAATTTGCTTTTATCCACTTCTTTGACTGCACTTTTCAAACATGCAAATTTCACCACCAAGATGAATGGCAAGGACAACATGAGAACGCCACCATTAGGTTCACCTCTGAGCCAGACATCATCCAGAGCTGGAACTACATCATTACTCCTTCACTGTCGCTGGGATCAAAATCCAAAATCTCCATCTGCAGCAGTATTGAAGGCTGTACCTATGCCACATGGGTAGATGAGAGAGGGGAGATACAAAATACAATACAGAGGGCAGTGAGGGTGAGGAATGGGCTACTGGAGGTAGCAGTGGAAGTGAATACATTTTGTCATTTAAGAAACATTTAGGATACATGAATAGGATGGGTATGGAGGGATAAGGAGCACATGAGGACTGCAGATGTTGGAGAGTCAGAGTCGAAAAGTGTAACAGTGGAAAAGCACAGCAGGTCAGGCAGCATCCAAGGAGCAGGAGAGTCAAAATTCCGGGCATAAGCCCTTCATCAGGATGACCAGCTGTGCTTTTCCAGTGCCATACTATTTGACAATGGAGGGAAATGAACCAAACGCAAGCAGATTGGACTAGTTTAATTGTAAAAACTGGGCGGCATAGGCAAGCTGGGCTGAAGGGCTGTGCTCCATGATGTGGACCTGCAGGACTTAATGACAGCAGAGATTCAAGAAAATGACATAGCACCAACATCTCAAAATCATTTGGGAGTGCACGATAAGTGCTGGATATACCAGCAATGCCCACATAGAGTCATAGAGATGTACAGCATGGAAACAGACCCTTCGGTCCAACCCGTCCATGCTGACCAGATATCCCAACCCAATCTAGTCCCACTTGCCAGCACCCAGCCCATATCCTCCAAACCCTTCCTATTTATAAACCCATCCAAATGCCTTTAAAATGTTGCAATTGTACCAGCCTCCACTACTTCCTCTGGCAGCTCATTCCATACACGTACCACCCTCTGTGTGAAAATGTTGCCCCCTTAGGTCTCTTTTATACCTTTCCCCTCTCACCCTAAACCTATGCCCTCCAGTTCTGGACTTCCCAACCCCAGGGAAAATACTTTGTCTATTTATCCTATCCATGCCCTTCATAATTTTGTAAACCTCTATAAGGTCTCCCCTTAGCCCCTGACGCTCCAGGGAAAACAGCCCCGGCCTGATGGTCTGCATCCCAGGGTACTGAAGGAGGTGGCTCGGGAAATCGTGGATGCGTTGGTGATTATTTTCCAGAGTTCAATAGATTTGGGGTCGGTTCCTGAGGATTGGAGGGTGGCTAATGTTATACCACTTTTTAAGAAAGGTGGGCGAGAGAAAGCAGGAAATTATAGACCAGTTAGTCTGACCTCAGTGGTGGGAAAGATGCTGGAGTCTATTATAAAGGATGAAATTACTGCACATCTGGATAGTAGTAACAGGATAGGACAGAGTCAGCATGGATTTAAGAAGGGGAAATCATGCTTGACTAATCTTCTTGAATTTTTTGAGGATGTAACTATGAAGTTGGACGAGGGAAATACAGTAGATGTAGTGTACCTGGACTTTCAGAAAACTTTTGATAAAGTCCCACACAGGAGGTTAGTGAGTAAAATTAGGGCACATGGTATTGGGGGCAAAGTACTAGATTGGACTGAAAATTGTTTGGCTAATAGGAAACAAAGGGTAGTGATAAACAGCTCCATTTCGGAATGGCAGGCAGTGACCAGCGGGGTACCGCAGAGATCCGTGCTGGGACCGCAGCTTTTGACAATATATGTTAATGATATAGAAGATGGTATCAGAAATAACATTAGCAAATTTGCTGATGAAACAAAGCTGGGTGGCAGGGTGAAAAGTGATGAGGATGTTAGGAGATTACAGGGTGACCTGGACAAGTTAGGTGAGTGGGCAGATGCATGGCAGTTGCAGTTTAATGTGGATAAATGTATGGTTATCCACTTTGGTAGCAAGAACAGGTAGGCAGACTACTACCTCAATGGAATCAATTTCTGTAAAGGGGCAGTACAGAGAGATCTGGGTGTATTTGTACACCAGTCAATGAAGGCAAGCATGCAGATAGAGCAGGTAGTGAAGAAGGCTAATAGCATGCTGGCCTTCATAACAAGAGGGATTGAGTATAGAAGCAAAGAGGTGCTTCTGCAGCTGTACAGGGCCCTGGTGAGACCACACCTGGAGTACTGTGTGCAGTTCTGGTCTCCAAATTTGAGAAAAGACATTCTGGCTATTGAGGGAGTGCAGCGTAGGTTCACGAGGTCAATTCCTGGAATGGCAGGATTACCTTACACTGAAAGACTGAAGCGACTGGGCTTGTATGCCCTTGAGTTTCGAAGATTAAGAGGGGATCTGATTGAGACGTATAAGATTATGAAAGGATTGGACACTCTGGCAGTAGGAAACATATTTCCACTGATGGGTGAGTGCCGAACCAGAGAACACAGCTTAAAAATACGGGGGGTAGACCATTTAGGACAGAGCTCAGGAGAAACTTCTTCACCCAGAGAGTGGTGGCTGTGTGGAATGCTCTGCCCCAGAGGGCAGTGGAGGCCCACTCTCTGGATTCATTTAAGAAAGAGTTGGATAGAGCTCTCAAAGATAGTGGAATCAAGGGTTATGGAGATAAGGCAGGAACAGGATACTGATTAGGAATGATCAGCCATGATTATATTGAATGGCGGTGCAGGCTCGGAGGGCTGAATGGCCTACTCCTGCACCTATTGTCTATTGTCTATTGTTCAGCCTCTCCCTATAGCTCAAATCTTCCAACCCTGGCAACGTCCTTGTAAATCTTTTCTGAACCCTTTCAAGATTCACAACATCTTTCCGATAGGAAGGAGACCAGAATTGCATGCAATATTCCAACAGTGGCCTAACCATGATCTTTCAACTCCTGTACTCAATATTCTAACCAATAAAAGAAAGCATACCAAACGCCTTCTTCACTATCCTATCTACCTGCGACTCCACGTTCAAGGAGCTATGAACCTGCATTCCCAAGGTCTCTTTGCTCAGCAACACTCCCTAGGACCTTATCATTAAGTGTATACGTCCTGCTAAGATTTGCTTTCCCAAAATGCAGCACCCACATTTATCTGAATTAAATTCCATCTGCCACTTCTCAGCCCATTGGCCCATCTGGTCCAGATCCCGTTGTACTCTGAGGTAACCTTCTTTGCTGTCCACTACACCTCCAATTTTGGTGTCATCTGCAAACTTACTAACTGTACCTCTTATGCTCGCATCCAAATCATTTATGTAAATGACAAAACGTCGAGGGCCCAGCATCGATCCTTGTGGCACTCCACTGGTCACAGGCCTCCAGTCTGAAAAACAACCCTCCACCATCTTTTCTAGACATTCAGCACTTCCTCCTCCGTAATCTGGACATTTTGAAAGATGTCACCATCTATTTCCCTTCATTCTATACCTTCCATATCCTTTTCCACAGTAAATACTGATGCAAAATACTCATTTAGTATCTCCCCCATTTTCTGCGGCTCCACCCAATGGCCGCCTTGCTGATCTTTGAGGGGCCCTATTCTCTCCTTAGTTACCCTTTTGTCCTTAATGTTTTTGTAAAAACCCTTTGGATTCTCCTTAATTCTATTTGCCAAAGCTATCTCATGTCCCCTTTTTGCCCTCCTGATTTCCCTCTTAAATATACTCCTACTGCCTTTATATTCTTCTAAGAATTCACTCGATCTATCCTGTCTTACGTATGCTTCCTTCTTTTTTTAACCAAACCCTCAATTTCTTTAGTCATCCAGCATTCCCGATACCTACCAGCCTTTCCTCTCACCCTAACAGGAATATACTTTCTCTGGATTCTCGTTATCTCATTCCTGAAAGCTTCCCATTTTCCAGTCGTCCCTTTACCTGTGAACATCTGCCTCCAATCAGCTTTCGAAAGTTCTTGCCTGATACCGTCAAAATTGGCCTTTCTCCAATTTTGAACTTCAACTTTTTGAACTAGTCTATCCTTTTCCTTCATTATTTTAAATCTAATAGAATTATGGTCGCTGGCCCTAGTATGCTCCCTGCCTTATTCCCCAAGAGTAGGTCAAGTTTTGCACCTTCTCTTGTAGGTACATCCACATACTGAATCAGAAAATGTTCTTGTATACACTTAACAAATGCCTCTCCATCTAAACTCTTAACACTATGGCAGTCCCAGTCTATGTTTGGAAAGTTAAAATCCCCTACCATAACCACCCTATTATTCTTACAGATAACTGAGATCTCCTTACAAGTTTGTTTCTCAAATTCCCCCTGACTATTAGGGGTTCTATAATACAATCCCAATAAGGTATCATCCCTTTCTTATTTCTCAGTTCCACCCAAATAACTTCCCTGGATGTATTTCCAGGAATATCCTCCCTCAGCACAGCTGTAATGCTATCCCTTATCAAAAATGCCACTCCCCCTCCTCTCTTGCCTCCCTTTCTATCTTTCCTGTAGCATTTGTATCCTGGAACATTAAGCTGCCAGTCCTGCCCATCTCTGAGCCATGTTTCTGTAATTCTATGATATCCTAGTCCCATGTTCCTAACCATGCCCTGAGTTCATCTGCCTTCCCTGTTAAGCCCCTTACGTTGAAATAAATGCAGTTTGATTTATTAATCCTACCGTGTCCCTGCCTGCCCTGACCATTTGACTCGCTTCTGTTCTCAACTGTACCAGTCTCAGATTGATCTCTTTCCTCACTATCTCCCTGGGTCCATTAATAACAAAAGCATTAAAATCTGTGGTGTGAGCTGGATGTTCACTCTTAAGCTCTTGAACCATATTTCTGCAATGATGGCCTCCTGTCTTTGATAGCTCAAAGCCTTACGCGGTCCGTCGTCCAATAGTCTCAAACCACTTCATGGTGTGAGTACACAGCACAGGATTGCTCCTGATTCAGAGCTGTTCAGCAGGGTCATGGGAAGCCACAGTGTGATCAGAGTGGGAAATGCAATCAGTGATGGAATAGTGTGGATGATTTTCTCTGGTCCAGAGTTTCTAGAGGCCTCATTTATAATCGATCATCCATTTCCAAGATGATGATTGACACTCAGCACTCCCATCACTGTCAAACAACTGAGCTACTTCCTAGCTGTTTGTACACATTTCCTTGTGGCCAGTTTTATTAGGCCTAAGATACAGAGGGTAGAATTCATTCACATAAGAGTGCTTCTAGTGGTTGCAGCTGAAGGGCCCCACCACGTGCTACTCCGTACAGTCAACACAATGTTCCTCTTTGATATCATTGAGGAGCCCTGCACAGCTCACACAGATAGCAACCAATGACACTACTTGGTCTCACCCCCAAGGATGTAATCCGTTTTGCAGCGCTAGCAGTGGTGCTACACAAATGCATTTCCCCCTCATGAAGTCCCCAGCAACAACTGGAGCAGCTCATAAACTAGAAATGGTAATCGCTTCCCTCCATAGTTATCCAAAGGTGTGCAGGTTATGGTTGGCGTGGACTGGTTGGACCGAAGCGTCTGGTTTGGCTATGCTAAATTGCTCCATAGTGTCCAGCAATGTGCAGGCTAGTCAGATTAGCAATGGGAAATGCAGGATTGCAGCGATAGGTTTGGATGATGGGTCTGGCTGGGATGCTCTTCAGAGGGTCAGTGTGGACCCGACTGGCTGAGAGGCCTTTCAGGATGTCAATGGATAAAATACCAGCATTGCCTTGGAATTGCCACTGACTAACATGACATTATTTGAAGACATGAACTGAAGCAACTTTCATGATCTCAATCCCCATTAGAAGTTAAAGGAAAATGAGTACAGCCAAATTCTGAACACATTCCAGGTCCCTCAAGTGAAAGTGGGAATTGTATCCTCGCCAAGCCCCTCCCATACACCACCCAAAGCACCACTACAGACGGGCCTGTATCCTTCTCTTTCTGAGCTAAGTTGTCTCCTCTGAACTTCGAGATGTTCGCTGCTCCTGACATTAACATAACTGTCCTTATTCAATTAAAACCTCATAGATCCTAACAAAACATTATTTATAGTTAATACAAAATACTCTTGAAATAACACAAACATTTCTGACCAAAATAAATAGCCATTAACCTTTATATGGGATCATGCAATTGTATGCAAATAACCCTGAGTACAAAATTAATTCAAATTCCATTTGGTCTAATGCATTTGTACAGAACACTGCACAGGCTGTAATAATATTCTCCTAATGCGTGTTGAACACTACAGATACTTGAGTACCTGACTTGTATTAGAACTATCACCTCTGTATTCACTTAGCCTGGAGACGAAAGCTAATTTCCTACCCTATGTCTAATGTATTTGACCGGTGACAGATGACTAACTGAGTGCATCATTTTGTAATCGAATATACAAGGATGCAAATCATCCAATGAGCAAATATTATCATGCAGGCTGTATTTGCATTTTTATATGATTTTGCTGAGCTCCCAGTTATTCCCTGTCCCACTGATTACATGGCTTAAAAGAAACCAATGGTAACTTTGAAATATTTACAGGTAAATAAGTGTTCACTCAACCAACCTGCTAACCACCTGCAGCAGAGAGAATCTATAATAGACAAGGTAAATGGTGTATGTCATGAGTCTGATTTGCAGTATTTCAAAAAAAAAGCATGTTCGTTACTCCAGCAGAAATTAATCTCTTTTTTTAAAAAGTTATTGTCTATAGTCTCCAGCTATATCAAGAGACTCTCAAACATGGTGGAAAAAAATTACAAGAGGGCAACGATCATTAAGTGCCCAGACATAATGTAAAAGGATGTGGGTCACATCTCATCCATGTGGGTTATATGGAAGCAGCTGGCCATTTGAGACATATCTTTGAGACATTCATGCCTTAATGCGTGAAACCTGAAGTGTACAGCTGAGATTTGGTAAGAGCAAGTCAAGTCAAAGCATGTCTACAGAGAGGTAAGGAGAAAGTGATGACTGCAGATGCTGGAGATCAGAGTCCAAGAGTGCTGAAAAAGCACAGCTGGTCAGGCAGCATTCAAGGAGCAGGAGAGTTGACATTCCTGATGAAGAGTTTATGCTCGAAATGTCGACTCTTCTGCTCCTCAGATACTGCCTGACCGGCTGTGCTTTTCTAGCACCACACTTTTTAACACTGAGAGACCTGGTCCTGGGACATACTTTGGGATGCAAGGTGCCATAGAGTCATACAGCACAGAAACAGATCCTTCGGTCCAACCAATCCATGCCAACTATAACTAAATTAGTCTCATCTGCCTGTACTTGGTCCATATCCCTCCAAACATTTCATATTCATGAATTTATCCAAATGTCTTTAAAACATTATAACTGTACCCCTTGCTGTGGAAGTACATTCCACACACAAACCACTCCCTGTAAAAAAATTACCCCCATGTCTTTCTCCTCTCACCTTAAAAAATGCCCCCTAGTCTTGAACTCCCCCATTCCTTGGGAAAAGGCACTTGCCATTCACCTTACCTATATCCCTGAAAACATTTTTAACCTCTGTAAGGTCACAACTTAACCCCCTCCACACCAGTGAAAAAGGTGCCAGCCTATCCAATCTCTCCTTATAACTCAAACCCTCCATTCCAGGCAACATCCTGTTAAATCTCTTCTGAACCCCCTCGAGCTTAATAATATCGTTCCTATAACAAGGCGACCAGAATTGCACACAGTACTCCAGAAGAGACCTCATCAATAGGTGGAAGTAAAGTACATTTTGGGACAGGTCTCCTGCCCTTTGGCAGAGCTAAATTATCCTTTGTAATTAAATAAAATGGGGCTTAAACATGCATAATAAGTATTCATTATTATCACAATTATTGGGACTGTCAACAGATCTGTCGATGAGACCTGTTACAGAAAGGTGCTGAGAGGATGTGTTGGAAGTGTCAGGATGGCCTCTCAAAAGCAGCTGCCAAATGGGAACTGTAAAGGTATTTAAGAATTTTACCTTTTCAATTCTGGAAAAAAATATGTTCTGCAGTGGTAAAAAGAGATTGCTTACTATTTCTCTTTGTTAATTTAAGCCTGAGGTGTCCATTATAAGATGGCTGCTGCATGAATAATTACATAACCATCAACATTCACAGCAATGTGCCTGTCATTTCAGTTTCATCGATAGCCACAAATGATTACACACTCTTAGATGTGGGACCATGAATTTCAATACTTGTTTTAAGGGGTTATGCACTTGCATAAATGGTTGTTATTATAAAGTTTCAGTTAACTGAAGTAATGTAAGCGTAATAAATTTTTTTTTTAATCAAAGAAACTTTTTTTCTCTCAATATAGTAAATTTTCAATGCACATTTTTAACTTTATGTTATCCCCTCTCTACATTGGGCCTTGAGTTTTGCTCATGGTGGATACTATATGAGTTGACATGGTAGGTGCAAGGGTGAAGGATGGTGGGTATAAGGTTTAAATTGGCATGAGTTGTCACAAAGTTGGCATAGTGACGAGATAGGGCCATGGGAGATGGAGGGGAATAGTTTGGCATAGAAGAAAATGTGATGAAGGTTTTTGATCTATTATTGTTATTTGGCAAATTATGTTCTTAAGTGAAAAAAAAGTTTATTTTTCAATTTTGTGAAGATCTGACTTGTTTTTAAAATGTCAGAAAGTGATTTTGACCATTGAGTTTCTGAGAAACTATGTGATGAGCAAGTCAACTGAGGAAATTATTGTGAAGGCATTAACTTACTAAAGTTTTACAACCAGAGATATCAAAAATGGAGAGAAGAGACCCAGAAGCAGTTCATTCAATTAGAAAACAGTACATTCAAACAGTCCCGTGATAGCAAAGGTGCTATTATTGGCAGACCAAGCAGTCAGAACTGGGGAAAAGGTTTTGGGTTCCTCAGAAAAAAAGCCAGAGACAGAATTCTAGAAAGTGGCAGAGGAAGACATCCTTTAAAGCTGTTGAAAGCATAAGGTTAAGGAAGCCATGATGAGGAGAAAGTGAGCTGAGTTAATAACTTGTTTAAAGATCTCAGGAGAAGACTTTAACTAAAAGAAAATAACATCAAGTGAGTATAGAAGATTTGCAAATCACGACTAATTACAGTCATGCCAGCTGCACATGAAACACTCGTGTGGATACACTCTTTAGTGTCTGGTATGTTGTTGGGGTAAAAGGATTGCATCATTATTTCTGATATTTTCAAATGAGTTTCAAATAGCTCTTGTGAAATATAATACAATTTATGTTTTACCCTTCATAATAAACTTTGATGTGATTGTGGGTGTGTTCGCCGAGCTGGGAAGTTGATTTGCAGATGTTTCATCCCCTGTCTAGGTGACATCTTCAGTGCTTTGGAGGCTCCTGTGAAGCGCTGATTTTCTGTGTCTTCTGAAATTTATTTGGTTCTATTCCTGCTGCTTCCGGTTGCCAGTTCCTGTTGTTCTGTCGAGTATATTGGGTCTCAGTCTATGTGCTTGTTGATGGAGTCCGTGGATGAGTGCCATGCTTCTCGAAATTCTCTGGCTGTCCTTTTATTTTCTAACTTCCTATTGATTGATTGATTGTTGGCTTCCTCCTCTCTCGTAAATCTGATCCCTGTGAGTATGGTGTTGATGATCAGGTGTGTGTTCTCGATTTCTGTTCTCTTAATAATAACAGAAGTATCATCCATGTATCTGATCCAGAGTTTGGTCCTTGTCATCTGTGTGTGTGGCTACTAGGGATGTGGTTTGCTAGTTGTCTGCCCATTTATCCTATATAGTGTTTCATGAGGTCTTTGCATGAAATCTTGTAAATTATGTTAGTCTTGCACATGGTGGGTATAGGGTCTTTTGTTTTGGTAAGTTGTTGTCTGAGAATGGCTGTTGGTTTATGGGTTGTCATGAATCCCAGTGGTCAGAGAAGTCTCATGTGATGTAAAGGCACTGTTCACTTCAATTGACAAAACTCTAGCCAGAGAGACAATAGCTAACCTCCTGGTCAGGCAGAACAGAAAACACAAAGAGGAACTTATCAACAAGGACTGCATATTCAAACTACTAGACCGGTGTTTGACGACATTCACATTCAATTTGAACAGAACAATGGGACACCTATGGGCTCACCTATGTCTGGGTTCATAGCAGAAGTAGCGATGCAAAGATTGGAACAAACAGCTCTCCCACAAATCCAACCCAAACTCTGGATCAGATACATAGATGACACTTTTGTTATTATTAAGAGAACACACACCGGATCATCAACACCGGATTTATGAGAGAGGAGGAAACCAATGATCAACTCCCATTCCTGGATGTGATGGTAGAGAGAACGCAGAACAGTGAATGCACCACAAAAGGAAAGCCATACACGCCGACCAGGTTCTGAATTACAACAGCAACCACCCGAACACACACAAGAGAAGCTGCATTAGGACCCTGTTCAAAAGTGCTACAACACCCTGCGGCACTCCCAACCTACAAAGGGAAGAAGAAGACTTCTACAGAGGTCCAAGAACCGATATCCCCACAACGTCGTCTGCATATGCCGAACAGACAAACCCCACAATGAGGACAGGCCACAACCTAACTCACCAGCCACTCTACCTCACATAAAAAACATCTGAGAACTGACAGCCAGACTTCTCTGACCACTAGGATTCATGACAGCCCATAAACCGACAGCCACGCTCAGACAGCAACTCATCAGGACAAAAGACCCAATACCCATCATGTGCAAGACTAATGTAATTTACAGGATTCCATGCAAAGACTGCACAAAACACTGTATAGGGCAAACAAGCAGACAATTAGCAATCCACATCCACGAACACCAACTAGCCACTAAACACCACGACCAGCTGTCCCTAGTAGCCCCACACACACACATGACAAGGACCACAAAGTCAACTGGGACAACACAACAATCATAGGCCAAGCTAAATAGAGGACAGCCAGAGAATTTTGAGAAGTATGGCCCTCATCCACAGTTTCCATTAACAAGTGCATAGACCTAGACCCAGTATACCGGCTCCTACAACAAACTACCTGAACCAGTAACAGGAAGCAGCAGGAACGGAACCAAATAAGTTCCAGAAGACACAGTGCAGCGGTGCTTCACGGGAGGCTCCAAAGCAGTGAAGATGTCACCTAGACAGGGAACGAAACATCTGCAAATCAACTTCCCAGCTCGGCGAACATACCCACACCACAGCAACAGCACCTGAGCTACAAATCTTTACATAAACCCTGAATAAACTTTGATGTTCTTTTGTTAAATATACATGGCTAGCCTCTTGTGTATATATTCAGTGACTGACCTCCACAGAAAACAGAAAGAAAATTAAAACTTATGGTCTATCAAGTCGGTTTATCATGCTGGGATCTGACTTGGGGGTTACCATCAGCTGGGATCATAACAATGTAGAATGACATGGAGTTGTGCAGAAGAGCATAAGTTGGCATGGAGGGTATGAGGGGGCAAGAGGAGTGGCTGCAGCACATAGGTTAGAATGGGGACAGAGAAGTGAGTGTGATGGGACACAAATGGCTTGGAAGGGGTGTGTGAGGGAAAGGCATGAGAGTCATTGAGTCATAGAGATGTACTGCACGGAAACAGACTCTTCGGTCCAACTTGTCCATGCTGACCAGATGTCCCAACCCAATCTAGTCAAACCTGCCAGCACCCGGCCCATATCCCTTTAAACCTTTCCTATTCATATATCCATCCAAAAGCCTTTTAAATATTGCAAATTGACCAGCCTCCACCACTCCCTCTGGCAGCTCATTCCATACATGCATTACCCTCTGCGTGAAAAAGTTGTCCCTTAGGTCCCTTTTAAATCTTTCCCCTCTCACCCTAATCCTATGCCCTCTAGTTCTGGACTCCCACACCCAGGGGAAAAGATTTTGTCTATTTATCCTATCCATGCACCTCATGATTTTATAAACCCCTCAGTCTTCGATGCTCCAGGGAAAACAGCCCCAGCCTATTCAACCACTCCCTCTCGCTCAAGTCCTCCAACCCTGGCAACATCCTTGTTAAATCTTTTCTGAACCCTTTCAAGTTTCACAACATCCTTCCAATAGGAAGGAGACACGAATTGCATGCAATATTTCAAAAGTCACCGAACCAACATCCTGTACAGCTGCAACATGACCTCCCAACTACTATTCTCAATGCTCTGTCCAATAACTGAAAGCATACTAAATGCCTTCTTCACTATTCTATCTACCTGCGACTCTACTTTCAAAGAATTGTGAACCTTCACTCCAAGGTCTCTTTGTTCACCAACACTCCCTAGGACCTTACCATTAAGTGGATAAGTCCTGCTAAGATTTGCTTTCCCAAAATGCAGCACCTCACATTTATGTAAATTAAACTCCATCTGCCACTCCTCAGCTCATTGGCTCATTTGATCAAGATCCCGTTATAATCTGAGGTAACCTTCTTTGCTGTCCACTACTCCTCCAATTTTGGTGTCATCAGCAAACTTACTAACTATAAATCCTATGTTCATATCCAAATCATTTATATAAATGATGAAAAGTAGTGGACCAAACTGATCTTTGTGGCACTCCACTGGTCACAGGCCTCCAGTCTGAGAAACAACCCTCCACCAACACCCTCTGTCTTCTACCTTCGAGCCAGTTCTGTATCCAAATGGCTAGTTCTCCCTGTATTTAATGAGATCTAACCTTGCTAACCAGTCTCCCATGGTGAACCTTGTCGAACGCCTTACTGAGGTCCATATAGATCACATCCAACGCTCTGCCCTTATCAATCCTCTTTGTTACTTTTTCAAAAAACTCAATCAAGTTCGTGAGACATGATTTCCCACACACAAAGCCATATTGACTATACGCAATCAGTCCTTGCCTTTCCAAATATGTGTAAGTCCTGTCCATCAGGATTCCCTCTAACAACTTGCCCACCACTGACATCAGGCTCACCGGTCTGTAGTTCCCTGGCTTGTCCTTAACACCTTTATTAAACAGTGGAACCATGTTAGCCAACCTCCAGTCTTCTGGCACCTCACCTGTGACTAACAATGATACAAATATCTCTGCATGGGGCCCAGCAATCACTTCCCTCACTTCTCACAGAGTTCTTAGGGTACACCTGATCAAGTCCTGTGGATTTATCCACCGTTATGTGTTTCAAGACATCCAGCACTTCCTCCTCTGTAATCTGGACATTTTTCAAGACATCACATCTATTTCCCTACATTCTATATCTTCCATGTCCTTCTCCACAGTAAACACTGATGCCAAATATTCGTTAGTATCTCCCATCTCCTGTGGCTCCACACAAAGGCCACCTTGCTGATCTTTGAGGGATTCTATTCTCTCCCTAGTTACCCTTTTGTCCTTAATGTATTTGTAAAAACCCTTCAGATTCTCCTTAATTCTACTCGCCAAAGCTACCTCATGTCCCCTTTTTGCCTTCCTGATTTCTCTCTTAAGTATACTCCTACTCCCTTTATACTCTAAGGATTCACTCAACCTCTCTTGTCTATACCTGACATATGCTGCTTTTTTTTCTGCACCAAACCCTCAATTTCACGAGTCATCCAGCATTCCCTACACCTACCAGTCTTTCCTTTCAACCTAACAGGAATATACGGTCTCAGGACTCTCGTTATCTCATTTCGTTATCCCTTTACGTGCGAATATCTACCTGCAATCAACTTTTGAAAGTTCTTGCCTAATACCGTCAAAATTAGCCTTCCTCCAATTTTGAACTTCAACTTTTAGATCTAGTCTATCCTCTTCCATCACTATTTTAAATCTAATAGAATTATGGTCACTGGCCCTAGTATGTTCCCTGCCTTATTTCCCAAGAGAAGGTCAGGTTTTGCACCTTCTCTCGTAGGTACATCCACATGCTGAATCAGAAAATTTTCTAGTACGCTCTTAGCAAATTCCTCTCCACCTAAACTCTTAATACTACGGCAGTCCCAGTCATTGTTTGGAAAGTTAAAATCCCCTACCATAACCACCCTATTATTCTTACAGACAACTGAGATCTCTTTACAAGTTTGTTTCTCAACTTCCTGCTGACTATTAGTCTATAATACAATCCCAGTAAGGTGATCATCGCTTTCTTATTTCTCAGTTCCACCCAAATAACCTCCCTGGATGTATTTCTGGGAATATCCTCCCTCAGCACAGCTGTAATGCTATCCCTTATCGAAATGCCACTGCCCGCCTCTCTTGTCCCCCTTTCTATCCTTTCTAAAACATTTGCATCCTAGAACATAAAGCTGCCAGTCCTGTCCATCACTGAGCAACGTTATTATATTTGCCAAGGTATTCCAGCCCCATGTTCCTAACCATGTCCTGAGTTCATCTGCCTTCCCTGCTGGGCCGCTTGTATTTAAGTAAATGCAGTTTAATTTGTTCTCTGCTTTGTTCCTGCCTGCCCTGACTGTTTGACTCACTTCTTTTCTCAACTGTACCATTCTCAGATTGATCTCTTTCCTCACTATCCCCCTGGGCCCTACCCCCTACCCACCTTACTAAATTAAATCCTCCTGAACAAATCTCCCTGACAGTATATTGGTCCCCTTCCAATTTAGGTGCAATCCGTCCTTCTTGTACAGGTCACTTCTACCCCAAAAGAGATTCCAATGATCCAAAAATGTGAATCCTTCTCCCATATACCAGCTCCTCCACTACGCATTCATTTGCTGTGTCGTCCTATTCCTGCCCTCACTAGCTCATAGCACCAGGGGTAATCCAGATATTACTACTCTCAAGGTCCTCCTTTTTAAATTCCTGCCTAACTTTCTCCCTTCAGAATATCATCCTTTTCCCTTCCTATGTCATTGGTACCAATGTGTACATTGACCTCCTGCTGGTCCCTCTCCTTTTTGAGAACATTCTGCACCCTCTCTGAGACATCCTTGATCCTGGCATGAGAGAAGCAACACACCATTCTGATTTTTCACTGCTGGCCACAGAAACGTCTGTCTGTGCCCCTGACTAGAGAGTCCCCGTCACAATCGATCGCTTAGAATCTGACATACCCCTCATTACATTAGAGCCTGTCTTGATACCAGAAACTTGACTTTTTGTGCTACATTCCCCTGAAAGTCCATCACCCCCTACATTTTCCAAAACAGCATAATTGTTTGAAATAGGGATAGCCACAGAAGACCCCTGTACTACCTACCTACCTCTCTTACCTTTCCTGAAGTTAACCCATCTACCTGACTGTATCTGCAGCTTTTCTCCCTTCCTATAACTGTCATCCCTCTCTCTCACACACACACACACACACCCAGCTCTTGTAAATTCCTCATTGCATCTAACTGTCACTCCAACTGATCCATTTGATCTGACAGGATTCGCAACCAATGATATTTATTGCAGATATATTCCTCAGTAACCCGTAAACACTCTCGAAACTCCCATCCGAAAAGAAGAGCATATCACTCTCCTATCCTTCCAATCTACAGATGCAAAAAATAGCACTGTCTTATTGCTCTTCAAAACACTGCTCCAGGCTAACTTAAGACTTATGGCTTATATTTTTAAAATTTAATCAAGAGACAGATCCCAACAAAAACATATAATCAAGAAATAACCCACACTACTCACTATTGTATACTTACAGCAAGGCTATACTTAAAAACTATTCACTTATCTGTTTCTGTGCTGTCACCTCTCCCAAACAGATTCCTCTAAGATCAGTTGTGAATTTCGCTGTTTGTTAAGCTTTCCTAAACATACTCCGATCAGTGTGTCACACTTAACTTTTTGATTTTCATGACATTTGGACTTACATAAGCTGCCAAATTCTGATTTAATGAGTTCATTCAAAAATATTCTCAGACTGACTGATTTGGCCTTGTGAGGTACAGACGTCCACAACCTTAGCCCAATGCAAAATAAATTGGAGAGAGCAAACCATAGAGGCCACTTTCCCTCGTGTAAAGGCAACCAATTTGTACATTTATGGATCTAAACAATGTCACGTCCATTTACTCACGTGATCATAATGTTCAAGTTACAAAGGTTTTAAGTGGTCAACTGAATTTTGAACATATGCCGGCCTCCATCCTCCAATCTCCAACATACAGCTTATCCAAAAGTCTGCTGCCCTATTAACCTGTTCTAATCAAGTCACATTCACTCATCATGCCTAACCTTTTTGATGTACACTTATTGGCCCAAATTGCCTCAGTTTGAAATCAAAATGCTAAGAATTCTTTTCTCCCAAGGGTAGAGGACTTCTGCAGTTCTCTACCCCACATAGTTGTGGAGGCTAGACAAGTGAAGGTATTTAAAAAGCAGAGGTATATAAATGGATATTTTAAATATTGGGGTTTATGAGGAGGTGGCATGAAAGAGTAGTTGAGGCCTGGGACAGATTAGCCTTGATGTTATTGAATACTGAGGCAAGTTTAACAGAAGAAAATGGCCTACTTCTACTCCTAATGTTAAGTTGTGGATTAAATTATAAACAGGAGAAACCTAACAAACCTACCAAGCAACAGCCTTGTTGTAACTTTATTTGAGTAACGTACACAGTATGCTACAGTTGGTCACTGAAGTAGCCTGGTTAAAGTCAAAAGTTAACATGCACTGTCGAAAAAGTGAAGTTCTCATATTTTAAGAAGCAAAAGACAAACAAGAGATATAACAAAATCTTCAAGCTCAAACTAAAAATGTCAGCCTAACTCATACATTTTACTAACTTGGCTCGATTAGAAACATTAAAAATGGTTCAATATATTTTACTAACAGACTTCTATCTTGAAATGCAACCATAATTGCTAGAAATACTCAGCAAGCCGGGCAGACAGATACAAAGTTAATGTTTCAAGGAAGAAACACATCTTCTGAAAAAAGAAGCAGAAAGTTGTGCTATTAAACTGACTGAAAACAATTTAAATTGGAAGAAATCTAAGAGATCAGGTTTAACAAAGTCTGGAAACCTAAGCAGTCAATAACTACATGTGAGCATAATCATAATTAGTGGAGGGATATTCCATGTTTTATTCTCATTAAAACTTCTACATAGTATTGCATTCCCAAAACAAACTTTCTGCTGCTCCAATCTGCACCCAGCAGCCTCCTTGGTTCTTTTAGAGTTGCCTGTCCCAACTTTTAATCCAATCCTTGCCCTACCCTGTAATGGAGAAAATGAGGACTGCAGATGCTGGAGATCAGAGCTGAAAATGTGTTGCTGGAAAAGCGCAGCAGATCATGAAGCATCCAAGGAGCAGGAGAATTGACGTTTCGGGCATGAGCCCTTCTTCAGGAATGAGGAAAGTGTGTCCAGCAGGCTAAGATAAAAGGTAGGGAGGAGGGACTTGGGGGAGGGGCGTTGGAAATGCGATAGGTGGAAG
>NC_057734.1:36592734-36613285 GCF_004010195.1 Chiloscyllium plagiosum
CCTAACCTGCAATCTTCTTCCTCACCTCTCCGCCCCCACCCCCACTCCCACTCTGGCCTATACCCTCGACTTGACCTCCTTCCACCTATCGCATTTCCCACACCCCTCCCCCAAACCTTTTATCTTAGCCTGCTGGACACACTTTCCTAATTCCTGAAGAAGGGCTCATGCCCGAAACGTCGATTCTCCTGCTCCTTAGATGCTGCCTGACCTGCTGCGCTTTTCCAGCAACACATTTTCTATCCTGTAATGAAAATCTGTGAAAAGGGAATGCATTTTAGAGGTCAGATTCACAGAACCAGTCATTCTGCCATGTCCACACACCCACCCTAGAACTAAGAATCAAAGCCATGGACTCTGATCGACTCGCAGCTAAAAGAAAGACACTTGAACTTAATATAGTCACCACAGGATATCCCAAATGAATTCATCAGCAAAAAAAAACAGCATTTTAAGTCTAATCACTCTTATAGTGTCATGACAATTTGTGCAGAACAGGCTCTCAAAAACAATAACACAATGACGAGACTTTTCACAATGTTTCATAATCTTTCCCTGTACAGCTAGGAAAATTCCTTGCTCTTATTTGAATCAAGTTATATGTTCACCTGAAAGTCATTGTGAATTTGTCCAAAAAACTGATCCGTCACTCGTGGTTAAATTAATTTTCTAACTGTATGATCCTGTTAAAGGCCCTCCTTGACATGTGTCACAATGTGTACAGGATCCTGCCTTCAGATGAATGATAAATTGAGTTTATCTGTCATACCGGACAATCCTGAAACAAATCGAGCCTATGATGTGTGCATGGATCTTGACACTTGAACCAGACTGGAAGGGGACTTATTGTTTGAACACAGATAAAAAGCTACAGCAATTTTGAGGCATCCATTGTTGGTTTGCTTCCCCACTCACTTTCTAATTAAGCTCCACTTATCATATTTCTGCATTCTCAAACTATTGAAGAAATTCTCTCAGGTTGAAAGTATATGACTAGCATTAAAAAAGGGTTTGAGTCAAATCATTACAATGTTTTTTCTCTATAAGCGGAATAGTTTGAAAAGGGAGAAAGCCAATCTTGTCCTATAAAATTGCTGCGAACAGTACATTTTAAACAGTATCCAAACAGCAAAATGGCTATTTGCAATGAAATTGCAGAAAAATGAAACTGATTTTCAGTTAATTGGAACATGGTCAAAAAGAGAGAATGCTGGACACATGCAACAGATCATTCACTGACTTTGAAGAGTGAAAAATGTTTATCTAATGATTTAGGTTGATGACCTTTTATCAGAGGTAGAATTTTAAAGGAGTCACCATTTTGGTTACTGAAAATAATGTCTGAAGAAACTTGTGAGCATATTTGTGGGAGCCAGGCCTAATAAATTGTCAACAGCCATCCCTGGGCCTGTTCCAGTTTGTCTCACATTCATTATCATCTTCGCCTCCAACAGGCCCAACTGGTCTGATCCAAACTGGAGCCAGTCATTTTATGGCTGCTAGAATGGTGTGCTGTGCCCCACAGAACTACCTGGGATGCCTGGGTAGACTCACTGCCACCAATTTTACACATTGGGCAATGATCTAAGGTGCTGTGATGCCCACATGGAGCCTTCAGCAGGAGGTAGGCTCAATCTTGATAAACTGTGTTGGTTTATTATATAGCATTTTTACAGCTAGTTACATCATATCTATGATATCCTTTGTGAGGCTCAACATATGAGTAAGAACATCTTCTCGTTGGCAACATGGATTTGGCACCTACAACTGATACTGCAAAACTGTTTAGCTCCTTCTAGGAGTTGCTCTCACCTTCTGATGCAAGCATTGCTCTGAGATCATGGATCCTGAAGTAACTCCACAAAGGCCGGTATCCTGTCACTAAATCACCTTTTATTTATACATGGAGAGTCCATGACCCTGATGTGACTCCCTCAGTGCCAGCTCTCAGAGTGACCAGACCCTCTGACACTCCTGTTTATATCTGTTAGCCAGGTTAACCGTACCAATCAGGGAACTCATATTCTACGAAATCCACCTGGCTGACCTCATTCCAATCACTACATCCCTCCCCTTTTGAATCCAAGGACATAGCTTGGCCCTTTTTCTTGGAGAGCTTCCTGAGGTGTTTTAGCACCGGGTAAGGTTTCTCTGACCTGGCAACCAATATGGGCACTGTGTAATGCACAGGAGCTCACCTTTTGCACTGGGAGCGCCTTGGCAGAATTTCACTCTCTTTTTCTAGTGACAAAGATGTCAAGGTGGCTACATCCATCGTGTCCATCTCTGATTCAGAGGACTCATCAATGCTTGACAGAGAGGATGAACCCACAGGTTCTGACCTCCTTTCTGACTGTTCCAAGGGACTCAGGACATTTTACACCTGCACTGTCTGCAGCTTTCATATGGTTCATATGCTTGTTCAGGACTGCAATTCCTACCTGAACTTTATACCTCACTAGACCAGACCTCACATCAACCATGCCTTTTACCCATGGAGAGCCATTCCCATGGTTCCTGTACCGAACATCATCCCCTGAAGTAAACTGTCTCTCTCACTTAGCAGAGTCTTGTTTTCGTCACTAATTTCCTGATGCCGTTTCATCCCACTCCACATCCAGGACGATCAGATTGAACCTGGTGCAGAGTCTTCTCCCCATTAACAACTCTGCTGGAGCCACCACTGTAGTTGCATGAGGAATGGTCTTATAATCAAACAGGAACTGGGATAGTTTACTCTCGCGTGAAGCTGTAGGCTGTTTCCTTAAGCCTGCCTTCAAAGTTTGGACTGCTCTTTCTGCCAGACAATTGGACGATGATTAGTATGGAGCTGTCCTTACTTGTCAAATATCATTTGACTTTAAGAAATATCCAAATTCCCTGCTGGTAAATGATGGCCTGTTGTCTGTGACCAACACTACTAAGTGTCTGTGCATTGAAAAAGAGGCACGTGGTTTTTCTATTGTCGCCCCCATTTTTGACGAATGGACTCTATGCCCATCCAACCACTTTGGGTGGGCTTCTACAATGACTAAGAACATTGAGCCAATGAAAGGACCTGCAACAACATGGAACTGAGTCCAAGGTTTATCTAGCCATTCCCACAGATGTGGGGGCGCTGCTGGCAGTAGTCATGTCCTTGTTGGCACTTTGGACACTGCCCACCAACACGGCTATGAGTGCATCCAATCCTGGCCACCAGACACAACCACCTGCGAATATCCTCATTTTGGAGACTCCCAGATAGCCCTGGTGGAGTTCAGCCAGCAATTTGATTGCAACATTTGCTCAGGACAATCACTCTTGCTCCCTATAGTAATATGCCATTCTCTACTGTGCGCTGCTCTCTCCGGGTCCAAAAATGTTTCAATTCTAGCTCTGATGTCCTTTTGGATTCCCCATCACCACCAGCTGTTCCGCTTTGAAAAGACTGGAGGTTTCTGTGTCTAAAATCTGATATTGTCAGTTGTGACTGGGAGTGTGTCCAGAAGATTTACTATCATTACAGAATCTTATCTTGGGGGTACCACTGGTGGTGTATCTGTGAATGGGAGGAGACATAATGCATCCACATTTGTTATTCAGCTCTGCAGATGGTGTTCTATATTGTAATTATAAGCACTTAGTATTACAGACCACCACTGAATGCAACCCGAAGCTATGGGTGACACTGTCTTGTCCTCTTTGAGCAGGGTTTGTAATCCATGATTAGCATTAATTTCCACCCATTAAGGTATTGGTGGAACTTCCTGACACCAAATATGACCACCAATCCTTCTTTCTCTATCTAGGTGTATTTACACTCTGCATTAGCCAAAGTCCTGGATGCAAATGCTGTTGGGCATTTCTCTCCACTGGACCAATTATGAGGTAATACCACCCCAATGCCATATGGGGAGGCATCACATGTCAATACCTAGATCTTCCTTGGAATCATACTGTGCCAAGGCTTTTCTATGAAACCATTTCTAAGGCTGACCCTTTTTTTGAAGTTTATGCAAAGGTGCCAAGGTGGAGGCCAGGTTACGTATGAACTTTCCATATAATTTACCAAACCCAAGAAATGATCTAATTTCCTAGACAGACATGGGAGCTGGGGCACCTTTGATTGCCCTCACATTGTCTTCCAATGGGTATAACCCATTCTTGTTGATTCTGTAGTCCAAGTAGGGTGCCTGGAACACACAATTTTCCCTTTTAAGTTATATGCTCACCTTGGAAAAATTCCTTTGGACTATATGCAATTTCTCTAAGTGTTGCTTATGAGTTTCCTCTGTTATTAAAACATCATCTACATAAATGGCAACTTGGGGTAGACCATGCAAAATGGTCTCCATCGCCTGCTGAAAAACTGAACAGGCTTATGATACCCCAAATGGCAGTCTTGCATATTGCTATGTTTGAGTATTAATTGTAGTACACTTTGGGAATCCTCATCTAAATGCAACTGCAAGTAAGCATGGCTCATGTCCAGCTTCAGGAGAGACAGCCCCCCTGGTAGCTTTGTGTATAAACCTCTTTTCCAAGGGATTGGATGTTCATCCACTACGAAAAGCAGTTTACCATTTGTTTAAAATCCCCACAAGGACTCCTCTGAAAGCCCCCAGACCTTCCTGGAAGACATCTGGGTATTTAATTAGGACTTCACTCAGGCAGCCATTTTCCAATTGAAAAATATTGAACCAACCTAGATAAATCTCTTGCAACCAATTTAGCCCCATTAAGCTTGAACCTGAGCTTTTTACTATAGTCACTGGAAATTGTACCAACTGCTTTTCATAAGAAATTAGAACCAATGTTGTACCCTTAATCTGTAAAGGTTCCCCAGTATAGGTTCTCAGCTGAGCTTGTGAAAACTTAAGGTCTGCAGTCCAGAGTAAATGTTGTTAAAAACAGGTTCTGTGATCATTGGAATGGACGGGTCTGTCTTGACCTCCATTAGGACTAGGTGACTATTTAACCAAACATTTATTTTGATCAGTTCTGATTTGGATGTTGCTAAGCAATTTAATTGTCTCAAACCAGATGTAGATGGACTTTCCAAAGTTTGAATTCTCCTGGGTACCCTCCTGGATACAAGCGTATGAGTTATCTTACTCAATTTAGGTCCAGTGGGACTATTTAGCTGTCTCAAGTCTGTGTACCAGCAGCAACTACAATAACTTGCCTGGATTCTGAAGAAAATGTGAACGTTTGGCCAGGGCTAGGCTTTGTTTTGGGGTTTTGCTGTGGGCTGACCTAGAATCCCTCTGTTCAGAATATGTCCTGAGTGAGGCTGTGCAGTTGCCTGCATTCAAGTTGTCTTCCCTAAGCTCAGTTGGACTGGTGAGGGGAGGAGAAAGTGAGGACTGCAGATGCTGGAGACCAGAGTTGAAAAATGTGATGCTGGAAAAACACAGCAGGCCAGGCAGCATCCGAGGAGCAGGAGAATCGACGTTTCGGGCATAAGCCCTTCTTCAGAAAGAAGGGCTTATGCCTGAAACGTCGATTCTCCTGCTCCTTGGATGCTGCCTGGCCTGCTGCGTTTTTCCAGCATCACATTTTTCAATTCTGGACTCGTGAGAGTGTCCACTTCCCTAAGAATACCCTGCAACTCATATGCTCCACTTTCTGCATTTCCAATGATAAAGCCATTTGTCATGGCTGTTTGAAGTCTAGTTCAGCTTCAACTAGTAGGCCTTTTTGCATGGTTGCATCAATGGTCTCTAAGCATTTACTTCAGGGTTAAACCAAAGTCACATGCTTCTGCCAGTTATCCTAACCACATCAAAACTCCTGACATGAATTCCCCTGGTTATTGAATTGCTGAGTAAAACAATTTCATCTCAGAATAAGTGGTAGGTTGGGAGTGCAATATTCCTTTACTATGTTCGTCAATTCTTGAAAGGTTTTAGTAACTGATGCTTCAGGGAAAGTTAGGCTCCTAATAACATGAAAGCTGCATCTCCACATGCTGTCAGGAGAATAACTCATTGATTTTCATCTGCCACAATGTAATTTGCCTGGAAGAAAAGTGCATTCCTTTCACGTACTGGACACAGACCTTGATTGCAGGAACGAACGTGTCAAGCTTCCCAAATAACAGCATGGTGTCAGACATGCTTATCCTGACTCAAAAGCGACTGTTATGAGTGAGTTTCTTCAGGGACATGCTTTATTCGCGTCACCACTGAAATAACTCCACAGAGGCTGGTATCCCATCACTAAGTCACTCTTGATTTACGCGTGTTGATTCTAAAATTGCCTCTTCAGAGTGAGTTACCAGAGTGTCAGGATCTCTGACATTCCTCTTTTTATCTCTCAGTCAGAGCTCACTTACTGGACCAGGTTAACAGCCACAATCAGGAAACTCATATTCTACAAGGTCCAGCTGACTGACCTTGTTGGAGTCACTACTGATCCATCACTCACTTAGTGCCTGTTTAGCCCAGACTTCAAAATGACTACTATTTTTGGTTTCAGTGTGGACTGCGTTGTAATGTGAACATGATAGGTGGTCTCAGCACCTTGCACTAATCTAGGACAGGAGGAGTTATCAGTTCATTCCTATCAATATTTGCTAATTCTGGAAAATACACATACGTGGCACTCGGGGCTGTGCTTGTGACCTGCATTTGAAACACTGCAATATTGCCCTTCTACACATAACATCTTTGATGAGGTACTGGAGGATTCTGTCTTTTATGGAAATGTGATCCATTGGAACTCAGCACCTTTAGCTCGGTACCAAAGCAAATTAAAAGGAGAGGTAAAATCAATATTAGATAAAGTTTTCTCTGAGTTTTCAAGAGAAGCTGAAGGAAAAGATCATTAAAAGCATAAGGAAGTAAAGAGATTGTAAGCATTAAGGGACTTTTGCTTTGATCATGATGTGGAATTTCCTTTTTTGGTTTATCATGGAATGTGGATGTTGCTGCTGGAAGCATTTATTGCCAATGTCTAGTTGCCCTTAAGAAGGTGGTAGTGATCTGCCTTCTTGAACCACTGTAATCCATGTGCTATAGGTAGATCCACAATGCCCTGAGGGAGGGAGTTCCATGCTTCTGTCCCAACAACACTGAAGGAATAATTATACGTGATATAATCAGGATATCATTGATGTTTAGAGATTGAATAATGTGGCAATAATGAACTGAAAACTTGCATTGTATCTGACTCAGTTCTACTTTCAACTGACAGTTGAACTGGTGAAATAAACCGGACGCTGTGAAATAGTCTGACGATCCTTTTTTTGCCCATTTTGCACTACTTATAAATACTGATTTCACCTCAATTAATCTCAAAGGTGGCCTGGGAAGGGTCAGTGTGCACAATAGTTATTGTCAGGCAGTCTCATTACTCATTCCCTTGTGAAGGTGTTGGCGGTCTGCTTTCTTGAACTGCTGCAGCTCATGTGCTGTAGGTAAACCCACAATGCCATTAGGGAGGGTTTTCCAACATTTTGACATAGCAACAGTGAAGGAACGGTATGTTATAGACCAGACTAAACCCCCTCAAAATATTTTCAGAAGGTAGCCTAGACCAAGCTCTTTTCTTATTTTAAATGTAGATATGAAGTGTATGTTCCAGATGTGTTGCAACTGGTCAAACTACCCGAAGCTAAACAAAACACAATTTATTTAAACACTGTAGTTAAAATACAAACAAAAGAAAGAGAAATTTAGAATAACTTAATTATTGGAAAACTTAACTGAATAATAGACAGTACCTATTAGTAACTGACTGTTCCAATACAGTAACATCCCATAATCACACTCCTTGGCAAAAAGACGTAGATTCAGACACAGATCTTTACATGCAGTTTTCCAATCAAGGAGGAAACAACATCAAAAGAAATTTCAGAGAAAGTAGCAGCTAGGAATCACTGACATTTCCCCTTTTCTGGGACCCCCAACAGCTGCTGACTGCTACAGCTAAAAAAAAACAGAAAGCTTGGTGTGTGAGAGTTGGCCACTCCTCTTCCATTGTTCTGACTGTTTTAAAGCAAGCCTAATGGCCTCCTAAGTTATTTGCTTGAGTCATTTTCAGTAGCCAGTTTGGCACCTCTGCCTTTATAACCACTCTTCAAAAAAAAACTCAAGACAAAATACCCTTTTTAAAGTGACAGCATTGTCACAAGTGACTTGGAGGGGAACTTGCAGGTGACCTGTTCCCATGTATCTGCTGCTCTTGTCCGTCCAGATAAAAGTGGTCATGGTTTTGGAAGGTACTGTCTAAGAATCTTCGATGTACAAATACTGTCAGTAAGCAGGAAGTTTATCAAGCAGTCATCCGTCATTTACTCTCAGCTTAAGCAGATCTTAATTCCAATATGTCCCTGGGCTACAATAAGATTTTCTAAAATTAAAAGCTCATCAAAAATAAATGTCAAGCTGTCTTTAAGCTGTCTGTAAAGGTTATTGAAGCCTGGAGTGATCTTATTGGGATAAAGCGCTGAAGCAAATCAAAAGAAAACAAAGTCTGATACTTTGTTGATCTGACTAGTCTGAACAGTTGCCCTCTCAATCAGGTTTCTGGACCAAATCATAGCATCCTACAGCACGGAAAGAGCCCATTTGTTCTGTCACACCTGTGTCAGCTCTCTTAACAAGATATTCAATGAGCCCACTCTTTCCCCACAGCCCTGTGAATCCAACCACACAACCTTGGGCACCTCAGCGCTGACCTAGCAAAGTGTCCTCTCTGCCTAGTATAGCTTCCTTTCAACCCAAGGTGGTGGTCTCCTGGCCCAGCGTGGCAGTCTCTCAGCGAATTGGCATGGAGATCTTTCGGCCCAGTGTGGCCTCAACATGAATGCCTGGCATCGAGATGATTTGAGGCCCAGTGCAGAAGGAGGCAAGTTGCCAGTGTGAACTGGAGGCAAGGTGCCAGTGTGGACTGGAGGCAAGGTGCCAGTGCAGGCTGGAGGCAAGGTGTCAATGTGAACGGGGTTGGAAGGAATGTTATTTTGAACTTTTTATTTCTCAGTTTTTCCAATTTATTTCTATAATCTGTAATGCTGGAAGTTTTATGACTTTTTTAAACGTTTTTCTCCTAAGAACTTGCATTGAAGAATCTGTACCCAGGTACCTTGTACCCAAGATGGCGCCATAAGTGGCAACTTGTAAATGTTTCACTGCACTCACATCAGTACATGTGCCAATAAAGCTAATTCAATTTAATTTAATTCAAGGACTTTCTCCTTTACAATTCCCTCTTGAAAGTTACTGTTGAATCTGCTTCCAACACCCCTTCAACTGAAGATATAGAAGTAAAGTTTTCATCTTCCCCTGTTTTGGAATAATTTCCGATGATGAGTAATAAGGATAGCAAGCTGAGTTCATGCTGGCAGTCAGGGTCCCTCTGATCAGCTGGTGGACATATTGACCTCCATTTCCTGAAGCCACTGCCACCTAAGGACGTCAGTGATCCGCACAACAGCAGGAAAAGGATGAGGAAACATAGCAGGTCATGAAGAATCAGGTTCCACCAGTGAGTGCTCATTCGAAAGCTTTGGATGTATTGCCAACAAAAGATATTCTCAACTACAATGACTCGGGAAGCCCGACTGGAAAGAACATCATTTATTCTTCAGCACCAAATTGAACTACAATTCATGGTGTACAAAGACTAGTCCAAGTCTGGGAAAGATAGTTTTGCAGTTCTCCATCCCTGGATCCGCTCCATTTTCTTTTTAGACTCAAAAGTGTTTTCACACACAACTGAACAACTTCCCCACCTCCAAAATCACTGTGACTTATTTTTTGTTTGATTTTCTTTAACCTACTGACACTTGTCAGTAAAACACATGTATAGCCAATTCAATATTTACAAGCAAAACCCAGAAAAGGTGAGAGGAGGGTTTAGGGAGAGAGGGAAGGGGCTGAGTCTGCTTTATAGGGTCATAGAGTCTTGTGGCATGGAATCAGACCCTTCGATCCAACCAGTCCATGCCCAACATAATCCCAAACTAGACTAGTCGCACCTGCCTGCTCCTGGCCCATATCTCTCCAAAGCTTTCCTATTCAAGTGTCATCCAAATGTCTTTTTAAACATTGTAATTGTACCCACATCCACCACTTTCACAGGAAGTTCATTCCACAGATGAACCACCCTCTGTGTAAAAAAAAATGCCTCTTATTGTCATTTTTAAATCTCTCTCCTCCCACCTTAAAAATGTGCCCCTGAGTCTTGAAATCCTCCATCCTCGAGAAAATGCAACTACCATTAACTCTGTCTATACCCCTCATTATTTTATAAACTTCTATCAGATCACCTCTCAACCTCCAATTCTCCAGTGAAAAAAGTCCCAGCCTATCCAGCCTTTCTTAATGACTTAAACCTTCCATACCCAACAACATGCTGGGAAATCTCTTCTGAACCCTTTCCTGCTTGATAACATGCTTCCTATAACTGGGCGACTAGAGCTGGACATAGTATTCCAGAAGAGGCCTCACCAATATCCTATAAAAACTCAACATGGCTTCCCAACTCCTATACTCGAAGGACTGAGCAATGAAAATAAGTGCATCAAATGCCTTTTTAAACACCCTGTCTATATGTGACACAAACTTCAAAGAATTATGTACCTGCACCTCTAAGTCCCTCTGTTCGACAACACTTTCCAAGGCCTTACCATTAATTGTATAAGTCCTACCCTTGTTTGTTGCATCAAAACACAATACCTCACATTTATCCAGATTGAACTCCGTCTGCCATTTTTCAGCCCATTGACCCATTTAATCAAGATCCCTCTGTAGTCTTAGAAAACCCTCTTCATTGTCTACTATACAACCAAGTTTGGTGTTATCTGTAAACTTACTAACCTTGCCTTCTATATTCTCATCCATAATTATATAAATGACAATGCAATAGAGGACCCAGAACAGATCCCTGTGGAACCACACTGGTCAATGTCTCCAGTCTAAAAAGCAACCCTCCACCATTACTCTCCATCTCCTGCCATTAAGCCTATTATTTATCCAACTAGCAAGCTCACCCTGAATCCCATGTGGCCTAACCTTACTAATTATTCTACCATGTGGAAGCTTGTCAAAGGCTTTACTAAAGTCCAAATAAACATCTACTGGTCTGCAATCATCGATCTATTTGGTAACTTCCACAAAAAACTAAATCAAGTTTGTAAGACATAATTTTCCTCCATGTTAATTGTCCCTAATCAATTTTTGCCTTTCTAAATATCCATATATCTTATCTTTTATAATCACCTCCAACAATTTACCCACAACTGATTTCAGACTCACAGGTCTATACAAACTTTCTGAAACAAAGGTACAACATTAGGCACCCTCCAGTGATCAGGCACCTATCCTGTAGTTATAGATGATGCAAATATTTCTGCAAGGGGCCCTGCAAATTCCTTCCTTACTTCCCATAATATTCTGAGATATATAAGGTCAGGTCCCAGAGATTTAAACACCTTTATATTCTCTAAGACCTCCCAAATCTCCTCTTCTGTAACATGAACTGTTTTTAAAACATCAAAGTTTATTTGTCTGCATACTCTGGATTCCATTTATTTCTTCATCGTAAATGCTGACATGAAATATTCATTTAGTACCTCTCCCATCTCCTGGAGTTCAACACAAAGAGGTTATGAAGTTGAAGCCATGTACTGTACCTTTAAAAGAGAATGAATGCTGTTCTGCACAGAGAGCATACAAGCACCTGTGTATATGACTAGATGGCAGTCTCAGTGTGTATACTGGAAAATTGAAAATATGTAACATTTGGCTATGAAATAGATACCTGAGTTGGTTGTTGTTTTGGAGAAAGTGAGGACTGCAGATGCTGGAGACTAGAGTTAAAAAGTGTGGTGCTGGAAAAACACAGCAGGCCAGGCAGCATCCGAGGAGCAGGGGAATCGACGTTTCAGGCATAAGCTCTTCTTCAGGAATGGTTGTTGTTTTGACAACAATTCAAATTTAAACTGTTTAAATTATGCCCCAGGGATACTAAAACCCAATCAAGTTTGAATTTATTGTTTTTCCAACATCAAACCAATGATGGGGATATAAAAAAAGGCAGGCATTTTGAAAATCAGATGGAATAACTGCCATCGAGAAAGAGAGACCCAAAACATTGAAACACTCTCTATCAAAGGGACCTTTTCATATGAAACATATTCGCAGTAAAAGAAAGAAGGTGACTCAGGGAGGTCTTCGGCCAGAAGGATACTGACATCGAAGACGACAGCTGCTGTGCAGTTTTACAAATTAAGTTGATGTAATTTTAGTAAGTGTTTCATTGGAACAGTATAATGTTAGAGAGCTGGAGGCAGATAATAAGCAGTTAAGAGAAAGGGGGGCTTAGAGTTATGAATAGTTGCTGTTTAATGTTCACTTTTAGAGTTAAAAAATAAATAGATGTTATTTCTTTAAACAGTGGAATTTTGGGAGCTCTCTGTCACTCATATTTTAACAGATTACGAGGTGGGCTTTTCTGGGTGTTTGGTTTAATTAGCATAATAGTTCACCGCCATGTTGTAACAAGAGGCCCTATCCTCTTTCTAGTTGTCCTCTTGCTCTTAACGTATTTGTACAATCTCTTTGGATTATCCTTAAGCTTATCTGCTAATATTATCTCATATCTCCTCTTTGCCTTCCTGATTTCTCTCTTAAGAATGCCTCTATACTCTTAATTGACAGATACAATTAAACCAAGTTGTCTATACCTAAAATAGGATTCTCTTTTATTCTTGACAAGAACCTCAATATCTTCATTCACCCATTGTTCCTTAATCTTACCAGCCTTACCCTTCACTCTAACAGGAACAATATGCCTCTGAATTCTTGTCGTCACACTCCTGAAAGCCTCCCACTTGTCAGATATTCTTTTACCTGCGAACAGTCTACACCAGTCAACTTTTGAAAGTTCTTGTCTTATACTATTAAAAATTGCCTTACACCAATTAAAAATTTTAACTTTTATGGAAAGATCATCTTTTTCCATAACTATTTCGAAACTAATAGGATTATGCCAAAGTGTTCCCCACTTTTACTTCAGTCACCTGCCCTGCCTTATTTTTTTTTGTTAAACTGCTAACCACTACCAGTAAATCATTCATGTAGTCAATTCAATATTTTGTTGCAAAACCCATTAAGGGCAATGCAAACGATAAAAATGGTTAAAAATCACACAACACCAGGTTATAGTCCAACAGGTTTAATTGGAAGCACACCAGCTTTCGGAGCGACGCTCCTTCATCAGGTGATTGTGGAGGGATTGATTGTAACACAGAATTTATAGCAAAAATTTGCAGTGTGATGTAACTGAAATTATACATTGAAAAATTGATTGTCTGTTAAGCCTTTCATCTGTTAGAATACAGTGATAGTTTCACTTCTTTCATGTGTAAATCACAAAACCCTTTTTTTTAAAGTTGCATTCTCGGGTTAGCTGTTAACAATGGTGATAGCTAGACAATATGGTTGAAGGTGTTAGCCCCCGTGTTCTCTGTCTATGACCTGATGTTTAGATTGATTCTAGTCTAAAAAGTGAGATAACAGAGTTTTACATAAATTCATGCAGTTTTTGAGCTCAGAGTTCTACATGAATGTATACAGTTTTTGAGCAAAGTGCAATGTAACTCTGCAAGTACAAATTCACCACACTAAATATATGTGTGCATGTGGGTCTTTGTCAGTCTGTGTGTGTGTCTGTCTGGGGTGGGGGTTGTGAGTGTGAGAAAGTGTATGTAGTGAGTGCAGAGTGTCTTAAGTCTGTGAGGGGGTGCATGTGTGGGAGTGTGTGTGTACCGAACTTAGCTATCAGCCTCTGCTCGGCCACTTTCCTCTGCTGCCTGTCCCGAAGTCCACCTTGGAGGATGGTCACCCGAAGGTCCGAAGCTGAATGTCCTGGACCACTGAAGTGTTCCCCAACTGGGAGGGAACCCGCCTGTCTGTTGATTGTTGTGCGGTACCCATTCATACGTTGTCCAAATCATGATAAAAATGGTGAGGGGGAGGCAAGCAAATAAATCAAAATGGTGTTGGACTGGGTCTGGTTTATTAAATTTTTAAAAATTATTAACTTATTTTCCTAATCAAGCAGTTCAGCGATGTTATTGCACATCTCTGGAGAAAATGATACTTGAATTCAGGTTTTCCAGTCAAGGGGTAGCAACATAACCACTGTGCCACAAGAGGGCTCCTGGGTCTGATTTAACTTTTTTTTATTAAGCCTTTTTCCTAATCAACCTGTTCAAAGATGTTTTATACACTCCTCTGGAGCAGGTGGGACTTGAACATCCCTGATCCAGGGCAGGGGCACGACCACTGCACCAAAAGGCCCCTCAAATTTCACCATGTGTTGTGGCACGGTTTGAACCCAGACCCTCAGAATATTACCTGGGTCTCAGGATTTAACAGTCTAGTGATAATATCATTAGGCCATTGCCTCTTTTTAATTTATGTTTTAAAAAGTAACCTGTTCGGAGTTGCTACTGCACACCGTTGGAGCAGGTGAGATTTGAATGCTAGTCTCCTAGTCCAGGGTCAGGACTCTACCAATGTGCCAGAAGAGGGATCCCTGGGTCTGCTTTTTCTTTAAAACATTTAACCTACTTTTCTAACCAACATGTGCAGTGATGCTTTTACACACCTCTGGAGCAGGTGGGGACTTGAACATAGGCTTCCCATTCTAGAGCTCTGGGCATTACCATTACACCACAAGGGGCCATACTGGGTCTGCTTTATAAAAGACTCAAATGATGTATTCTTGTTAGGCAGGCCATTGGCCGTTGCCAAATGTTTTATCATGATTTGGACAACGTATGAATGGGCATCGCACAACAATCAACAGACAGGAGGGTTCCCTCCCAGTTGCGGAACACTTCAGTGGTTCAGGACATTCAGCTTCGGACCTTCGGGTGACCATCCTCCAAGGTAGACTTCGGGACAGGCAGTAGAGGAAAGTGGCCGAGCAGAGGCTGATAGCTAAGTTCGGTACCCATAGGGAGGGCCTCAACCGGGACCTTGGGTTCATGTCACATTACAGGTGATCACCATTGCACTACACACAGGACACAGGTACACACAGACGCGCACACAAACACCCACACACACCCTTATAGACACACACTCCCACATACTCAACCATCTCCACAGGGAAATTATTTAGTGATTCCCCACAGGCCTTGCAGGGGTGGCCACACCAGTACCCAAATGCTTTGGTAAAATGTTGCCCACAGAACTATTCTCATGATGCCATGAGGAGTCACTGCTGAAGGGACGAGGCTTTCTCGGCACATCGCAGGTGTCTAGCTCATAAGTGCTTTCTTTCTATTTAAATCTTTAACCTTTCGACAACTCATCAACATTTCCATGTAGCCTTCAAGTAAAGATATCTCCTGTGACCATGGCAGAGGATAGACTTATTCAGAACAAAATCAGGAACAAGCTGCTCACAATTTGAAGATCATTTTAAATGTCACAATCTGCTCCTGTTTGATTTTACAAAAAGAGTTTCAATTCCATACAACTCTTCTTCCCATGCATTGCAGAAGAAAATCACCCCAACATGTTTTTGTGAAGCTTTTGCAGTATTTCATTGCTATAGCATGCAGTGTGCTGACAGAGGAGGCTGACTATATTTGTAGAATATTTGACTGACGTGAATAAAACTGATAAAACCGATTTTATATGAGGCTTTATTGAATCCGGTAAACCCAATCAAAGTTTCTCTCAGTTCAATATCTGTTGCATAAATCAATGTCATTGATCACTAATAACTGGTAAACCTAACAAAATTAATAATCTGCATATTTATCAAATATTCATTCCATGGATATTAACATTAGAAAGCAAATATCAGAATTCTGTTCAAGTGTCAACTTAGTTCAGCTCAGAGTTTATCAGTTCTGGTTTCTGGTCTTATTTAGGACTTGATCACATAATCCAGGCTAGACAAGTATCACAGAACTCAGGAAGCATTGCACAGTCATAGGTGCCATTGTTCAACAAAAGATTGAGCTGAGGCTGCATCTACTGTTCACCCATCAACCAACATTATCCAAGCAATTACCTCATCATTATTTGTGGGAATTTGGGAAAAAAACAAATGAGACAACCGGCCTGTTATTTATTCGCAAATTGGCCGTCTCATTTTCTGACAGCAACAGCTACACATCAAGGAGAAAGTAATTCATTGGCTATAAAGCACAATGGAATGTTCTGAGGTCACAAATATATTACTTGAATGCAGGTCCTTTGAGTCCTCAATCTGCTGATAGCTCTATGATTTTTTTTAAAAGGTTAGCTTCAAGGCAGATCAAGGAAAGCTGTATCATTTATATAGAAATCATATGCACAAGAGGTAAAGGACAAATTTATGATTTTAGTATAAGCAGAAACACCGGGAAATGTCCACATCTACCTGTCCGGGAATGTTTGATGTTGACACAAGCTAATAAATGTGAGAAAGTGCTCCATTTGCCAGCACTGACATTCCTCATTCTGATGAGCACAAACAATTCAACAAGGAAAGGACAGAGGACCAACGGCAAAACAGATCCTGAAACCTAATCACTAAAGGAACCTGCGATGTTATTATCACATCAATAAATGTTTCCTCAGGAACATTTTGCCACTTAAAATTCATATCATTTCTCAAATACGCTGCCATGTACATATTCAATATGATATTACTACTACAGCGTGTGAAAAAGAGTTCATAATTCACCTGTTTCTCACCTCATTTCACCTTCACTGGAAGCAAACCAAAAGGTCAAAATCTGCTAACTTAAGTGTTGAATTACACATACTTGCAGTAATGTAACTGATCAATTTCACAGCGCAAACTGAATCATTGCTCTGGGCCAGGAGTCACATGTAGTCCACACTAGGTAAGAGTCGCAAATTTCCTGCCTTATAGAACATTAGTGCATCACTGTGTTTTTACAACAATCAATAGCAGTTACATGATTACCATATGGAGAGGTGATGGTCGCGTGCTATTATTACTTTCCTAATAATCTTGAGACTCAGCTGATGTTATGGGAATCTGAGTTGGAACCTTGCCATGGCAAATGGTGGAAGTTAAGTTCAATAAAAATCTGGAACTAAGAGTCTAATGACAACCATGAATCCATTGTCAATTGTCAGAAAAACCTACCTGGTTCACTAATGTCCCTAAGGGAAGGAAACTGCCATCCTTATTTGGTCTGGCATACATATGACTCCAGCCTACAACAATGTGGTTGACTCTTAACTACCCTCTGGGCAATTAGGGTTGGGCAATAATTAAAAACAAAATTTGGTTAGCATTTTATTCTAGATTTTTATTGAATTTAAATGTCACCATCTGGTCTGGTGGGATTTAACCATATCTCCCCAGGGCATGAGCTTGGGTACCTGGTTTATACATCTAGTGACATTACCACTACACCATTGCCTCCTCTCTTAGAGATTTCTGATTTAGTCTAGCATGACCTCAGTTAGATCTAACTGCTACATAACCCTGCCTGCCTATATAAAGACCTCCAATAGCAATTGCCGGGTTATACCAAAATTCAGAGAGCTGTCCCAGAGATGAGTCAAGCAGCACCCGGTATAGTTATTCTGACAGAATCATTCCTTACAGACAATGTCTGAGATGTTATCAATATCATCCTTGAGTATGTCTTATCTCACCAGCAGGATAAATCCATTACAGAGAGTAGCACAGTCAGGAGGGAGTTGCCCTTGGAGTACTATAACTTGACCACATGATGTCTCGTGGCATCAGCTCAAATATAGTCAAGGAAACCTCCTGCTGATTATCATCTCCTGACATGCCCAACCACTGTTCATCAGTTAATGCATCAATACTGACTTATGTTGAACACCACTTGGAGGATGCACTGAGGGTGGTAAGGACACAGAATGTCCTCTTGTTGGAAGACCTCAATGTTCATCATCAACTATGGCTCAAAAGAGCTACTACTGATCGAGCTGGTTCAATCCTAAAAGATATAGCAGCTAGACTGGGTCTGCAGCAGGTAGTGAGTGGATCAACAAGTGAGAAAAATGTACTTGACCTCACCCTCACCAATGTGCTTTTCACAGCGTCCCACTTCACCACCTTGCCAATGTCATTTTGGCGATCCACTCTGTCCTCCTCACCATTTACAATTCTTCTAAGCTTCATGTCATCAGCAATGCAACTGATGTTTTGCAACAGTCAAATGTAGCAAAGCTTCAAAACTCTCAGTTTCTTTAGTATCATCATTCTAACAGAATGCAGGCTTGCAGCACAGAATATGTGCAAGTAAAGATGGATTATCACACTAACCACTCGATTATCACTTACAATACTTAACAATCACTCCCTCTACCCCCTCTGCACAGTGATATCACCATTCCTTCACTGTCCCTGGGTCAGAATCCTGCAACACCTTCCCTAGCAGCACAATGAATGTAGCTATGCTGCATGGACTACAGTAATTAAGAAGGTAGCTCACCATTGTCACCTTCTCAAGGGTAAGTAAGAATGGTCAATAAATGCTGGCACAGCCAGTGACACCTTCATCCCAAGAATGAATTTTTAAAAATCCTTACATGCAGTCTCCAAGTCACTGTTTCAAAAATAAGGACAAATGCTAACACATCAGTAAATAGCTCAAATATGGAACAATCACTTCAGTTGTGGGGTGGTTCTGTCATTTCTGAGATGGTTGTTTTTGCAGGGCATGGCAGGGAACATGGACTAGTGGTGAGCTGGTCCATTCAGGCATGGTGGGAGGATGTCCCAGTTAATTGTAAAAACCTTCCCAACCTTCTCTATTAAAAACAGCCAAACATCTAGCTATCCAGTGTTAAAATTGATCAACATGAAGCCCATCAGTGGGGACCTAGGTTCATGAACCCCCCTGTGCTATTGGAAGTGTAGGATTCCATTGTTCTGTGTTTGGCTATATGTCTGTTTACTATTGACGCTTGCTCTGCTTAATTAGTTAATCCTCAGTGTGGACTCAGAAGTAGAAGGACCTGTAAGGTCTGAGCAGAAGTGAAGATATTCTGTAAAGTTGGAGCCATTTTAAAGCACTTTGAATAATATTTGTGACACGTTTGGAAACAATGTAATGTTGTTTGAAGCAATTGGGTGAATAGTTTGAGAGAGGATCACATTACAGCATAGAGAGCAAACATTGAGTTTGGAGGTGGGGATGGCAAGGGTTCATTGTGGGATGCAGAGAAGCAGTCCTAGTAATCCTGAACTCATAAGAAACAATAGCAACCTAATAATGACTTACCTTACAAGGTATCGCTTGGCCATGAAGCCATTTCCAAATGGGTATGGCTTTGTAGAAAAGGCATCAAGTTTGACTGGACAAGCCTGGCTTTAACTTTGCAGGTGGGCCTCAGTGACAGAGCCTGTTCTGAATTTATAAACAAGCAGCACACTATCCCTTTGTTTAGAATCAGAAAACAATTTGCAGGATTGATATAGGAGGGTAGTTCGTAAGGTTCTTACTCCATTTTAATTGCCTAGCTACCTGATGACTGCCTGGAGTTAATTTCACAAGTCAATTACAATGTCAAAGGTGTTACTCCAAAAATGTTTCTGTCCTTGGTTTGAAACCAGGAATGTGGATTGATTAAATTGAGTGAGCCAGGCTTTGTCATTGTCAATAAATGTGAAATGTGTTTTGCAGAGACTGACTATTTTATTGGTGAAAACAAAAAAGGCTGACGAATAATTCAGTGAAACGTTATTGAACATGTACTGAGTATGAGATGTACTATAATATCATCATTACTTAAATTACACATTAAGTAATCATAAAAGTTCCTCTTACAAGAGGGAATGGGTAAGCCTGGCTTGGTGTACTAGCAAATGACTCATTTGAAATCTCCAGTATGAGCACAACTGAATATTTCATCTACGATCTGTTTTTAATAACAAGAGTATTTCTTTAATAGACAGGTACTATTGCCTTCAGCAACAAGCATTGAGCATAAATTATCAAAGCTGCAGTCAGCTATATTTACTACTATGGATCAGGTACATGGAATGCCTTCCTTCCTGTTATCCTATCCAGTTATGCAAGACTCATGATGGACAATGTCTGTCACTTTGTGATCTGCATAATCATCAACTTAACTACCGAACATAAACATATACTCCTTTTTTTAATGAATGTAATCTTTAGGAGTAATGTAGGCCTTTCAGCCTGCTCATGGCTGATTCCCTTCAAAAAATCTAACTCAGCCATGAATAAATTAAATGATGTAGCTAGCAGCTCTTGTGGTTCAATGACAGTGTCCCTAACCCTGGTCCAGAGGCATCATGTTCAAGTTCCAACTCACAACATGATAGTCACAGAAGAGGACTAATTAGGGATAGTCAACATGGCTTTGTGCGTGGGAAATCATGTCTCACAAACTTGATTGAGTTATTTGAAGAAGTAACAAAGAAGATTGATGAGGGCAGAGCAGTAGATGTGATCTATATGGACTTCAGTAAGGCATTCGACAAGGTTCCCCATGGGAGACTGATTAGCAAGGTTAGATCTCACGGAATACAGGGAGAACTAGCCATTTGGATACAGAACTGGCTCAAAGGCAGAAGA
>NC_057734.1:36613676-36641606 GCF_004010195.1 Chiloscyllium plagiosum
CCTATCAGAAAGATGTTGTGAAACTTGAAAGAGTTCAGAAAAGATTTACAAGGATGTTACCAGGGTTGGAGGATTTGAGCTATAGGGAGAGGCTGAACAGACTGGGGCTGTTTTCCCTGGAGCGTCAGGGGCTGAGGGGTGACCTTAGAGGTTTACAAAATTATGAGGGACATGGATAGGCTTAATAGGCAAAGTCTTTTCCCTGGGGTCGGGAAGTCCAGAACCAGAGGGCATAGGCTTAGGGTGAGAGGGGAAAGATATAAAAGAGACCTAATGGGCAACCTTTTCACACAGAGGGTGATGTGTGTATGGAATGAGCTGCCAGAGGAAGTGGTGGAGGCTGGTACAATTGCAACATTTAAAAGGCATTTGGATGGGTATATGAATAGGAAGGGTTTGGAGGGATATGGGCCGGGTGCTGGCAGGTGGGACTAGATTGGGTTGGGATATCTGGTTGGCATGGACAGGTTGGACCGAAGGGTCTGTTTCCATCCTGTACATCTCTATGACTCTATAGTGTTGGACACTGCACTGTGTTTTCCAAACGTGGGCTGGTTGGGTGCAGTCAGTACCTTGCTTGTTGTGAGTAGCAAAAGGAATATGCTGTTTGATCATCCTTGAGTGTGAAAAGAATTACACTGAAAACCAATTTAGGATTGTCAGTCAGGCTCACAATGTGGCACACTTGCACATAGTGGTAGCTATATATATGAATACACAGGCGCCTGTTCTTTTGAAACAGAATGAACATGCACACACACTGCAGCTGTTTCAATTCAGCACAACAGATGACAGTATTTGCTGGTTCATTTCTCAGGACAATGTCCTGACAAATCAAGTGTCAGCTTGTCTAGTTTGGAATCTAAACAAATCCTAGCTGTTAACAGTCTATCATCATTAACTGATGCATTTTCCAGAGCAATGCCTTGACCTGAGTCCATTGTCAACCAATCAGCATGGCCTTCTCATAGCAGAAATGTTAGTTTTCCCCATTATCAGTATTCTTGTGAATTGTCCTGATGAGTGCAAAGTGTGTCTTCTTCAACAATACCAAAGAAATTTGATCACAATTACTATTGTTGTTAAGAATAGCTAGTTTTTTAAAAAATCTTATCATCCATGTTTTGTTTTTGAAACCTTTGGTATACTTGGGACTAATAAATTATCCATTTGCTAAAATAAATTGTATTTGACATTGATTCTGTTAGATGCAAAAGTACAAACAAGAAGAATTGTTATTAATATACAATGCAATTTATAACAGCTAACACGGTCTGCAGGGCAAAAAGTAGTCAATGGACTTAACAGAGCTCTGCAAACAGATTTCTCTTTGCAAACCATGCACAAGCATAGATTTTCACATGGGCATAATACCAGTGCTATGGATCAGCCACACATTGTAGAAACTGCTCAATTATTATTGTCATTGAAATCAATAGAAATTTATTTTCTTACTTTTTTTAAACTTCTGTGCTTCAAGTTATAAACTCAAGAATGAGAAATTGAGAGCAGACCTTATTTGAAATATCTATTAAACACTGAAAGTAAATGAGCTATGAAAATTAAAAATTTAGTATCCATTCACTTTAATGCGTTGCAATAAATGCATAATTTATGGAGAGAGAAATAAAATCACTAAATTTAATCGTACTAAGGTATATCCAATAGATTACATTTTGCAAATGGCACGCTAAGGACTATGAGCTACCATTGGATACTATTTTATAAACTACGTATCTGGAATACATCTGCTACATAGTTGGCAACAGATTGTACATTTTCTAATTTTTTTTAACTATCGTTTATATAGTGAATTACAAGGGATTAATGAGCTTATGAGGTCCCTGGCAACCTGCAAATGGATATCTGCCAAATATGAAAACTTGTCTGTTTTTCAAAGAGTGAATCAGTATTTATTCAATATCGGAGGTGCAGTAGGGCTATCATTCACTATTACCAACACCTATTGAAGCCCTAGCAAATCATGGTCAGGTGAAAGGCATTTTTATTGTCTAATGTGACCACCTTTTAACACTTGAAAGTTGTCTGGAGACCAGCAATAACCATAGCAGAAATAAAGGAGCATATTAACATTCAGTGCATATTTATTAAAGACTGCATGTAATAGAACAATACATGAACATCTGTGTTTTAAAGTACTTATAAAAAGGTTATTATGCAGAGTAATGTAGATTTCTACCAAGCTATTTTCTGTTGTGACAAAATACTCAGTAAAGACCCTCTTCCCCACTTTTCCTAAACTGTAATCAGCTCCTTCCCCCCGACTAGCCCCCTCCATTCACACACTGTAAATAGCCACCCTTTCCTCCACAAGCTTCTACCACCAGCCACATTCATTCAACCAATGTCACCACTCCTCCCCTTTCAGTCTAGTTGTTGGTTGGTGCCTGTGAAGCAGAGTTGCCCAGCTGGGGTACAGTGTCTGGACAACAGCAGACTGAAACAGAAACATTGAACAGCTTGAAATTGCCGCTCACCTCCACAGTCTTGTAGTATATCCCACCCTCAGTCTGGGTTAAAGAACAATTTAGCCTCAGTTCACCACTTGATGCTTGGTGGCTTCAATCCAATAAGTCCAGACTCTGTAGTTTCCTGTCCACAGTTTCCACTGCTGTCCTGGAGGAAGTGGAATCTTGCAAACCCAAATGCTATCTCTGTTGCCATCAGGAGTCACATTTGGGAACTGCTGAGTTAACATTTCATGCTGAATGCAATGTTGTTGAGCATTTCACTAAACTAAGATTTGGACTTTCTTTCTGCTTATTCAAAGGATATGAGCTTCATTGTCTGGTCTTGTGTTGATTGCTCATCTCTAATTGCCCAGGGGGAAGATAAGCATCAAACACAATGCAGTAGGTCAGCAGTCACTTGTAAGGCAGACCAGATAAAAATGGAGGATTTCCTTTCCATTAGGAATCCAGATGGTTATTTTAAGGCAATTGACAATGGTTACATTGTCACCATTAGGCTAGCTTTTTATTCCTGGTCTTTTATTGAATTCAAATTTCTGCCATGATGTGATTCAAACTCATATACAGAGGAACCTTGATTATCCAAATGATACGGGTGGGGAGTATTTCACTCGGTTAATTGAATTCCAGATAATTAAATGCCGGATAATAGTTTGGCCAAGCATCAGGACCTTGCAATCTTGCTGGATAATCCAATATTCGGATAATCGAATGCCAGATAAACGGGGTTCCTCTGTACCTAGAAAATTCGTCCAGAGCTCTGGATTATAGTTCAGTGACATTACAGCTAGTCACTGGCTGACCCTATTGCTACATAGTAATGTCTACACTTGAGAATGGGGTTAGTATCACCTCTACACTGGAAATGATGGTCTTCATGTTCTGTGCAAGGTCTACTACCGAATCAATTTTTAAATAAGCTTCAGAACATAATCTTAATATTGTTGACAAAATATGACCCAAGGGTATAGGATTTTTTCCCCTTGCCTAGCTTGAAGGAGTAAATAAACAGTTCCAATGCTAACCTTCAATAGAGAATTGCACATTATAGTTGAAAAAGGAAGAGCTGGGGTGATGCATTCCACTGGTTCAGGAGGTTGGCAGAGGTATGGTTGGCCAGATGTCCCCCGACTGTGTTGCTTGATTACTGCTTAACTTCTTCCACTAACGTGTGTGACCACACAACTGCAGGTCAGCAATGCACCACTTAAAAATGAATCTAAGTTAGATGAGTATTGCGTTGAACTGGTTCCCTGTGCTCACAGAAGTTCTATTTTCTTGGTTTTCTTTTAATATTTTGTGGCCTGTGAATCACTAGCAATGAAGCTTCTGACTTGCCCTCAAGAAGTTTGTGAACACAAAGCAACTGCCAGTCTGAATTATGCAACTGGTTAAATTACAGGTGTCATATGAACTCACCATTTCAATGTAAGTGTAGATCCCAGCAACTGTTTACTCTTTCCATTGTTCTACATTTGCAATTGCTGGACACTTGTCTTAAAAATAGAACAAACATATCTTGACTGAGAGTCAAAGCGAGTCTGAAGTTGGTTACTTCACTGCAACCAGTCTTGAACTGAATTGGACTTGAATTCCTATTAGCAAGTTAGGCAAGTGTTAGAAACTCAATAAATATATTTTGATTTCTGGTTTCAGTATCAAGTTGAACTTGTTATTCCATTCTTGTGATCTGCCTGAGTTGGTTTTGAATGAATTTAAATAAAGAGGCTAATTCTCTCTTCAGCAGAGAGATATCAGACACCATGCCGGTTTTGATGCCTGATGTATGACAGAAACATTCCCCACTAAAAAATACTTGGCCCAATTCTTCTCCTTGTAGCGCATTCCAATTAAATGGGTCAATCCTTCCCCTTCACTGCACATGTTGCATCATACATTGCCATCCGAGCATTTCTGAGCTCAGAGCCAACTTTAATTCTGCCCATATATAGAAACTAGGCAGGCTGGCATTTAAAATTATCACAACAATGGAATGAGGTCAGTTAGCTGGACATTGTAGAATGAGTTCCTTGATTGATGTTAATATGGTCCAATGCTGGAGCTCTGGCTGACAGATAAAAACAGATAGAATGTCAAAGATACTGACACTCTGCTAGCTGGCTCAGGATGAGACACTATTAAAGTCAAGGACTCTTCATGTGAAAATAAAAAGTGACTTGCTGATGGATACCAGCCTTTGTGGAATTATTTCAGTGCCAGTGTCAATACAAGAAAGTATAGTCCTGAAGAAACTTGCTTGTTACAGTTGTCTTTGAGTTGGCGCAAGCATTTCTTACATCATGCCTAGGTTTGGGAAGCTGGAGTTTTTCGACCCTGTCATCAAAGACTCGGCCCAGTATGTGGAAAGAATGCATTATTTTTTCCGGCCAAATAACATTGGTGCAGATGAAAAGCAATGAGTAATTCATCTGACAGTTTGTGGAGCCATAGCTTTTTCTGTTCTTAGGAGTTTCCCTGAGGCACTAGACACTAAAACCTTGCAGCAGTTGACAGGCATAGTTAAGGAATATTATGACGTCAAGCCTCCTCTAATTCAGAGATGCTATCGTTTTTACTCAGCAATTCAAAAACCAGCAATATCTATACTGCAATTTTTGTCTGGCTCAAGACAACTGGCAGAAGCCTGTGACTTTGGTTTAACTCTTAATCCGATGCTTACAGAATGTTTGATATGTGGCATTAATGATGTAACTATGCCAAAATGCCTACCTGAACTTCATACAGGTGCTACACTGGCTTTATCATTGGGAAGGGTGGCAAGTGTAGCATATAGGTTGCAGGATATTCTGATGGAAGTGGACACCCTTGCCAGTCTGATTGACTTTGGGGAACACCACTTGAGGCAATTGCATAGTTGCACTCAGGACATATCCTGATCAGAGCGACTCTAGGTCAGCCCACAACAATACCCCAAATCTAAGCTAAGCCTTGGCCAAGTGGTTAAAAGTTTCTTCAGGATCCTGGCTGATAAGCCATTATAGTTGCTGTCAGTATGCAGACATGTGACAGCAAAATAGTCCTTCTGGACCTAAATTGAGTAAGAGAGCTCAGAGGAGAAAGTGAGGACTGCAGATGCTGGAGATCAGAGCTGAAAAGTTTCCTCATTTCCCCTCCCCCCACCTTGTCTCAGTCCCAACTCTCGAACTCAGCACCGCCTTCCTAACCTGTAATCTTCTTCCTGACCTCTCCGCCCCCACCCCGGCATATCACCCTCACCTTGACCTCCTTTCACCTATCGCATTTCCAACGCCCCTCCCCCAAGTCCCTCCTCCCTACCTTTTATCTTAGCCTGCTGGACACACTTTCCTCATTCCTAAAGAAGGGCTTATGCCTGAAACGTTGATTCTCCTGCTCCTTGGATGCTGCCTGACCTGCTGCGCTTTTCCAGAAACACATTTTCAGCTAAGAGAGCTCATAGGCCAGTATCCAGATGACATCCATAAGTGTTCATATCCTGGAAAGTCCACCTACATCTGGGTTGGAACATTACATCGCTTAGCAACATCCAAATCAGAACCAAAATAAACATCTGGTTAAGTGGTCATCCAGTTCTAGTGGAGATCAATAGTGTCATAGCTGTATCATGATCGTAGAACCAGCTTCTAACAAAATTCTCTCTGGACTTCAGCCCTTAAGTTTGCGCAAGATCTTGGCTAGGCTGAGAATCTATAATGCGGAAACTTCACAGATTAAGAATAGAACTTCAGTTCCAGTCTCTTATCAAAAGCAGCTGGTTCAGTTAACAATGATTATAGTAAAGGCGTTGTGCCCGATCTTGATGGGGCAAAATTGTTTGAGGAGGACTCACTTAGATTGGCTCAACATTTTTCAATTGTGAAATGACTGCTTGCACGTAGTCCTAAAATAAATACCCAGAAGGTTTAGGGACTATCAGAGGACCCAAGACCACCTTACATATTGACCAGGAAACAATGCCACGATTCTACTGGCCTGCCAAGTGCCATTTGCTTTTGGATAAAAAGTAGAGGCAGAAATGAGATGGCTGGAAAGGGAAGGCATCATCAAATATGTCCAGTTTGTGGAAAGGGCAGCACGGATTGTACCAATTTTGAAGCCCAATGGGTTGGTTCACCTTTGCGGGGATTTTAAACAAACAGTAAACCATTTTTCACTGCTGGATAAATCCCTCAGATAGAGGATTCATACAAAATGCTGGCAGGGGTCCTGTCCTTCACAAAGCTGGACATGAGCCAACACTTACTTGCAATTGCAAATATACATGGATTCCCAGAAGTATGTTACAATTAATACCCATAAGGGCTCGTACCAACATATGGGACTACCATAGGAGGTATTGTCAGCCTGTGCAATTTTTTAGTGGACAATGGAGAACATTTTACAAGTCGCCATTTAGCTCGATGATGTGCTAAAACAAGCGAAATCTCAAAGGAACACAGAGAACTTTGATATAGTCCAAAGATGTTTTTTCCAAGGTGAGCATACACCTAAGAGGAGACAATGTGAGTTCCAGTTGCTCCAAGTGACCTATGTGGGCTATAGGGTTAACATGACAGTGTTACACCTGTTGGGAGATAAAGTGATGGCAATGTAAGGTGCCCAGCTCCCATTTCTGTACCAGAGCTTACGTCATTTATTGGGCTGGTAACTTATTGAAGAAATTTCATACATAGCCTGGCCTCCACCCTGGCACCTTTGCACAAACTCCTAAAAAAGAAGGGGTCAGTCTTGGAAACAGTTACATAGATAAGCCATGGTTTTCAGAGAAGTGATGAAACAGCTATCACCCTCCAAAGGTGTTGCCACGTTATAATCCTAAGAAAGATCTGGTATTGACATGCAATGTCTCCCCATATGGCACCAGGGTAGCTCACAGGTGGCCCAATAGAGAGCAACACCCAATAGCATAAGCAATCAGGACTGTTGCTAATGCTGAGCATAAATACAGCTCAGTTAGAGAAAGAAGGATTGGCAGTCATATATGGCGTCAAGAGGCTCCACTAAAACATTTAAGGATGAAAGTTTGTGATAATCACAGACCCCTACTTGGTCTGCTTAAAGAGGCCAAGGCAGTGCCACCCACAGCACAGGCCTTAGTCAGCAGTAGGTTCTAATACTAAGTGCTTATGATAACAACTGAAACACCATCTAAGAGGACAGGTAGCGAATGCGGATACATTGAGCCACCTCCTATTAGCAGATACACCAACAGTGGTAACCCTCATGGAAGTGTCTATAATGATAGTACGTTTTCTGGACACACTCCAGACTTTGGACTACAAGGATCCAGTCCTTTCAAAACTGAAATAGATGGTCGTGATGGGGGTAACCAAATGGCTGTCACAACTAGATTTGAAACATTTTTTGGACCCAGAGAGACCTGACCATGTCAAGGATTGCATATTATTATGGGGAGGAGGAGTGATTATCCCATGCAAAGGTCACTGCCAGATAGTGGCTGAACCCCACTTGGGCTATCTAGATATCTCCAAAATGAAGATGTTGGAGAGACGCTATATCTGGTGGCCAGGCCGGGATGCAAACACACAGTCGTGTTGATGGAGCAGTGCCCAGAGTGCTACAAAGACAGAAATTACTGCCGGTGGCTCCCCAAATCAGTAGGGAATGGCCAGGTAAACCTTGGACTCAGTTGCAAGTCAATTATGCAGGTTCTTTCATGGGCTGAGTGTTCTTAGTTATTGTAGATGTCCACTCAAAAGTAATTGGATGTGCATAGAGTCCATTCGTCAAACAGGAGGACAAAAGGTAGAAAAACTGCATGAATCTTTTTCAATACATGAGTCCTAGAAGTGTTGGTCACAAATAAGCATGAGCAGCTGGGGACTAAGTTAAAAAGAAGAGTCAAAAAAGTTAATCACCTCCAGATTAGTACCTGAGCCATGAGCAAATTGGCACAGGACCAACAAGATTAAAGAGATAAACACATGACTCAAAGATTGGTGTGGAAGAAATAGGTTTGAACCCATGAGATATTGATACCTGTACTGGGAGGAATCCTGACCAGCTTCACCTGAATCATACTGGGACCAGAGTCCTGGTGAATCGAACAACTAGGACTATAGACAGGGCTATTAACTAAGTAGTGAGAGGGTGGGAGTGGGTTCAGTTGCATGGAAAATTTGAAGGTAAAGGAGAAGGTAGGATTGCAGGTCAGTGCTGGGATTGATTGTTACCAGAAAATAAAAGGAATGGACTACCTCAACAAATTATATTGGAGAAGGAAAGTGATTGGCCAATTCACTTCCATGGAAAAAGCAATAGGAAAATAAAGGCTCAACTTCCCAAACAATTCAAAAATATATATTGTTAAACATATTCCTTTTACTTACAGAGAATAGATTACTGCATATGGAACTTTTTTACATTCATACTTACTGAAGTGCCTCGTTATGAGCTCAACTGATTATTTGAAATTGTTGTTTGCGTAGTTATCAGGATTGTTCAACAAGTGCTGATTTATCATGGAATCACATTTAACTGTTGGTGTTTTATTTTAGACTTTGCAAGTTCATCGGCTAACTAAGACCTGTACTCTGCCTTCCACGGATCTTCAAAAGAACTTACTGTTTGATTCAGTCACTCAATTTCTGACATTTATGATCTTGCAATTGGCATTTCACTGGCACTGAAATTCTCACATGACGTTACTCAAGTGTTTGGTACACAAAGTCTTTTTGTACTGACAGCAGCATCCAAAGAGAACAAAATATTCTGTTCTGGAATATAGATTTTGACAATGAAATGTAAGAGATAAGCAGAAAAACAGTGTACAGTAGCATTTAAACAAGGCCAGGGCAATGGTCAGACATAGCTGCAATTGACTAGCACTCTGTGTTCAACTCAGTATTTTCAACAGTTTAAAGAAAACCATTGTGAGGTATTAATAATATGCACATGTAAACTATTAAGACCCAAACATTCTGGTTTAGATACCTTAAACATTCAAGAAGAAATCTGAATATTTCACTTTAAACAATCGAACTTTAACTTATTTTTAACATTCTTAACAAGGTTGTATACATTAGGATCGTAGAAGCAGGAGTAGGCTATCAAGCCAGGTCTGATATTCAATTAGATTACAGCTAATAATTTATCTTGATGCCACTTTCCTACACTATCTCCATATTTTTTAGCATCAGTTGCCTCTAGAACTCTGATTTTTGTCTTGAAACTGCACACTGATTAAGCTTTTACAGGCCTCTGGGGTCAATGATACCAAGGATTCACCTTCATTTGAGTGATGTATTTCCTCCTCATCTAACCCTCATCCTGAGATTATATCCCTGGTTTTATACACACCAGGCAGGGGAATAATTGGTGAACCTCCAATTAATCTTGTGAAACTCCATTGCATACCTTTTATGGGCAAGTATATCTTTCTTTAGAAAGGAGGTGAAAATTGTACACGATACTTAAGGCTGTTTATAACTGCAGCAAGACATTTTTACTCCTACACTCAAAACCCCATGTGATTACGGTCAACATACCATTTACCTTCCTAATTACTTGTATGCCAGCTTTTAATGAACAAGGACATCTCAGTCTCTTTCGTTGCCCACACCCCACAACCTCAGAAATATTCTTCCTGTGTTTTTCTATCAAAGCGAATAACTTTCCATTTATCAATTAATTTTCTGGTCCATTCAAGTAACCCCGTCAAAATCCCCTTGAAGCCTCTTTGTCTGCTATGCACAGCTTACAATCTCATCAAGTTTGATACCATCAGCAAATTTAGATATGTTACAATTGGTCTCCACATCTGATTTGTTTGTATTTATTGTGAACAGTTGAGCCTAGGCCTGATCTGTGTCACCCCACTCAGGACCCAGGACAGAAATCATGGGCCTTGACACATCTCCTGGGGCAGGCCCGAGCTGTACCAATAACCCTGACATGCCACCCAAGCACAGTGGTCTTACCACAACACAAGACAGCAGTCCCTGCCCCACTGTCCAACTATAGTAGCCCTGCCACCAACCAGAGCACATTATGGGCCCTATAGAAACCTGGGACCCAGTTATTTTGCCCTGATATAAGGCCCCATTCCAGCCCTGGTGAATGATCCAGGTCATTCATACTCTCTGCTTTCTGCCCATTAATCAATTCTCAATCCATGCAAGCATATTTCCTTCAATCTATTTACATTTGTTGTGCATTCAGGTTTCCTCCTTGTTTCCCCCCAGATTCTATTACAAGATACAGCAATCTGAAAGTTATATATTTCTGTAGGGACAACCCACTCTTGTGTACTATAACTCTTTTCAGAGGTAAACAATCCATTTACCATTTTCTTGATTGAGAATGCTTTAGTTCTTTATTCTGGTTTCTCTCAATGCTTCAAAATGCATTCAACCGATCACTTTTGTTTTGCAATAATTCACTATGAATCCCACTGTAGATTCTTTCACTTCAATCTAGTCAATTTTCCCACTTCTAAGATTCATGATGGGATAAACCTCCCCTGCATTGCAGAAAAGTAGTATTGAATGTAGAGTGTTGCTCTGCTTACAGTGTAGGACTAACTACTATTCACTTTGACTACGACTTGTAAACTGCACAAAGTACAAATCGGAACCTGTTCACTCAGCAAATACCCAGATAAACTGAAACCGAGAACTTACCTAAGCTCCATCCATTTTCATAATACTGTAGTCTGCTTTTGACTGTCCTCAAACTGAACTTGAGTTTAATTATCACTTTTTCATAATTTCTACTTTAAAGTGATGAAGGAAATGAGTTTTAGAACCTTTCATACATCACCAAGTAATGTTGTGCTAATGTATCTCAACCTCCCAGTAGTGAGTGGAACCAGGTCCAGGCATCTCATTGACAATGAGGTCCTTGATTGGGATTGATAAGATGAACCAATCAGGGAGAACTGGCTGACAGAAGTAAACTGCAGATTCAGCTAAGACAGCCTCCTGATCAGAGGAAGTGGCTCTGAGCTGGCTGCTCAGATCCTATGTACTAACCACGTATACAGGTGACTTGGTAATGAGATACCTGCCTCCTTGGAGTTATTTCACTCCTAAAGCAAAATCATTCCTTTGCCCTGTGACTGCAAGCTTTGTTACTATTATGCTTCCAGGTTTTTACACCTGCTTTTTCTTTTAATAGCCCTTATCTTCCTAACTACTATGTTTATTAAAATATTTTTATTTAAAAAGGGTTTTTTTACTTTTGAATATTACAACAAATACAAAACCAAACAACTCAAATCAATGTTAAAAAACAGACCCACTAATTACATAGATAAAAATAAATAACAACTAAAAATGGAAAATTTTAGTAATAATAATAACAACCGTAACACAGCTCAGTGAAACAAAGCAATAGTCCTTGATCATCGAGTGCACAAGTTTACACATATGAATATGTCCGTGGTTCCTCCTCTCTGGATACCAGATTCATTACATAGAATTACCATGGCTATATATAAGGCTCTTATTAGTATGGTGGACCAATCTGTACCCAGGTAGTCCAAAAAGGACAGCCAGGTCAGATAGAAATTCTCACTTTTATGGTGCACCATACTTGTAAAAAAGACCAAGGGGATGTGTTCCATGACTAACTTAGGCCAACCCACGGCCCCAGGGATTTTCCGACACCCACCCTAATGGAATGTTTAATCTTGCACAAAAAGTGAGGATACTGAAAAGCCTGTTTGTGTGCATCTAATGAAAGTGATTTAACAAAGCCAAGAAGAGGAGATACAGGGTCCATCTTCACCTCCGTCCCTAAGGCCTTCTCTATTTCACCTGCCACAATGCTACAGTGTGCCCACAGTCTGTGGCAGGACCAAAGACAATGAGTAAGCATGCCCATGTTCACTTAGGACACGTTGGAGATGCTCCTGCTTTAAATTTAGCAAGGTGATGTGGGACCAGGTGGACCCTGTGGAGAATCTTCAATTGCAAGTCGTGGGTCCTGTTGCAAATTGAGATCCTTCTTGTACTTTCAGAGATAACCTCTGATATTTCAAAAGAGATCTCAACATCCAACTCCTTCTCCAATACCGCACAGAGCCATTTGATCTCCCTCTCCCAATAAATGATAAGCGTTACTAACAGATAATGAACCCTCAGCACTAACACCCTCTTCTCTATGTCAGACCTATAAGGATCAGTTAGAAGTGTTCTCTTTTTGTATGAAATTTCTAATTGGAAAGAAATGAAAGAGGAACCAACTGGGCAACTCATTTCTGAGCCAACTGGTCAAAGGACATCAATATGTCCCCTTTGAATAAATCACCCAGGCAAGACACGCCCCTAGCTGCCCACAGTTTAAACCCCGAGTCCATCATCCCTGGTTGAGAACCTGGCATACCAACTGTCAAAAATAATGTTTTGGCAATATTACCCTCACCCTGACGCATTTCCCTCCACGCCTCGACAGTATTGATGACTATTGGGCTATAGCAATATTCTTTAACTGTTCTCATTTGGTCCAAGAACTGCAGGCTAATAAGGGGGCATCTTGCCTGAGATGCTTTGATGTCCAATCAAAGTGAGTGAGGGTTCCCCTGGGCCCAAACAAACATTCATGTGAGACAGCAATGAGCTTAATTGATCGTTTTTGATATCTGGGAGGCCCACTCCTCCCAGTCTGTAAGGTAACTGCAATTTGATCAATTTAATTAGGGGTTGCTTGTGATACCAGATAAAATAACTAAACCAGCTGTTCAGTCTTCTAAATATTTTCTTAGTAAAAAGCAGAGGAAACATTCGCATAGGATACAACAGACAGGGGAAAATGTTCATTTTAATGAGGGCTAATTGACCTAACCAAGAGGTTGGAAGTGCCTACCATCTACGAAGGTCCTGTTTGATTCTATTGAATAAATGTGCAAAATTGGCTTTAAATAGTAGATCAAAAATGTAAGTAATAAATACACCTGAATAGAAAAAGCCCTCCTGCAACCATCTAAAGGGGAAATCGAGATCCGCCCTCAGAATCAGGCACTCTCAGGAGAGCAACCATGGGCATGGCCTTTGATTTCGCCACGTTGATGTTATAACCCTAGAAGCTACCAAATAAATTGATGCATTACATCGGTGTGGCACTGAGACTGATGTGATTGATAAGACGACAAGAACGTCATCTGCATATAATGCAACCTTATGTAACTTCATCCCCATTTTTGGAATGGTTATATTGGGATCCCTACATATTGCCTCCACCAGCGGTTCAATCACCAATGTGAAAAGCAACGATGATAAGGGACAGCCCTATCAATTGCCCCTACAAATATTGAAATTGCTTGATCGTACACCCATTGGTGAGGACCACGGCAAGAGGGTCACTAATACAACACCTCCAACCACCTGACGAAGTTCTCGTCCAAGCCAAACTGCTTTAAAGTATAAAAAAGATATGGCCACTCAAACCTGTCAAAGGCCTTTTCCACATCTAAGGAGATCATCAATCCCCGTACTGATCGTTGTTGACATACTTGGATCATGTTAAGTAACCTCCTGCATTATCCGTCAATCTGTGACCTTTTATGGTCCTCCTTAATGATGGAGGGCAGTACAGTTTCTAGCCTTAATACCAGAGTCTAAGATAGGATTTTGAAGTTGGCATTCAGGAGCAAAAAGGGTCTGTCAGAAGCACAGTCCTCCGGGGCCTTCCCTTTAAGAATGAGAGAGATGCTCGCCTCTCTTAATGATGATGGGAGGAAGCCACAACTACTTGAGTCATGAAACATGCTAAGCATCGGCCCTGACAATATACCTATAAATTCCTTCTAGAACTCACTGGGGAGTCCATCAGGACTCAGTGCCTTTCCATTCTGGAGCTGCCTCACAGCCTCCTGCCCCTCTTGCTCCGACATTGGGGCATTGAGGAGAGACTGTTGTTCAGGGGTCACTCCCGGAAGGTCCAGATTCTTAGAAAAAGCTCCATCCTAACCTGCCCACCTCTCTCAGTTTTCAGATTGGTATAATTCAGAGCAAAATTTCCGAAATGCTGCACTAATCTTTTTACAATTGTAGGTTAAATTTCCAGTGTCCTCTCTGATCGACATAATGGCTTGGGGAGATACTCTTTTCCTAGCAAGGTATGCTAGGTACTTGCCTGGCTTATTCCCATACTCAAAAAGCCTTTGACTTGCAAAGGTAAGCTCCCTCTTGGCTGTTCAGTGTAGACCATAGCACCGTAATCCTCTGCAGTTTAGCTAGCAAGGGCCTGTCAAAGTACGTCTTTTCAGCTACTTTCAGATGCACCTCGAGCAAGCTTTGCTGCTCACCCATCTGCTGCTTCTTACTGTCTGAATGTGAAATAACCAACCCTCAGCATAGGCTTTAGCTGTTTCTCAGAATGGATGGGCTACTGGCCGAGTCTGAATTAATATCTAAAAAAGAACCTGAACTCAGTAGAAAAGAATTCAATAAACATGCTTTCCTTAAGGATGAAGGGGTCCAGTCGCCAGTGCCTTGAGCCTACCACAATATCCTTAATCTTAACCATTAGATACACTGGGGTGTGATCAGAAATAGTGATATTGCCAATTGTATATGACGCCACCAAGCCCAGATGTGCTGCGGGGGTCAGAAAAAGATCAATCCTGGTATGGCATTTATGTGGTTTCGAAAAGAATGTGAAGTCCCTGCCAGTAGGGTGAAGGTGCCTCCAAACATCTACCAACCCCAATTCAGCACACAAATCCCTTCATTGTTTAGATCGCGAATAAGACATCGAAGGGCCTTTGGGCATTCTGTCCACCATAGGGTCTATTAGACAATTCCTACAATAACATGCTGAGATGCAAGGTTCACCAATCTAGAAAGTGCATCTGTCAAGTACTTAAGGGGGTGGGCCAGGGGGACAGTAAACATTTCAGATTCTGTATTCTTTCCCATGTATCAAAGCTTAAAGAATTACAAATCTCCCATGTGTGTCTTTAATACTCTAATAACTTAAATGGGAGGTTCTTTTGAACTAAAATGGCCACCCCTCTACTCCTCGTATTGAAAGATGAAAAATAAACCCAGTCATACCCATTCTGTTGCAGCTTCAAATGTTCTAAATCATCCAGGTGCGTTTCTTGAAATAAGGCAACATCCACCCTCTTCCTTTTAAGACTGGAAAGTACCTTCTTCCTCTTCATCCATGAATGACTCCCCTTAATATTCCAGGTGCACCACTTAAACACATCCTTAGCCATAATCTTGTGTAGCACCATTTAGATTCCAGAGAGGAAGAACCTGAACTACAGATCGCTGAGCTTCAATGCCAAAGCATCCACAAAACCCAAAAACTACACAGGCTAAAATAACTACAACCAACAAATCTACAAAACTTAAAACTATATAAAGCAAAAATAGAAAAACACAAAGGCACTGATTGGAGGAATTTACCACCTCCCCCAACTCAAGGGAGTACCTACACATCCCATAACCCTACTAACCATCCCATCTGCCCTCTCAACCCCTACCAGCTAAAGTTGCGCCACATTACACCAACCACCCGGTAGAGAAAAAAAAATACCCAAGAGCAAGATTAGTACTGTAGACAAGTAAACTAAAAATAAATATGGCACCCATCCATTAACATAACAGATAAATACTCTATTCCACCCAGACATCATTTAATGCAATGTATTACCAGAAAGGAATCTCCACCAAGTCCTTTTTAAAGAAGAGTAAACCCGAACAGCTCTGTCCTCAATGCCTATTAGGCCATTCAACTTAAGTCAACATGTCCACAAAGTTCTGTGCTTTCTCAGGTGAGTCGAACAAATATATGGATCCATTATGATTGATCCAAAGCACCGCTGGATATCTTAGAGAATACCGGATCCCAAGCTCTCTCACTTTCCTCTTGATGCCATCGTAGGACTTCCTTTTCCGGACCGCTGCCTCCAAGAAGTCTTGGAAGAATATGACCCTGGAGTCACCACATACCAATGCCGTTGAATCCCTTCCCCAGGCTCCAGAGGCTTCCATGACCCTCTGCTTGTCTTCATAATGATGAAACCTTACCAGGACAGGGCATGGGCGCTGCTCCGCACCTGGCTTTCATGCCACGATCTGGCTTGCTCAATTGTTATCCTTCCCTTCTCAACCTCCAAACCAAGGAACTCTGGGAACCACTCAAAAGAACTCCACCAGCTGCTCACATTCTGACTCCTCCAGATTGTCAATAACGCACAGGTTCTTTCTTCTGCCCCTGTTGGAGATCATGTACCAGATCCAACAGACCATGGACCTGTATTTCCAGGGCTTCAATCAGGCTCTTGGAGGAGTCAGTCTCTGCCTCTACCCCTGCAGCCTGGCGCTTGATCTCATTTGGTCCTTTTTCCCAGGTCTTGCAGCATGGTAGATACAGGAGCCAGCTTCGCTTTGACTTTTTTCCTAGATCTGCCTCCCCAGGACCTTGCGAGATTTGGCCAGCTCCTCAGCCAGGGACTGGTGAGTAAACAAGCCCACTGCTTTAGAGGGCTAGGCTGTGGGCCTGGCCCTGGGTGAGCTTCCTTCTTTTTCGGCATTCTCCAGCTGCAAGGACAAAGGTAAGTTGATTTTATTTTCAGGTTTCTGCCTCTTTTACCGTGTTTTTATTCACCATTTAGGACAGAGATGAGGAGAAACTTCTTCACCCAGAGAGTGGTGGCTGTGTGGAATGCTCTGCCCCAGAGGGCAGTGAAGGCCCAGTCTCTGGATTCATTTAAGAAAGAGTTGGATAGAGCTCTTAAGGAGAGTGGAATCATGGGTTATGGAGATAAGGCAGGCACAGGATACTAATTAAGGATGATCAGCCAAGATCATATTGAATGGTGGTGCAGGCTCGAAGGGCAGAATGGCCTACTCCTGCACCTATTGTCTATTGTATGGGATGGGTTCTAGCTCTGTCAGATCAGTGTTTCAGCCCAGCAAACGTGGTCCTAACAAACGTCACCATCTTGGATTCCCTAACTATTAATTCTTAAGTCAACATGGTCCCAAACTTTCAAGTGCAATTGACTTTAATGTTCCTTTTAAGAGAATTCACCTTTAAGGAATCCATGTGCTGTTTGTGTACATTGTTGCAACTCTGCTTGTCAATTAGTCTACTATGGATTTGCAAGCTACACATAGAAATCAGTTGCTTTGCTGTAAGATCTAACTAATAACTTGTAATGTGTTTTACTACTTTAAATAAACTAGAGTTGCCATTCCCTGGCAATTAACTCTAAAACTGTATCATTAAAATGACAGTTCTATTTGCATTTATTTCACTTTCCACAGTTAAATTTGATTTCCTAAAATCTGAAAATGTTATATTCTAAAACACTTGAACCATGAACTAGATGTTGTTATGACACCCACTGATATAATCCTGTCTTCGGAGAGTCTTGAAGTTCTTCACAAGCAGTTGATTGTTCTGAAGTGTAGTTACTGTTGTCATGCAGGTGAGTAAACAGCTTGAAGTTTAATAAATAGTTTCAGGGTTTTTTTATTTTACAGTAGCTATTGGAAGGAGATGCTACATCTTTACTGTTTCTTTTTAAACTGAGTTATGAAGGACTACTAGAGATGGCTATAAATGGTGGCCAGCCAACTACACCCATGTCCCATGCATGAATATAAAAACGGTCAGATCCCAGACTGAAACCTGACTTTAAAAATCATTTTAAATGAGATGGTTTCACTCTGAAACATATGCACACAACATTGCAGATTTTGCTTTAATAAAACATTCTTTATTAATTCACGGGATGAGGGCATCACTGGATTGCCCATCCCAGATGTCGTTAAAAGTTAACTATCTGTGGATGTGGTGTCACATGGAATCCAGATCAGGTAAGGTTGACAGTTCCCCCCACCAAAGGACGTTAGTGAAATAGTTGAGTTTTTCTGGCAACCAGCAATGGACTCATGACTATCATTAGACTCTTCATTCCAGATTTTTATTGAATTCCCTACCCTGGTAGGATTTGAACCCAGTTCCCCCAGATCATCCCTCAAATCTCTGGATTAACAGTCCAGTGAAATTACCAGAAGGAAAACTAAAGATTAACCAATAGAAATGAGGGCAAAATAGAATAAATCAAGTCACTTTGTTATAACAGATGCAAATGCTTGTAAACACATAGGTGAAGTATAATACCATTCATCTGAAAACACTGCTTCATAAGTTCAAAAAAGATATCTGTTGAATGTACCCAAAAACATCCCTTGTACAGTACTCAAACCAGAGAGAAAAAGATTTCTAACATCTCAATAGGCTTGCGGTAACTGCGACTTTAACTCTTACACTGGAAACAATGAAAGCTTCTTTCTGGAACTGTCATACACCCGAGTTTAAAGGTAGTCAAAGGTACACATGGGAATTAGAGGATGCTTGAAAGGAGAGATTATTTGGAAGCTTATCCAAGGTGGAATTTCAGTTCATCCACATAGGTTGCAATCTCTTGTAACAGATCTGCAAGAGAACATTCTCAATTCTACAGCTCTTTAGCTGTCATTTACCCCAATACCATAATATTCATGACTACTTTCTGAAGAAGTGCTGTACAATAGCTGCAGTTCAGTTCACTGCTATTTCACAGCTCATGAATGCAGATTAAACATTTGCCCATTATGTAGACAGTGTGGAATTGATTTAGTTTGCATTGTTATTATAACTCTTAAATCTCTACTTTCATTCATACTAATTTCTTTACAATTGATTAAAAATCCCAAATAATCTTTACTTTGTTGTAATTTAGAATTCCAAAACTCAGATTAATTTTAACAGGGAATAAAATAGTAGTCCTTTAGCCTCTTCAGACAACCAGAAGAGTAATTCTACAATTTCAATAGGTCTGGTCTTAGGCATCTGCTGGCACAGTGCTCAGTTGATGATCACTAATACTTTGGAAATACTTGAATCAGATAGTTTACAAGCTGTGGTCAACGTGGCTTTACACAGCAGTCATATTTCATATGCCAAGGAGGAGTCCTGGCACAAAGTAATTAAGCCTTCAAACCTAAACTAATCATCTACATCAAGAAGAAGAAAATAATCACCCTTCCAGTTCAATGTCAACCACAAACAGTTTAAATTATAGCTCAAGAGCCCACACACTCATACCCTCCCCACACAAATGAAAATTAAACCTTAATGTTTACTGGGCACTGAGTTCATTTAAATGGATCGTGTCCTATGAACAGTTTAGTTCATGAGAAGGACGCACCTCATTTACCTGCATACAAGCTGCATTTGTGAAAAGTCCAGGCCAGATTTGCCCAAAAAGTGGCAATCACAGTCAGATTGCTATTCCACTCCTTCTCTAGATCATGGCTCCTTCAGATATGTGGATCATACACTTGTGGGTGGCACAGTGGTTAGCACTGCTGCTTCATAGTGCCAGAGACCCGGGTTCAATTCCCGCCTCAGGCAACTGTCTGTGTGGAGTTTGCACATTCTCCCCGTGTCTGTGTGGGTTTGCCCCGATTTCCTCCCACAACACAAGTGTGCGGGTTAGGGGAATTGGCTATGCTAAACTGCCCGTAGTGTTAGGTGAAGGGGTTAATGTAGGGGAATGGATCTGGATGGGTTGCGCTTCGGTGGGTCCGTGTGGACTTGTTGGGCCGAAGGGCCTGTTTCCACACTGTAAGTAATTTAATCTAATCATACCTTAAATCCAATTCTGCCCTCAGAGCAAGATAGTCAGGAGAGGTCAATCCATGGTCACTTTTACACAATAGTTAACACATTGTGGTTTAAATATCCAGCAGCAAAGACAGGCACTTTATTAGTTCCTGTGAACAGGCAAGTAAGGTAAATGTCAGTTTAGGGTATTAGGTGGCAAGGTTCCTTTATGCCCAGGTGCCAGGATGGTGGGATGCCAAGTTGATAGGGTGCCAGGATGGTAAGGTGCCAGATGGGTGGGGTGCCAGGGTGGAAGGTGAGCAGGTAAATAACAATGTATTTAAGATAGGTCAGGGTGAGTAGAGGAGAATGATTGTTGTGTAAGGTGGCTGGGGGAAATGTCAAGACAATGTTCAGAATATGTTAGAGGTATACTGTCAATGTACAGAAGTGAGTGAATGGTGAGATGGAGGGGACAGTTTAATAGTTAAACAGTTAGCTTAGGTTTCTAATCTTCTAACGTGTCCTAGGTAGCCATGAACTATAACACATTCCTCTGAAGTCTCCAGTTTAAATAGACACTTTTGAAGAGTTGCAGGCACAGGGGAATTGACCAAAGTTTTCAGTTAGTTGGGCAGTTTCCACACAGTCACAATATTGTTGGTCCAAGAAGGTCCTCATGTACAGCACCCATCTATGCTGCAGAAACATTACCTCAGCCACCTGAAATTCTGGCCCAAATTTTTATTGCAGAAATAAGTTCTTTGAATTCTTACGCAATTTGCATGTATGCATAATCAAAGAGGCAAATGCAAGAAATGGCAACTTCCAGTCAGAGCAAGAAAAATGGGCGCAATATTGTTAGAAAAGGACATCAAGCACTGAACTAACTGCACAGTGGCCGGTATCCTATCACCAAGTCACCCTTTATTTATTTTAACACAGTACACTGGTTGTGGCCAGCCCATCTGAGTCAGTCCCCTGGACTGAGGAGTTTCAGAATCCTGTTTATATATAATTTTTTTTTCCCAGTAATATTAGTTTTTATTTCACCAGAATTATTGGTTCATTGTCAAAGTTACTTACAATTTGGCTTTCTGACATTGGAGGTTTAGCAATAGTTTCAGTCCTTCAAGTGTTCAATAATTAGCGTACTTTCTGATAGAGTCAAGAAATACACAGGATACTGCTTACAGAGATTGTCAGTTGACTATTACTGAAGTGCGTTGTGATATTCAAAAACCCACAGGATAAGTTCCGGTCTCAAAAATGGAGTATTTGTCCCAAGTGCTGTCGAAGCAGATTTAGTAACATCTACACTGTATGTAAAGCATCTGAGGAAATCTTCCCATTAAAAAACAAAATAAATCCATGTTCTCATGACTTGGTGGCCAACCTGAGCCATTAGATCAAATACATGCAGCTAGTTCATAATTCATCATGTTCTAGTGAAATTAAGTCCTCCCTTGTGACAAACACACACTGTTGAATTTCAGTGATTTGGTAAGGTGCTCATAGCTGTACTTTACTTTCTCATAGTCAGTCACAAGGTTTCTACTGTGAGGAAATGGCAGTGGCTTCTCATTCACAAACAACTTGATTTTGTACTTTTCTCCCAGGCCCCGTGCTTCATTGCACCAGTACAGTACAAGAATGAGGTTCACAGCAGGCATATACCCACCTGGAAGAAATGTCTAAGGTCTATGTCCAAATTTTCCAAGTGCACTTTTTTGGTCTTACCCATTATTAGCACATCATCCAGATAAATGGCAACCTGGGAGTAGCCTTTGTAAAATGTTCTCCATGGTCTGCTGGGAAAAGGTACAGGCTGATGATACCCCAAATGGCAGTCTTGTACATTGTTATAAACCCTTCTGGGTGGTAATTATGGTGTACTTCTGATACTCCTCAACCAATCGCAGGTAGGCATGGCTCATGTTCAGCTTTGTAAAAGACAGCTCACCACACCCTGCCCCCTATCAACTTTGTGTATGAGCCCTCTGTGCGAGGGATTGAGTATTTATCCAGCTGCGAAAAGCAGTTTACCATTTGCTTAAAGTTCCCAGAAAGATGAACTGAGCCATCAGGCTTCACAATTGATACTTCAAGTGCTACCCATTCCACAAACTGCACTAGTTTGAAGATTCCTTCACTCTCCAGCCTTTGGATTTCCACCTCTACTTTTGCCCACAATGTAAATGGCACTGGACAGGCCTTGCAAAACCACAGAATTGTTTCCATTAACTTTGGCCCCTTTGATTTTCCAAGCACTTCCTTAAAAACTCCTGGGTATTTCACAAGGACTTCATTGAGGCAGCCATTTTCTAATCTAAAAATGTTGAGCCAATCCAGGTGAATCTTTCTCAACCAATTCTGCCCCAACAGGCTTGGGTCCAAGCTTCTTACTACAATGAGTAATAACTAAACCAACTGCTTCTCATAGGACACCAGAACCAAACTTGTATCTTTAATCTGCAACAGTTCCCCAGTGTATGTTCTCAGTCTGGCTGAAGTCTTATGCAAAATTAAGCATTGGAGACCCAAGCTAATCATGTTAAGGTCAGGTTTTGCAACTACAGACACAGCTACGCTGCTATCAATCTCCATAGGAACTGCGTGACCATTTAACCAAACATTCATTTTAATCAGTTCCTATCTGGATGTCACTAAGCAATTCAATTGTTCCAAACTACATGTAGGAGGACTGTCCAGGTGTGCACTCTCTTTGTTACCTGTCTACGAGTTTTCGAGTTTTCTTATTCACGCCAGGCCTTGTAGAACTCCTTTGATGTTTCAAGTCGACATACCAGCAACAACCGCAATGGCTTGCTGGCCCAGATCCTGAAGAACTTTCCAGCCACTTGGCCAAGACTCAGCTTTGTTGTGGGGTTCTGCTATGGGTTAGCCTATGGTTCCTCTGCTCAGGATACACCCTGCATGAGGCTCTGCAATTTCCCACATTCAGGTGGTGTTCCCCAAGCTCAGTCGGAGAGGGTGAGGGTGTCCACTCCCATTGGGATGCCCTTGCAGTTCCCATGCTCCATTTGCCACATTTTCCAATGACAAAGTCAGTTGCATTGCCTGTTTGAAGTCCAATTGGGCTTCAGCTCGTGGGCACTTCTGCATGGTTACATCATTAATCCTACATACCAAATGGTCTTTCTCCAGATTCTCTAACAGCCAAATAAAACCATAGCATCTCAGAATCAGAGGAAGTTTGGGGTTGTAATATTCCTTAACAAACTCTCATCAACCCTGGGAAGGTTTTAGTGTCTGATGCCTCTGGGAAAGTGAAGCCTCTTAAGACCAAAATTGCTGCGGGTTCGCAAGCAGTCAGAGGATTACCCATTGCTTTTCATCTGCCCAATGTCAGTAGCTCAGAAAAAAAAGTCTCATTATTTCCAGAGACTGGGTCAGTTTTCAATGGCAGGATCAAACAAGTCAAGCTTCCCAAATAAAGGCATGATGTCAAAAATACTTACTCAACTCCACACTGACTGTTGAGAGCAAATGGTCTTCAGACATGTATTACTTTCTCCCATCGCCACTGATATAACTGCACAGAGGTGGTATCCAGTCACCCTGTTACTTACTTGTACACAGTACACTGGCTGTAGCCAGCCAGTTCAGACTGAGCCCCCTAGACTGAGGAGATTCTAAATCCCCTGTTTATATTGGTCAACCAAAGTTTTCTGATTAGCAGGTTAACAACCTCAATCAATGACCTCACAGACAACAAGGTCCACCGATGCACCCGGTACGGAGGAAGGAGGGCAGGTCTGAAGACCTCCTCGTGGGTCTGCTCCTGAGCCTGGCCAAACTGGCCATCAACAGGTCCAGGCAGCGGGCCGTGGAGGGGGTTGTTATGGCCGACTGCCTGCCCCTCTTCCACGGTTACGTTAGGGCCAGGGTGTCCTTGGAGAAGGAGCACGCGGTGTCCACCAACACCCTGGAGTTGTTCAGGGAGAGGTGGGTGCCGCAGGGAGTGGTGTGCAACTTCTCCCTCCAACTCTATTTTGATTTAGTCCCTACCCTCCCCTTCACTGTTTTGATCACGCAGCACTGCCCTTTGATGTGAAGGGCAGTGTTTGTCACTGGCCACCCGGGTGTTTTCCTATCTTCCTGATGGTGGAATTTGAATAAAGATTCGTGCACTTTGTGTCTTTCACTGTGTCTCACACCTGCACACACACACCATGGGTGCTGGGGAAAAAATAAGCACTACCGCGCTTAGGTGGTAGTGTGGGGGTTAAATTTTAAAAAAGGAAAAAAAAAGAAAAAAAAAGAAAAAAAATTAACTGGAGTGTCAATTCTATTTTGATTTAATCCCTAAAAATAAACAGAGAATTTTGAAAAAAAAAACAAGGTCCACCGAGCTCCAATCACTACACCCACAAATCTAACTCTCTCTATTTTGTCACTTTGGCATTTTTCTCCAATTTCGGAAGACCATTATATTTGTTGTGCCCCTTAGTTCCTTTAAGGTACCTGTCCCAAGGACCTTCACAAATAGATAAAGGGAGGTCGGGTGAGGACAAGTGAGTGTTGGGCCAACATTGAAGAAATCAAGTAAGGCAATTAAGCATTGACCCACAGAGATAAGTTTTTAAAAAGATTTTCAAACTGGGACAGATCCATGGATGAAGCTGAAAAGAATAGCAGTCAAGATTAGAGTGGTGCTAGAAAAGCACAGTAGCATCCAAGGAGCAGGAAAATCTATTTTCTTTGCTCAAAACGTCAATTGTCTTGCTCCTCAAATGCTGCCTGACTTGCTGTGCTTTTCTCGCACCACTCTAATTTTGACTCTGATCTCCAGCATCTGCGGTACTCACTTCTGCCTGAAGAGAATAGCATCTGGATCCCATCAGTAGATGGCCCAGGGATGGTAAGTACAAATAGCCGTAGTCAGAGAAATGGTCAGATGCTATGGTTTTATTCAGGAGAGGACGTAAGACCAGATGTGATTGCAATGGTAAAGTAGCTGAGGGCATGAAGTAATTATTTTTAAACACTGAACATTTTAAGTTTTACATATTAGAAGTTTAAGTTGCCTCCAATGAGGTTTATCTATCCCAAACAGTATTACAAGGGTGATAGGCAGACTGTCATTTGCAAATAATTAAATTGGTACTAGTTGTCTTCCGCCACTGATCAATACATGATGCTTTTTTCCACATCAAAGAAGATGGCACGTACTGTTGAATACCAGGTAGTATTGATTGATATCTTAATTGCTGGAAATCCCCAGCTAGTCATAAGTCATGATCTCTCTGTCAAATTCTTGTATGCCACTGTCATTCAAAAGGCATGTTACATACATGTGAATCGCATGGAGAGGTGATAGGTCCTGTTGTATCTTCCAAAGAACAGTGGCATGGTCACCCTGCAATTCCAAAGTCTTCGTACACTGATGTCACAGTTTTGTATGTAATAATTTTATTGAAAATGCACTCTCCAGAGTTGCTGGGATTTAATGATAATTTTGGATCATGTAGAATTTGGTCAAGATTAAACCAATTAAAGCCATCTTTTATGACAATGGAGGCTTCTTGTTGAGAGAGGCAGGGTTGTCAATTGTTGATTGATGAAATCATGTGATTATCTTTCCAATCATCTAAGCTGATAGCCTTGACTATGACCATTTTGTCAATTACCCACTTCAAACCAATCATCCTGTGCTGCACTATTTGTTCAAGTGCTAACATTTTCCGACTAAGCTTTGTTCCCAAGGATGTTGAGTAAGTTTCATTTTTTATCTCTCTAGTGTGCAGTTCAATATTAAGACATTTGCTTTCCATTAGTGTTTTCAGCAATCTTAAAAGCAAATTGTGTGATGGCTATTCAGTTTAAGATAAGCACTATTCAACACTGCCAAGGTACAATATTTTATATTTAACTGCCTAATAAAATACATTGAATACATACACCATCCATGGGAAAAAGATAATAGCAATGTAACAAAGGTATAAATGAATGAAAGCTGTATTTTTGGGAAAGATGCCTTTATTTCAGGGAGAGAGAGAGAGAGACACACACATTCTATCAGAGCAATGAGAAGGTCCTTTAGTATCATAAATAAAGATTTTCTTGTCAGAAGATATGCATTATGAGAGAAATACAGATTGGTGCATTCACAAGAATATACTGATTCATGTTCACTAACCTTCTACTTATGAAACCCATTGGATGTGCCCCAGTATGGTAACACAATGGCAATGAATTTGAGGGATGGTTTAGCAATCCTGCATAAATATGATTATCAGAATCAAGTGATGAACTCGCATTTTCAATTAGTGCAAGGACAGTCTATGTTGCTCAATAAATCACTTTCACCAAAGAGCTTAAGATCATTAGTGGCCACTTAAGGGCCACTTTGTACTCCATTATTATATGTTGACCAGCAAGGTTGGCAATGGATGAGAAGACTGGCAGGTTAGCCTGCTTAGAACCTGGTTTGATAAAGGGGTTTTAGCTTCTTCATGATCCCCCTTTTCCATTCAGAATGCCTCCCCCCACCAAAAGGTCTACCACACGCCCAAATGATCCTTCAACTCTGCTACGTGCACCCTTTCCCTCACCCCATCTTGCCTACCCACTGAGCTCCCAAGTCATCCAGGTCTGGCATCTCCCAAGAAAGTCTCCAAATTTCTCTGATCTGCCTCCTGCAGATCCTAGCAATGGTTACCATTCTCAGTGGCCCCGGTGGGTCCAGAGAGCTGCTGGTCAGCTGGTTGGTTCCTTCGAGTATGAAGCGACAGCAAAGCTGCCTCCAGAGTGGTGGATAGTTTCAAGAAGCCGTCTCTGGCCATGGAGAGTGAAACACCACCATTCATGAAATCCTGCCCAACATCTCTAACAAATAAACATTAATGAAAAGTTAAATTAAAAAACTGGGCAAAATATCCAATAAAAATAATTTAGAAGGATCATTAAGACAAATTCCATTGTGCCGATTTTAAACAGTCACACATATTTGCTCCTCTAAGTCGCAAAAGGAACTCTAAGGAATTCCTTTCTCCTGGATGTCTCCTCACTCTCTTCCACCAGACCGTCTTGAAAGACCTGCACCTACCGTTCACGTGTAAATGGTCAGTAGCCAACAACTATTCATATAGACAGCTGCTGCCTACCCATTAACAAGTATCATTTACATGGGTTAATGTTTAAAAAGGACTTTAAGGTCAAGCCAATGTATTTTGCATTTACTCTGCTTCCTGCCTAAATCAGGTGATGCCTGACCCCAGTATCTGACCGATTATTCTGTAATTAGAAGCCAATGTGTTTCAGAAATTTATTTTGTTTGGATATATATCCATGCATGCACCTTAATCTGCCCGTGTTCTCTTTTTCTTGTTTTGTCTCTTTTATTTCTGTTTCCATTTCGAAATAAAATGGACTTTAATTTTTTTTTCGTTTTTTTTTCTTTTTTTTTCTTCTATTTTTTTTCACAAAGTGCATGAATCTTTATTCAAATTCCACCACCAGGAAGATAGGCAAACACCCGAGTGGCCAGTGACATCTTCTGTTTATTTTTTTTAAATAACCCCTACACTACCACCTAAGTGCGGTAGTACTTATTTTTGCCCCAGCACCCATGGTGTGTGTGTGCAGGTGTGAGACACAGTGAAAGACACAACGTGCACGAATCTTTATTCAAATTCCACCACCAGGAAGATAGGAAAACACCCGAGTGGCCAGTGACATCTTCTGTTTATTTTTTTTAAATAACCCCTACACTACCACCTAAGTGCGGTAGTACTTATTTTTGCCCCAGCACCCATGGTGTGTGTGTGCAGGTGTGAGACACAGTGAAAGACACAAAGTGCACGAATCTTTATTCAAATTCCACCACCAGGAAGATAGG
>NC_057734.1:36642261-36671435 GCF_004010195.1 Chiloscyllium plagiosum
CCCCTCCGACAGCCACTCGGACCCGCGGGTACGGAGGTGCGGATTCCTGAGCAACGGCTCCCTGACGACAGCCGCTACTCCAGCCGGAGGGTAGGCACGGCGCGATTCGACCATGTTCCAGACAGTGATCAGGTCCTGGTAAAAGACAGGCAGCGTCTTGAGGGCGACCTCCAAACCGTCACGGTCGACGAACAGGAGCTGCGTGTAGTAGTTGAGGTTACGCACCTGGCGGAAAAAATACGTCGCCAGGGCGCACCACCTAGGAGGAGGCTCGACGTAAAGGTATCGCCGCAAGGTCTGAAGGCGGAACGTCGCGACCTGGGTGCGGACGCACACCAGCGACTGACCGCCTCCTCAATAGGGAGACTCAGCACCTGCGCGGCGACCCAGTGCATCTTTTTGTCCCAGACGAAATCGACCAACGTTCTCTGGATGTCAGCGACAAAGCCAGGAGGAGGGACCAAAGTGACCAGCCGGTACCACAGCATGGCGGCCACCAGCTGGTTTATGACCAGCACTCGACTCCTGTAAGATAGCACTCGGAGAAGTCCTGTCCAGCGGATAGGCGAGCCGAGACTTTGGCCTCCAGCTCCTGCCAGTTGGCCGGCCAGGATTCCTCAGCCGGGAAAAAAAAATGGACTTTAATTGCTGCAGAATGAACTCAGCATCCCTGTTAACAATAATCTTTACTCAATACAGCTCAATTAGTCACCCTACCTAAAAGGTCAAGGAAAGTATCTGTCTGGCAGAATAAGCAAACAATTAAACTGAATCAACTTCACACTATGCATGCTTCAACCCTGGAGCAGTCTTAAAGAAGCATTCCTGGTAGATATTGTTATAAGGTGGAATATTTTAACATGCTTTGATAAATACTGTCATATTAAACCATTACAAATAGGTTCACAACATAAGGTTATATTATGGTAGAATACAGACATAGCAATGGAAAAGTGGGGATCAGACTGCATAACGATGCTATAATGTTATTGTCCAGATATTTGCAGTGTGATACTATCTCATTTTACTTCGTTTCATTTCGATACTTGAATGACTCAGTTAGCTTTCAGCATCATGTTAACTCTATCAATCCTGGTAAATGGCGAGTATTCCATCACATTCCTGAAATATGCCTTGTGGGTGGTGGACAGACTTTGGACGTTCAGGAGGTGATTTACTCAGCACCGAATTCCTATTCTCTGACCTGCTCCTATAGTCACTATATTTATATGGTTGATCCAGTTCAGTTTCTGGTCAAGGTAACCCCAGGATGTTAATGATGGCAAATTCAGGAATGGTAGTACCATTAAAAATCAAGGAGTAAAAATGAATTGACTCTTGCTGGAGATGCTCATTGCATAATGCAAATGTTGCTTGCCATTTATCAGTCTAGACCTGAAAATTATTCAGGTCTTGCAACATATGAACAAAAACTGCTTCAGTATCTATGGGGGTGTGAATGGTGTTGGATATTGTTAATTGTCAGCGTGAATACCTCCACTTTTAACTTTATGGTGGAAGAAAAGTCAATAATGAAACAGCTGGAGATGGTTGCTTTGAGGAGACATGCAGCGATATCCCAGGTCTGAGATGATTGACTTCCAATTACCACAACCATCTTCCTTTGTGCTAGAATTGATTCTGACCTGTCGAGAGTCTCCTTACTGATTCCCATTAGCTGTAATTTAGCTAGAACTCCTTGATGCTATGCTCAGTCAAATGTGACACTGATGTCAAAAGAAGTCATTTTAGGGATACAAACTAGATGATTTATTAAAGTTGACACAGCAGGCTAATCACTGAAGAACAATGATGTAATATTCACTAGCTCTATCCAGTCCTCCTAGTTCCAGTAATGCAGGGAAACATTGCCAAATTTAACTAGATTAGCTCAATAGCTTACAAAAAAAAGAGAATTTTTCCTCACCAGCTGAACATGCAGGTAGTTTCCAATTTGTTCTATCTAATAAAATTATCTGAAGGTGAGCACTGAGAAAACATCAATGAGTGTAAATGAAAACATTTCAGTGCAAGTATGTACTTGTGACCCCACCACTAGACTCAAAGTTGCATTCTTCAATGTGAGATCCAACAAAAATGGATTTGACAAAGTATATTCAGATTCAGTGGACTTGCTTGGAGTCATCAAATTTGCAATGAAGGTCACTCAAGTCATCAGCTTGAGTGTAAAGAATCTACTGTAGTTTCCTATCAAGAAAGTCTTCAATGCCTTTAGGGTTCAGTCCAAACTGATTGATAAGCTGTGCATGTGGGCTTGAGCACCTTATGGGCTGAGTCAAAACTGAATTACCTTAATTGAAAAGTCATGTTGCTGCCAAAATCAAGACAGCTCTGCTCTGCTCCTCAGTTATGACTCAAAACCATGCTCACAGAGCTGCCAATTTCACTAATGTGTCTTGTCAATCTTCTCTAGACATTTTTACAGAGGCTTTGCTGGAAGGAGCACTTCCATCCAGCTGCAATCTAGCAGTTCTTCATGGATATGTGGAAGTGCTTGTCGTCGTTGAGCCTAACATGACAACATCCATCTCTGAGCAAGAACATTTTGATAACCTAATTCACACCGTTAAACAGAATGGAGAGGATAAGGACACCAAAAGAAAATGGCTTAGCAAATACATTGATGCTGCAACAATTAATTGTTTTTCTGCTCTGTTGCTTTTTGTGTCTAACAGTTTTTATGTAATCATAATGACATACAACTTTGCAAGTTTGAAACAGACAAGGGAGATGTTCAAACCAAAATGGTTAATGTAACAAGCGTGTGAAACACTGCTCATTAATCCTTTATTGCCCAATGTAAACAGTTACCACTCAGAAAAGGAACATGACAGCACAGATTTCATGGCATTTGTAAAAGAAGTAAATGTGATGAGATAAAAAAATAGTATGGGCCTGCGTGGTGTAGGCAGGTTCGTTCAAGACTTTCAAGAGAATATTAAATGATAATTTAAAAAGAAATAATGTGCAAGGTTATCGGAAAGGGTAGCAGAATGGCACAAAGTCATTGTGCTCATTCAGAGAGCTGGTACAGCAGACATAATGGGCTGAATGGCCTTCTGCACTATAACATTTTGAAAGGGACAAAATATATTAAACATTTAAGGAAAGAGTATAAATGCTGTCAAAGATTTACAGTTAATATTCCACATGTGACTCTCTCTTCTTTCTCTAGTTACAATTTGTGGTAAATGGAGTTATAAGTGACATTTTCTTCTTGGTGAATTCAAGACCTGAAATAATGGAAATCTCTAATAGAGACATAATATTTGGTTTTATACTGGAGATGTGCTGGTAGGCACTAGGTGAGAGAAAACATAGGGAAAATTAAATAACCATTTTAAAAATTATAAAATATGACAATTCATATGACATCTACATATATCTTTCCAAACATTGTCTCTTTCCTGTGATCACATCTCCAGATGCTTTGGAGAATCTTAAAGAATGGAGACCTTAAAATGTCACTTTCACAGTGCCCTTGTTGCCTGACCCTATTACTGCAGCAATTCAAAAAAGCAACTTATCTCAACCTTCTCAAGGGTAACTAGGGATGGGTAACCCAGCCAGCAATGCCCATGTCTCACAAGAAATAAAAGAAATCATATTTGCTCATATAGTTCTCAATAGATTCAGCAGGATTTCAAATGGCTTCACATAATTCCAAAGGATTGCAATTAATCTAAGGCCCAGGTACAGCTTGAGTGATCTACACAGATTAAAGCTAAGGGCAATTCTGAAATTTATTATGGTCAAATACTCTGAGTGAGATGCTAGTACCTATCATACTACCATGTGCAGCTCTGTTTTCTAGAAGATTGAGTTTTACTTTTATTCAGCCTTTGTTTATTGCTTCCTGGTCATGGATGTTGAAGTGTAATGTGTTTCCATTCTCTGCTGATCAACTCAGCATCCTTTTGAAAAGCATCTTGTCCCTCTAAGACCTGAGTGGCACTGAGAGTTTCTACAGGATGCAGAGGGATGTATTTAAGGCAGACAGCATTGACCCACCATTGACCATTGCCAAGGCATGTTGATTCATGGACTCTGAAGGACATTGTTGGGCATGTTATGCAAGAAAAGCAGCAACCAAGTTAAGATTGAGAAATGACCTGAAAAAGTTTGTTTTGACCCATTGGGGCAATGTGTCATAAATCAAGCCCCAGTATCCTTGGAGTCATACCAACTCTTAAAGTTTTCTTTAAACATGCAAAATACTGTACTGAACATCACGGTCAAGGTTCACAGAAAGCATGGACCAGACCTCTATACAACATAAGTATTATTAATCATTATAAGTAATTAGACTATAGCTACAAGTAAACCGATAGAAACTAATGTCACATAAGACCAAAGAGTCTGTTTCCATGCTGTGTGACTCTACGACTCTGTGATTTACTACTAACTAAAACATTAATTCCCTGAAAAACTCCCCCTTACAGATACAGGTACAGACTAACAAATATGGAAAATAGATTATTGGCGGATGTATTAAAAACAAGAAAGTCAGTTCAATGAAAAGATTCTTCTTTGGTTAGCCAGATCCTTAGTGTGCAGTTATCTGGTATGTAAGATGTACAGAACTACTGATCCACTTTAGAAAATGTCTCTGATTCATCAATTCAAATGTCACAGTTTACAGCAACTGCTGCAGGAAAGGCGGTTTATTTTCTTCAAGCTTAAAATGACTTTTCTTTTACTGTAGAGAACAGGCAGCTTCTCCTAGGGAAAACAACTTTATTTCTCTATGTGACTGTGTCTCTGTAACTTGTATACAACAGAAGCTGATTGATTTTCAGCTAACTAAACAGCTTGCAACTGGAATTCCTCAGCTGCTAATCAGCTACACATTGCTGGAACCATAGCCACAAAAAACAGTGCTCACAGTAGGTATCAAATTGCTTGCTATGAATTATGCAGTCCTCCTGGTAAATCCCTGTTGTTAGAAACAGTTCTTTCTCATTGCAGTCAACAGTTTTTAAAAAACCCAAAAATAAAAAGGCGAAATCTTTACAAGTTGAGATTTAAAGGAGTAAAGCGCACTAGGGTAATACCTGCTGTTCAAACCAGGTGGCAGTGAAGTACTTGTACCGTGTGCAGCGTGATTCATCTGAAATTATTTGACATGCTCATTGGTAGGTGTCTTTCAGTCATACATACTAAGGCAAAATTTGCAATACAGCCTTCCATCTTTAAAGGGTGTCTCCTGTGGTACAAATTTGCTTGCAATTAATTACAAATAATGCAATGCAAAATATTAACAGCATTATTGTGTGAGGGTTGGTTGTGGGTGAAGAGAACGAGTGGAACAGACAACATTTTACAAGTTGACCATGCGATACATACTAATGTTGGATTTTATTTCCTTGCTAGACTCCATTTTGTGACACCGTCTTCTCCACTAGCCCCAGGTCCAGCAGCTAGAAGATGTCGTTGAGTCTTTTTAACTATCTCTCACTGAGAGTGGCACACTTGGAGGTGGGCTCCAGTGCGTTGAAGAGGGTAATCCTGTTTGCATTCTAAATGTGTCCATTTAACCAACTCTGAAACAAGGGAGAAAGTATTGCATCACTCATTCTCTTACATGAATTCATCAAGATAGATTTGAAATCAATCATTTTTTTGCTAGACAAGGATACAAGATGTGAACTGAAGGAGGTTGAATGGAGTTAGAAAACAGGTCAACCAACAGGTCTTATCAAATAAAAGAACAGCTTGGAGGCTGATGGCCTACTGTCTGTACATTGCTGCAGATTCACATTGAAGGGGTGGCACAGTGGCTCAGTGGTTAGCACTGCTGCCTCACAGCGCCAGGGACCCAAGTTTGATTCCTGCTTTGGGCAACTGTCTGTGTAGAGTTTGCACATTCTCCCTGCGTCTACGTGGGTTTCCTCCCATAATCCAATGATGTGCAGCGCAGGTGAATTGACTATCTAAATTGCCCATAGTGATAGGTGCATTAGTCAGGGGTAAGTGTAGGGGAATGGGTCTGGGTGCATTACTCTTTGGATGGTCGGTGTGGTCTTGTTGGGCCGAAGGGCCTATTTCCATACTGTAGGGAATCTAATTATCTTTTCACTTCAGCTATGTTCCACAAATCTATATTACTGCATTAGTGCAAGGCTCCCATTGGCAGAGCATACAATGAGCTGCAGTGGACATTTGCTGCAGTGTTACTATTGAATTGGCAGCAAGACAACACCAAACTTAAATTACTCTGGGATGTTAACTACAGTCCCTTTAACTGTCTAGAAACGTTTGCACATTAACCTACATTCCTCTGTTTTTCTTCGGTACAAACATCCAAGGTCCGTGTATGGTACTGGCCTCTGAAATTGGAGGTCAATGAGTTGGCATGGTGCCAGCACTCTGATTGGCATGTACGGACCCTTGGGGCAGCTGTGCAGCAGAGCAGCTTAAAGAGAATGTTGGAAATAACCGTCATCAATCCTGTGAAGCATGGATTAAATCTTGCTCTTAAAATTACTTACAAAATGGCTATTATCCTTCATACCATAAACTAGGCAAACTGATCTAGACTTAGAGATTGTAATTGCGAAAATGAAAAAAATTGTGTCCAGAACCTGGCCAGAATTATGTAGCTTTCCATATTAAATAAAAATAAATAAGACGTTGCGAAGAATTGGAGGTTCCTTTAAACCTGTGTTAAACTCAGTCTTCCATATTTGTAAGTAGACAAGCAGGAGGCTGGAAGAACACAGTCAGCCAAGCAGCATCAGGAGGTGGAGATGTCGCTGTTTCAGGTATTACCCTTCTTCAGGACTGAGAGAGGGTGCAAGGGGAGCTGCAGATAAAGGGGGTGGTGGGGGCAGGGTGGTGAAGTGGGAATAGTTGAAGACAGGCAGAGGGTACGATCTGGTAGGTGGCTGGGAGGAGTGGAAGGGAGTGGGAGGGGCTGGGAAGGGAGTCGGGGATTCCATATTTGTAAGGCTGAGTTCTGAGGAAGGGTCACTTGACCCAAGACATTAACTCTGATTTCTCTCCAAAGATACTGCCAGACCTGCTGAGCTTTTCCAGCAATTTCTGTTTTTGTTTCTGTTTTAAAGCATCTGCAGTTCTTTTAGTTTTCCTTCCATTTTTGGTATTTCCTGTGTGGCATGAGATCTCATCTAACTGCTCATATTAGTGTCAAGCCTTCTGCAAATGTAAACAAATCTCTGCATGAAAACAGAAGAGATATGTGAGAATGGCATAACAATGCTATGTCTCCTGCCAGACTTGAAAGGGTAGAACATGGGATGAGGGAAGGGGAGGACATGATAACAAGCTAAAAGAAATGGAGGAAATGTTCATAATTTAAAGGTGTTGAACTCAATATTAAGTCCAGAAGGCTGTAAAGTGTAGAGTCTGAAGATGAGATGTTCCTCCAGTTTGTGCTGTGATTCGCTGGAACTATGCAACATGCAGAGGACAGACGTGGGCATGCGAGCAAGACACTTTGTCAAAATGACCGGCTACAGCAAGCTCGGGATCCTGCTTGCACAGAGGCCGGACGTGTCCTGCAAAGTGGTCACGCAGTCTGCACTTGGTTTCTCCAATGTAGAGTAGACCACACTGGGAGCAGTGAATACAGTATACAAGATTGGAGGAGGTACAAGTGGAATGCTGCTTCACCCTCAACCTATGCCCTCTAGTTCTGGATTCCCCCACCCCAGGGAAGGGACTTTGTCTGTTTGTCCTATCCATGCCCCTCATGATTTTGTGGACCTCTGTGGGGTCACCCCTCGGCCTCCGGCGCTCCAGGGAGAACGACCCTAGCCTGTTTGACCACTCCCTATGGCTCGGGTCCTCCGACCCTGGCAACATCCTTGTGGATCTTTTCTGAACCCTTTCAAGTTTCATAACATCTTTCCAATAGGAAGGACACCAGAATACATGCAAGTATGAAATGACATCTCTATGGGTCTACGTCACAAGAATCACAAAGGTTTTGACTCAAGCACCACTTTGCTCCATTATCAATGCAGTAAATGGAAAATACCAAAGATTTGTTCCTAGAAAGAATGGTAAGCTAACCTTCAAATGGAGGTGGGCAAGGGGAAAATGGTCATCTAACTATGGCTATTGACCAAGTAAGGGTTAGATAGATGATTGATATAACATTAATGTCCAGTCCCCCAAAATGAGGTGTAGAAACAGGTATAGGACGGGAGGAAGGTGCAAAAAGATTCAGGGAGATGAGCCGCACCATCTCCTTGGGGGAAGGCCAAAAGTTCCCGTACCTCAGACTGAGGGAAGAACAAAGACTGCTGGTACAAAAACTACCAGAGACTAGCACAAAAGGGTATAGGACACTGGGAATGCACTGGAAGATCAGTAAAAGTATTCACATCTGTCACGGGTTGTATATCTCCTTTCTTTTACTAATTAATTAATATACTTGATCTAACTGTTGCTGCTCACTAAAAAATCAGATAATTGCAATAAATTGTCGACTGTCTGTCTTAGGTTAACTGCGGTCTTGAACTCCCTAAAATCTACAAGGTACTGTTTCCTACACCTCAAGCAGGTGTAAGGGGCTGATAAGGAACACTGCACTAAGGTGAAGCTCTCTATCCAGGATTTGTTTGGCTTGAGGCAATCCTCTGAACATGCATTTAAAGTACTCAGTCCACTGCCTGCCACTGTTATTGTCCCTATCAATTGCTGCCGCTACCTTATTGCCACTTTAATTTCTACCCAGCCCAACCTGAGTCATAATCCCCTCTGATCTCGAGTTCTCCATCTGGATATCTAGCATCACAGCCTGGCCTCTGATCTATCACTGACAGCTACTAATATCCCTAAATCCTCACTCACACACAGTTAGAGGCCTTGCGGCTCTAGCTTTGTTCTCTTTTGACCGGTAGGATTTCAGCATCCTGCTGATAAGGACATCCGAGCTTTGATAACAAGGGCACCTTGGCCTCGGAATTCAGGCACAGTGCGCCACTGCATCAATTCACACAGAAAATACATATGAGTCTGAATGTTATGACAGTCACAGTGAAAGCGCATTCAACTGGCAACATGACTGACTAGATTTAGACAGTTTCACGAGTAAGTAAATGTAAGGGTGAAAGATTGAAATCCTTCCTGTCTAAACAGAGTTGAATTGCTAGTGCATATTCTTAGTCTGTCAACTTCAGGGATATGTTGATGGCAGATTGCTGATGATTGTTAGAATATTAATGCACATTGTTGCTTGTGAAAGGAGCACAGAGACACAGAAATTAAAGAGATATCAAGAAAGAATGTAGAATATTTCTCTTCTCCCCTAGTTCTGTCGTCTTCTCCTTTGCCCTATCTACCTATCTACCTGAATTTCTTTAGATCTTACACCTTACTTTTTCATTATATATGAACATTTGTATTCTTTACTCCCTCAACTGATTTCAATTACAGTTGAAGGAGAGTGTAATTGTACTTGGTGTTAGACCCATTCACATGCAAAGCGTCAGAACCCTGTCGGTTAAATACCATATGCCAACATTTGTCCCAAGCTGCCAGTACATCTAAATCTGTGTTTAGCAATTTATTCAACTTCCTAGTCCTAAAATATGCATATATTTTTGCACAATTTGCAGACTTAGGGACCTGCCAACACACATCGACATCAGTATCACTTCACTACTATAGCAAAAGAAACTATAAATTCTGTGTCCTATGATCCTGCTCTACTAGCTACCAGATGAAGGAGCAGCCCTCCAAAAGCTTGTACCTTCAAATAAACCTGTTGGACTATAATCTGATCTTATGTGATTTTTAACTTTGTCCACTCCAGTCCAACACCGGCACCTCCACATCATGACTACAAACTATTATAGTGGTTTAACTTGAAGGTCACCACTCCAGTTAGGAGAGGTTGAGAAGAAGAGTCCTTCATAGTGGTCTCAGCTGGCGGAATCATAGAATCCCTACATTGTGGAAGCAGGCCATTCAGCCCATTGAGTCAACACCAACCCCCCCCCGAAAGAGCATTCCACCCAGATACATTCCCCTTACCCTATCCCTACAATCCACCTAGACTTCACATCTCAGGACACCATAGGCAATTTAGCACGGCCAATCCACCTAACCTCCACATCTTTGGACTGTGGGAGGAAACTAGAGTGCTCAGAGGAAACCCATGCAGACAGAGGGAGAATGTGCAAACTCCACACAGACAATCGCCCAAGGCTAGAAGCCTATCTGGTTCCCTGTTGCTGTGACGCAGCAGTGCTAATCACTGAGACACCATGCCACCCAACGGTATTGAACCAATCCTGTTGGTGTCACTCTGCACTGCAAACCAACAATTCATACAACTGAGCTAACAGACCACCACTGCGCCCCCCCCCCCCCCACCCCCACTCCCCCCACCATTCAATAATGTGCCCTGACTCCAAGCAGGCTTACGCTGGCTCATCACACCTTTCTATGTATGGAATACAGTCCATACTTAATCCAATGCAGCAACTTTCCACTGAATCTACAAAAGTTTGTCTTGTAAGTAACTGCTTTATAAAATGATCTCTGAAAATCCAAGTAGACACGTGATTCTCCAAACAGTTATAGCAAATTGGTAAAACACAGCTATCTTATACAAAAACACTGACGAGTGTAACTTTCCAATGGTCTTTGCAAACATCTTACCTATAATCAATAGTAGGTCTATAGTTATAATGGCTCATGTGGCCTGCTGGGCTGGTTCTGATTATCTGAGGAGATTGCGGGTGCATTTTCCAGTTTTTCTTTTAAGTCTTTGGCGCTGGGTTTTTTGTTGGTTACTTGCTTCTCCCAGCAAATTAACTGGCTGTGGGGAAGGGGAAGGGGAAGAAATATCTAACCTTGATGCTTCCGCCATTATGAGAGTGACAGAAGATGAATAAACTGACTGGTCTTTTCTTGCCCAAGCAGTAAGCACGTTTCGTTGCTTCCTGGATCAGACTAAATGTAGCACAAATTCAAACTGAACTGAGTAGTGTTGATATCTGGAAATGCAAGTTATGATAAAAACCTCATGAGCTGAGATTTTCCCACACATTTATCTCTTAATTAGATGTTTAATTAGCTGTGAATGACTCTGGCAAGAAACACAACCAATAATCAACAGTGCAGGAAAGAAATTCCAACCTGGTGATATTGCTGCTCTTCACACAGTTACTGCAAAAGAAACCGCTACAATGAGGTGTACAATCAACCAAGGATTCAATGGCTTAACATTGAGGCTTATAATTTCTATAAAGTTTTGAGGTTCGTGAAAATGTAACCATTAATAGAATATACATTTCCTATACTGAGCCACTTACTTACACATGCAAATGAAGGAAAATATACTCCTAATCTTTAATTCTGGACAATGATATAACGGCAGAAAAGTGAAGCTTGATTTGTGAAATTAATAATTCCAGAATTCCCTCCATTAGCTGTGAATGTTGGAGAATTTCTATTACAATTAAGGTTTAAGTAGATTACTGACAGACCATCAGTGCTCACAAGAAAAAAGCCCCACAGAACTACAGATGCTGGACATCAGAAACAAAAAAAAACTGAAGAACGCAGAAGGGTCATTAGACCCTAAATGTTAACTCTGCTTTCTCTCCACAGATGCTGCCAGATCTGCTGGATTTTTCCAGCAGTTTCTATTTTTGATCTATACTCACAGTTTGCCAGTCAACTATCGACTTCACTCAGTTTGTATCGCTCTTCCCTCTGAAATGTATAATTTGTTGGTTTCTGTCCTACAAAGAGGCCGAGAACTGATGAGCTCGTTGGACCGTCTGTTGCAGTGTTCAATGAGTGCTACCGTATATGCAATCATGTGTTGCAAATTAAGGGGGATAATACAGGATTTTTTATCCGAAATCCTGAAATCCAAAAAGCTCTGAAATCCGAAGTTTTTTATTAAGTTTCTTTTCTCCATAACAAGGTTGTTTGGTATGCAAACAGTTAAGCCAACTCCACACCCACTCGACCTACCTCACTCTGATGTGACAGGGCAGTGTGGCCCAGCACTGACAGACATCAATTCTGTCTCACCACTTGTAGTACTCACAGCTCCATCTACTATTCGGTAATTTTTTAAAAATTTCACCATGAAACTATCACTTATTCCAAAATCCCAAAAATTTGAATTCTGAAAACCAGCTGGCCCTAAGGTTCTGGATAAAGGATTGTGTACCTGTAGATTGTTAGTTAATGCCTCAAATTACACCATTAGCATTCAACGTCATATCTTACCAAACAGATTGAACAAGTTAGACAGCGAGAAATCTTGACATGTAAGTCAGAGCAATTACCTGATGCTTTCAACTCACTGCTGGCTGAGAGGTACCTTCATGTTGTTCAGGACAAAACAGCATCTCAAGGCACGATACATTGACATCAGTTTTGTACACACCCTATAGTTAAGGACATTGCCATCAACCAATTGCCAACCCCTCAAGACCATCATGGCACCTCTCCAGTAAAGGAATAGTTTTGCACTTCAGAACACACCAGCAATTATCATTGAAACTGGGCAGGTATGCTTTGCATGGAGGAACAGGATCTAATTCATAGATTGGACAAGGCTGTATCTTTGGGCTGTTCACTTGTTCACTTAGTGCTTGTTCACTTCATATTTTTACTGGGAAATTCAGCTCCCAGACTGGCTTCATAGATCGAGTTTTATTTTTATTTTTATTTAACAGGGTATTCGTTGACCAAAACCCAAAGCTACAATGCTGGAGATCTGGTTTTAACGATAAAAGAGGAGCTTATTATACAAAGGAAAAGATAAAATAGAATAAGCCAAGCTATTTGCAATTTGAATTTTTTGGAAACACAGTAAAAATACAATATTCCTTTTCTCCCAACAGCATCATTTTACAGTATGCAAACATCAGGGAGTATTCCCTTCTCTATCATATCTACAGATTCTCCTGTCCTGCTGCCCATTCAAAATACTTAGTTGAGTTCTCTGTAGCATGTCTTGTCCATCACCTTACCTTCTAGTGAGCTGGCATTTGATTTATTCCAAATCCTGCAACACCTCCATCATGCCTGGCAGCTCACCTCATGCTGACACCGAAACTAGACTCTGAGCTTGTGGATGTGATTGTCTGATCAAGTGATGTCTCTTCCACCATAGGTCCACTGATAGTCATATCCTTCACAGTCACCTTTCTCTTGCTGTACAGACAGGAAATCTTGCTTGGTGGAAAATATAAATGCAGAAGAAGTTTGGGGTCCACAGTCACAGCTTGCACTTCAGGCCAGACAGCAAGATATAGGCACTGGAATTTGAGGTGAAACCTAAGGCAGGAACATACTGTCTTCCTGAATGTTCTCAGTTAGAGTAAGATAGAGTAGAATCAACCGCAGAACACCATCTCCTCTTAAGGATTCAAGGCATGCAGGCATGCCTGTCCCCTACCATGGTCCTGTGACTTCCCCTGCAGGAAAGAAGGAGGAATGTCAGTGGTTGTGTAGCACTGTGGGTGATGTGCTTGCCATTTCTGAATAGCTGGAGGCATATATACGATGTAGAACATGCATGTGAGACTGGGCATATGTGTCAGGATGAGGTGGAACACCAACTATGGGCACAAGTACCAATTACTAATGAGCAAGTGATGGGATTCTGCTGTATTGAGGCAGCATGAGAAGCTGTAAATAAGAAAAATTATTCAATCCAGATGGAGTCATTGAACAATTTCTGCCAAACAGCAATTAGGTCCTTGAGATCACCCATAAATTTGTTCAATCCAGAATCCATACATGATTGTAATATTGCAGACCTATCCTACTACCCACTATTGGTCCTTGAACAGTTATTTCCTAAAAGGGGGTCAGTAGCTCAGTTGGCTGGACAGCTGATTTGCAATGTCAAGTGAGACTAATAGCATAGATTCAATTCTTGCAATGGCAGAGGTTACATGAAGGATTCTCATAGAACATAGAACAGTACAAAAAATAACATTCAGCTTACAATTTCTGCAGTAATTAAGATACAGTTCTAAACTAATCCTATCTGCTTGCAATGGTCCATACCTCTCTATTCCCTATGTATTCAGCTGTCTGTCTAAATGTCTCTTAAACATTGTTATTCTTTTCTGCTTCTACCTCCTCACCTGGGAAAGCATTCTAGGTACTATCACACTCTTAAAGAAATACCTCACTCATCTCCTTTAAACTTTTCCCTCATTTTAAACCATGTCCACCCAGGGAAAAATACTCTGACTATCTACCCTATCCATACCTCTCAAAATTTTATGTATTTCTATTGCACTCCTCAGCCTCCAATGCTGTAGCAAACACAATCCAAGTTTTTTCAACCTCTCATTACTGACCTTCTGATCCAGGTAACATTCTGATAAAGCTCTTTTACACTCTCGCCACAGCCTCCACAACCTTCTCATTGTGTGACAATCAGAACTGCACACAATCCACCAAATGTGGCCTAACTAAAATTTTATACAACTGCAACATGACATGCCATCCCCTATACTCAATGCCTGACTGATGAAGGCAAGCATGCTGTACACCTTCTTTACCACCTTATCCAATTGTGTTGCCAATTTCAGCGAGCTACGGACCCAAGATCCCTCTGTATATCAATGCTTAAAAGGGTCCTGCCATTTACTCTACCTTCTCAACGTCTTCATTGTTCCCAAAGTAATTATTCTTCCCAGAATTCTGTCCTGCTGGGACACTGTATGGAAGAAAATGTTTCTCTATTCCCAAACTTTAATTAAAGCTGGTGAATTTTATACTCATCTCTCCCAGTTAAATAATAATTTTTCAAAATAAAGAGCTTCCTCACATACACTCTGAACTATTGTAAAGCGCAGTGTGATGCTTTCCTTAAAGCTTTTCTTCCTCCAGTAAAAGTGAGTTAATGGTTGAACTTAATTGGTCCTTGTCCTTTGACCTTGGTCCTTTTAGCTTTGAACGAACTTGCCTGCCATTCTCCTCCTTCTACAAAAAGCATCCATTTTCAATCATAGTGTCATGGAAGCACAGAGGTGTACAGCATGGAAACAGACCCTTCAGTCCAACTCATCCATGCTGATCAGATATCCTAAATTAATCTACTCCCATTTGCCAGCACCTAGCCCATATCCCTCTAAACGCTTCCTATTCATATACCCATCCTGATGCCTTTTAAGTATTGTAATTGTACCCGCCTCCATCACCTCATTTGGCAGCTCATTCCATATACGCATGAAAAAGTTGCCCTTTAGGTACCTTTTAAATCTTTCCACTCTCATCTTAAACCTGTGCCCTTCAGATTTGTACTCCCCTACCCTGGGAGAACACCTTCACTATTCACCCTATCCATGCCCCAGCTGCCACCAAAATGAGAAACACCAAATGTTTATTTACAGGACTTTGTCATCTGAGAACATTAGAGCTTAGAGTGAACCAACCAGGTGTTGACTTGAGAAGGGAGGCATTTGATGATGTTTTCCTACTGGGCTGGGTTCCATCCAATTTCACAATCCACTGGCCTGTATAGCTTTGTGTCAACAATAATTATAATACTTCTACTGACACATCCAAAGGACATGTCATACAGTTGTGAAGGAGACAGGCCACCACCATCCTCTCCAGACAAGTAACTGTGTGCAATGACTGTAGCATTGCCAGCAGATGTATTATTTGGAGTTAGCCAAGTGTGAACATCTGAATTGTGCTTTGTGGGAAGCCTCTTGTATGTTCCATTCCACACAGTCCCTGTTTTGTAGAAAGTAGATGAAATACAACGAACAGTTTCATTGCAGAAAGTCATCTTTCCTCTGCTATATCCAGGCAAACATTCCTATAAAACAGGTCTTTTCCTTCCAGCAGCCACATATTCTCAAATAAAGCCAATGGGTAGAGCTGTATCGCACCACTGATAAAAATATTTGGATTCTTGAATATCTATGCAATTTGAATTAGCAATGCTTCTTTTTGCAAAATCCAGATGGTAAACTCGCCCTCCCTATATCCCATAACCTCTGCTTTTGGTAATCAGAAATTTCAGGTTAGATGCATGTAACATGTTATCAAGACAACTCTGCAGTTAGTTTCATGTGACTTTTAATTGAAAGATTGATATGTATTTAAGCAGCATATCCATGAAGCAGTGTATTACATAAAATACTCTGCTGATAATTATATGGAGCATGGGAAATTTGGAGGTGTAAAAATTTAAAAACATTTCTGCTTGGTCAAAAGGTTGAATAGTTAAGAATATGGAATAGCTGTGAAGTATCCAAAGAGTGATGAAAACTGGCTTATCATACATGAACATGAAGGCTCTGCATTTGAACAGATGTTTTTATTATTGTATACCAGGATATCTGTAGCCAGCTGCTGTCATAAAGAGAGCTCAGTCTGGTGGTGACTTTAGAAGTGAATCTAGTTAGAAACATCAGAGCATATGTATTAATGTTACTTAGTTACCAAGAAATAAAAATGTTTAAAACTTGAGAGTTTTATAAATGTACATTTAATGAATATTTATGACCACCCTCGGGAAAGGAACTCAAGCTGCCAACTAGAAACATGCAGTTTAGAAAAATTGAGCAAAATCATGAAGGTTTTGGCAGTTCTATCGTATAAGGTCAATTTACATCAAAGCAACCAGGAATAAAGAAAATACATATATTCATACATCCTTATCACTTCGTCAGGTGTCCAAACTGACTTCACATCCAATTAATTCACTTTTGAATTGCACTCATTGTAGCCAAACACAGCAACAATTTTTACACACAACAAACTGCAGCAAACAAGAAATGACAAGAGTAACAATTAGTCTATTTCAGGGGTGTGGGCTGAGAGAGGATCTTTGGTCAGGAGCCCAGAAAGACTTCACCACGTGCCATGGAATCCTTTGTGCCCACTTGTATATGCAGGTGAAGGCTTGATTTCTCATTGCCTCTCAAAGAAGAAAATAGAAACAAAGAGCTTTTGTTAAAGACACCACATGATGTTTTGTTGGAGGGATGTCTTGAGGTTTACTGCACAAACCTAGGGAATATTACCTGAACTATCTGCTGGAATTTCAAATTATGCAAACCAAACCTCTTTTTGTATGTCTAAATACACCATTGAATGAATGTTCTAAACATTTTATATTTAATTAATGAAGAAGCTAGATAATGAAATGAGAAACCAATCTTTTAAAAATAATTATGATAATATTACTGACGGCCCTAATACAGAAGTTTGGTAAGGTACTGAAATAAATTATATCGCTGACAAGTTGACTACTTTACAAGCAACTTCAAATATCAAATCTAGTTCTGTGCTCTAAAGGCCTTTGAGTTGCTCCCACTTGCGATATAACATTTGTCTGAAATGTGGCAGAAACTCAAATAAAATTCCAAGTGTAGTGCAGTCTATTACAAGTTCAAAACATTTAATCCTGTCAAAGAGGAGACTTTGGTTATAAATTTGAAGAATAAAGCTAAGTGATAAGTTGCTATTAAATACTGTTGTGTCATGTGGTGAAGTCTCCAACTGGTTTAGATACAGACGTTAAATCTTTTTGAATGCAGTCACTTCTAAAGATTCCTTACTCTCAATATGAATGACAATATTTTTCTGTCCACACAGTACTTGAATGAGGTCAATAAAGCTTTTGAAATAACTCCTCAGTGACCGGTATTCTTTCACCAAGTCACCATGGAGGGTGCATGACACTGATCCAGCTCCCTCAGAGCTAGTTCTCAGAGTGAGCAGGATGTCTGACACTCCTGTTCTTATCTGTCAGCCAGGGCTCCCTGATTGGACCATATTAGCAGCCCCGACCAGGGAACTCATATTCTGTGAGGTCTACCTGGCTGACCTCATTACAATCACGACAGCTTTGGCTATTAAAATTATTCACACAGAAATGGCTAATATATGGATACTGACTCAAATCCTATGCTAGGCAAGTTAATTCAATATCTAGTGCATAACTGTACTTCCAAATGGAGACAGTATTCTATTTAAAACATTTCACAGGTTAATATATTTTACTCTATTTGACAGAGAAGCATAGACTATCTTATGCATAAGTGAGGATTACAGTAGTGTTGGAAAAGCACAGCAGGTCAGGCAACATCAGAGGAGCAGGAAAATCGACGTTTCGGGCAAAAGCCCATCATCAGGAAAGAGTCTTCATCTACAGCATCTGCAGTAGCCATTTTCACCTATTTTATGCATAACGTGTATAGGACTTTTTTTGAAGATAAAAGACTTTTTTTTAAGTTTAAATGCTGGCTTGATTGCTACAAAAGTGAGATTACTGATTGTTTATTTGCGTCTTTCAATATATTCTTGTTCAGCATTCCACTATTGTTAGTTAAAGTCTCTGATACTAGCAATTCTAAAAATATGAGCAATTGTTTGGATCAACTGAGAACAAGGGATTAATAAGTAAGAGTGGACAGTGCGGAAAGTGTAGTGCACAAGAAAATATTTAAAGAGAAAACAAATCAGTAGAACTAAGTTAAAAACCTTGTACACAAATGCATGCAGTATTCGGAATAACGTTGATGATCTGATGGCACAAATAGAGACAAGTAGGTCCGGCCTGGTGGGGACTACTGAAATGTGGTGACAGGAAGATCAGGATTGGAGTTAAATTTCCAAGGGGACTTAATATTCCAAAAGGATAGGCAAGAAGGAGCAGGAGGTGGAGATGCTTTATTGGTTAAGGATGATATCAACGCTGTATTAAGGCATAATTTTGGCACTTGGGATCAAAATGTTGGATCAGGCTGGGTGAAAATAAAAAGCAAGGGAAGAAATCCTTGGTAGGAGTAAACTACAAGCCCCTAAAAATGATTCCTAGTAGGGCATGTGATAAACTAGGAAATAATGAGGGCTCGCGAGAAGGCCAAAACAGCAAATTTGGCTGATTTGAAGATATACATTGACTGGACTAATGAATTTGGCAAGGTAGCCTCGAAGAAAGATTCAGACAGATTCAGAGAGTGTATAAGGGATTGTTTCTTAGAGACACATGTCATGAGCCAACCTGAGAACTGGTTATTTTAGATTTGGCATTATGTGACAAGGAAGGATTGATAAATGGTCTTATGGTTAAGGATTCTCTCAGAATGAGTGACCACAACATGCTACAATTTCAAATTCAGATTAAAAGAGAAAAGACAGTGTCACTTGGAGAGTTTTAGTTTTGGGCAAAGGTCTGAGGAAAGAATTGGCCTAAGTGGACTGGGCAAAAATATTAAAGGATAGGACGGTTGAAGAACAATGGCAAAAGTTTAGGGAGATACTATATACCTCTCATTTAAAGTATTTTCCTGAGAGAAAGAGGAATTGTAAAAAGGGTAAAAAAAATCATCCACATCTTAACAAGGAAATCAAGGATAACATAAAGGCAAAAACTAGGGCACTTCATCCTGCAACATTTAGTGGCAGTCTGTACGATGGAGAACTTTAAACAACAGCAAAGGGTTTTTAAAACCATAGTACAAAAGGAAACTAGCAGAAAAACAAAACATTGATATCAAAAGCTTCTACAAGCATATAAAAAAGGAAGAGAATAGGGAAAGTAAATATTGGCCCTTTAGAAGACAAAAATGGTGAGGAAATAATGGAAAACTTCAAAATAGTAGCAGTACAAAACCAATATTTTGTCTCTGTTTTCACAGTGGAAGATAATAATCTCTTTCCAAAAACTACAAATACAACAGAGGAACCTGGTGAAATTACTATAACATGGGAGAAGGTATTAATTAATCTGATAGGATAAAAGGCAGATAAGTCCCTGGTGCCTGATGGCCTGGACCACAGCATATTAAAGGCAGTGGCAGCAGAGATAATTGAAGGATTTGTTATGAATTCCAAAATTCCCTGGAATCTGGAAAGGTGCTGTTATCTCCTAGTTTATACCATGCCCTACACGGAAACATTGTTCATGGGCCTACAGTTTATTCCTACCAAGGACTTTTTCCCTTGCTTTTCATTTCCACCTAGACTGATTCAACATTTTGGATCGGAAATATGCTAATGTGATACCCTTATTCAAGAAAGGAGATAGACAAAAAGTGGAAAACTATAGACCAGTTAACTTGACCTCCATGAGGGATGTTGCTAAATAGGTCTTTCTCTGGTTGGCGAACTATAATTAGTGGGGTGCCACAGGGTTCAGTTCTCAGATCTCAACCATTTACAATCTATACAAATGATCTGCAAGCAGGGACAGAGTATAACATAGCAAAATTCAGGGACGATACTAAAATAGGTGAGAAAATAGACTGTGATGAAGATATAAAGGGTTTACAGAGGGATATTGATAGGCCAGAAAAATGGGCCTGAATCTGGCAGATGGAGTTGAATGTGGATAAGTATGAGGTTGTCGATTTTGTCTGGAAAAATAAAAGGGCAAATTATTGTTCCAATGAGAAGCAGATTCAAAGTGTGTCAGTTCAGAGGGATCTGGATGTCCTTTGTGCATGAATCGCAGAAAGTGGGTCTACAGGTACAGTATATATTTAGAAAGGCAAATGGAAGCTTGGCATTTATTGCAGAAGGACAGGATTATAAAAGAAGTGTTGTTACAATTATATAAGGCACTGGTGAGACCACACCTGCAGTATTGTGTCTAGTTTTGGTCTCCTTACTTGAGGAAGGATGTGGTGGCACTGGAGGCATTTCAAAGCAGGTTCACCAGTTTGATTCCAGGAATGAAAGGGCAGTTGTGTGAGGAACGGTTGAATAGTTTTGGTTTGGACTCATTGAAGTTCAGGACAATGAAGAGCAATCTGAATGAGGTATGTAAAATGCCAAAGGGGATTGATAAGGTGGACATGGAACAGATGATTTCCCCCTGTGGGACAATCTCAAACAAGAGGTCATAGACAGAGTGAGAGGAGGTTGGTTCAAAACTGAGATCAGGAGAAACTACTTCACTCAGAGGACTCTGAATCTGTCGAACTCACTGGCCCAGGGTGTAGATTCAAGAAAGAAATGGATATGTTTGGCATGAAAAGTGGGCTAAAGGACTATGGGGAGTAGACAAAAAAGTAGAGTTGAGACCAGGATAAGATCAGCCCTGATCATGTTAAATGGTGGAGAGGCCTTTAAGGGTTGCATTGCCTACTCCTGTTTCTAATTCCAATGTTTGTGTGTTCTTAAGTAAATTACCAAGATTTTAGATACAAAACCCCAGCAGAATGGATTTCCACTGAAGTAATTGATTTTGTATACTGCAGACTTTGGACGAAACAAAAACAAAAAGCAAAGAACTGTGGATGCTGAAAATCTAAAACAAAAACAGAAATAGTTGGAAAACCTCAGCAGGTCTGATAGCATCTGTGGAGAGAAAGCAGAGTCAATATTGTGAGTTCTAAAGAAGAGTCACTGGACCTGAAATGTTTCTCTCCACAAATGCTGCTAGACCTGTTGAGTTTCTCCAACCCATTTCTGTTTTTGTTTGGATAAAATTATTTGTTTTCAAGTGCACATTCTGTCTAAAAGTTAGCTTATTTGTCGTGATTAAAGAAAGACAAATGATATTGAAACCATTCACTTTCCCTCCTCTAACATTGTTGGGCAGCACAGTGGTTCAGTGGTTAGCACTGTTGCCTCATGGTGCCAGAGGTTTGATTCCACCTTGGAACAACTCTGTGTGGAGTTTGCACAAAGTGTCTACATGGGTTTCCTCTGGGTGTTCCGGTTTCCTCCCAAATCCAACGATTTGCAGGTTAGGTGGATTAGCCACGCTAAACTGCCATTTAGTGTCTAAGGGGGTGTGGGGCTAGGTGGAGTAGCCATGGGAAGTATATGGTTACAGGGATAAGGTAGAGATTGGACTGTGTGGAATGCTTTTCAAAGTGTCGGTGCAGACTCAAGAGGCCGAATTGCCTACTTCCACACTGTAGGGATTCTATGAGTCTACGAAAAAATCTGATTTCTTGCAAGTAATTGTAAGTCTAAGACTGCAGTGTAATTTTATAATCAAACGGGTCCCAATCATTAAAAATAACCTTTTATGGGGCTTTAATCCTGCGATTATAAGAATTGAAACCATGCAGAACAATTTAATGATCAGAAGTTATTTGAATATGAAAACAATTTTCATAACCACATATTTAAATTCTTCCATGATCTGTAATGCAAAGAAATTTCAACATGTGATTATTTCCTTATAATGATTAGCTCAATCAGTAAGGCAGCATCATTTCATACACTCTTAAAAACAATGAATTCTATTAACAACCAGAACCAATTTGAATACAAAATTGGGCAGTATTATGGAACAGTGATAGTTGCTGGTTCTCTTTAAGTTTGTGTGAAGATGTTGAGTTCAGAATATTTCAAACAAAAAAGTGCAGAATGATTCAATTCATCTTCATTCAACTGCATCATTGCTATCCCTCCTTCATGAAGCTAGCCAAGAAGAGCAAGGCTCTGAAACAGATCATCTCGCTTTCATTCTCTGGCAGAGGAGTGATGGATGCATGTATTTTGGGTAAAAAGAGGAAACAATAAATCTTGTGATATAAGTAAATGAGAATACAACAGGAGATGGGGACAAATCCAACTTGAGATGTTAGCCCAAAATATTTTCAAAATACTGGTAGCTCTAATTTCATTCCACACATTGTGCTGCTGTAGATTTTACATAATTAGGAGATAGCATTGTCTACAGCTGGTCAGATTCAAATGCATTTTTATAAAAGATATGATAAAAGTTCATGGTAAGTCCATGATAAAAGATTTGCATCTGCCCATGCAAATTTATCAAGCTGTTAGTATACCTCCAACCATTTGTATCTTCCAGCTCTCCCTGTACTGCAGGAACTCCTAAAATTCCAAACAAGCATTGCTTCCCAAATCACCTTGATTTGCTCTGTGAAATCATACTAAATCAAAACAGTATGTAAAAATAAGGCCAGCATGTATGGTATTAAAGTGCATATCACATTACATCTATTCAAATTATTCGCACCACCTAACTTGTTTCACTTCAATTACATACCTTCATTTGGATTCTTCATTTGAAGCATCATAAACATTTGTCTAACACCTCAGTCAAAATTCAGCTTTTGGCTTGCACTGCCTGGAAAATTATCCTACTGTACTTTGTCAATTACATTCCATTATCATGTCTCACCTTCAAGGCAGCAAGATCTTGGAAAAATATTAAAGCTACCTGCTTGTATTAGATTAGATTATTAGATTACATTACAGTATGGAATCAGGCCCTTCGGCCCAACAAGTCCACACCGACCCGCCGAAGCGAAACCCACCCATACCCCTACATTTACCCCTTACCTAACACTACGGGCAATTTAGCATGGCCAATTCACCTAACCCTGCTCATCTTTGGACTGTGGGAGGAAACCGGAGCACCCGGAGGAAACCCACACAGACACGGGGAGAACGTGCAAACTCCACACAGTCAGTCGCCTGAGGCGGGAATTGAACCTGGGTCTCTGGCGCTGTGAGGCAGCAGTGCTAACCATTGTGCCACCCACTGTGCTTGTGTTGGTGGTGTCTGTGTGTTGGCAGTGAGCTGTGGAGGTCAGGTGTAAAAAAAGGTGGAGATTGAACTAATACAGAGAATAATTCACCCCACATTTGGTAAATCACCATTTGCTGGGCATTTTACATAATTTCAAACACTTATCCCAATCATGCTTCTTCACAGTATAAACTATACTCGCTGAAAGCCAACATTGTTATATAACAAATTTTTATTTTTAAAAATTGCTCATGTGTTGTGGGTGAGGCTGGCTAGGCCAGCATTTATTACCCATTCCCAACTGACCTTAAGAAGATAGTGGTAGCCTTCTTGAATCGTGATGATCTTTGGGTGTAGGAATACCTACAGTTGTTGTGGTTCTGTTCGCCGAGCTGGGAGTTTTTGTTGCAAACGTTTCGTCCCCTGGCTAGGCGACATCATCAGTGCTTGGGAGCCTCCTGCGAAGCGCTTCTTTGATGTTTCCTCCGGTGTTTATAGTGGTCTGTCCCTGCCGCTTCCGGTTGTCAGTTTCAGCTGTCCGCTGTAGTGGTTGGTATATTGGGTCCAGGTCGATGTGTTTGTTGATGGAGTTTGTGGATGAATGCCATGCCTCTAGGAATTCCCTGGCTGTTCTCTCTCTGGCTTGCCCTATGATAGTAGTGTTGTCCCAGTCGAATTCGTGTTGCTTGTTGTCTGCGTGTGTGGCTACTAAGGATAGCTGGTCATTGTCGTTTCGTGGCTAGTTGATGTTCATGTATGCGGATTGTTAGCTGTCTTCCTGTTTGTCGTATATAGTGTTTAGTGCAGTCCTTGCATGGTATTTTGTATACTACATTCGTCTTGCTCCTGTTGGGTATCGGGTCCTTCGTTCTGGTGAGTTGTTGTCTGAGCATGGCTGTTGGTTTGTGTGCCAGTCTATGCAACAACCCTCTCAATTTTGGCACAAGCCTCATGGTGCTGAACAAAGAGACCTTGGAGTGAGAGTTCAGAGTTCCTTGAAAGTAGAGTCGCACGTATATAGGATAGGGAAGGTGTTTGGTATGCTTTCCTTTATTGGTCAGAGTATTGAGTATAGGAGTTGGGGGGTCATGTTGCGGCTGTACAAGATGTTAGTTAGACCACTTTTGGAATATTGCAGGCAATTCTGGTCCTATCAGAAGGATGTTGTGAAACTTGAAAAGGATCAGAAAAGATTTACAAGGATGTTGCCAAAGTTGGACGATTTGAGCTATAAGGAAGTTGAAAAGGCTGGGGCTGTTTTTGCTGGAACATTGGAGGCTGAGGGGTGACCTTGTAGAGGTTAATAACATCATGCGTGGCATGGATAGGATAAATAGATAAAGTCTTTTCCCTGTGGTAGAGGCATAGGTTTAGGGTGAGGGGGGAAAGATATGAAAGGGACCCAAGGGTGGTGTGTGTATGGAATAAGCTGCCAGAGAAAGAGGTGGTGGCTGGATCAATTGCAGCATTTAAAGGGCATCTGGATCGATATATGAATAAGAAGGGCTTAGAGGTAAATGGGCCAAATGCTAGCAAGTGGGACGAGATTAGGTTAGGATATCTGGTCGGCCTGGACGAGTTGGACCAAAGGGTCTGTTTCCGTGCTGTACATCTCTATGACTATGTCATTAAGAAGTTACCAGGGTTGGACTTACTGTAGCCGTTTCCTTTGCCTAGGCTGACACCAGCTTTTTTTTTGTCTTTGTAGTGGTTTGATACAATTGAGATACAAGGAATGCTTTGTAGATGCATGAGTCTACGTTTACTGATGAGCCATTAACATACTGTCTTTGACAGATTTAGAAGTGCATTCTTAGACTTGCATTTTGCCTCTGTATCCATAGCTGAACACTACCAAGGAACATAGTTTGAACATATAAAACATATTGTACAAGTCTAAATATCCCATAAGTGTACAGGCAGATATGCTGCATGTACATTGAAAACCTATAAACACAAAGGAAAGACAATTATGATCTTGTCTACTTGGTCCGTTTAACCAGTCAACCAGTGATGCCTAGTTCAAAGCACTACTAATTCTAATTACTCATTCCAAATTAAGACAAAAACAATCTCACTGATTGGGGTGGGGGGGTTTCATTGTCAATTAATTGCATATTAAGAATATTTTTGTTCCTTCAGAAGGTTTATTTTTCACCTTTTTCCTCCTCCAATGATTTTAAATTAATCCAGTTTTTCCTCGTGGCATTGTGTTTTGAAATTAAAAGCCAGAATAAAGAAAACTATTAAGGCAAATATTTCTGGTCAAATTCCAACGGATTAGAATTTGAAAAACCTGCACCACACCTCCCCCTCCACTGCTAAAAACTGGGCGTGAGGCCTTTAGATCAGGAGACCCACTCAAATATCAGGAATCCAAGTGTGATCTTCGCAGAGCCATTAAGATAGTCAAGGACCAATAACAATCCAAACTAGAGTCCAGACAGACATCCGGTGACTATGCCAAGAACTGAATGACATCACAGATTCTAAAAAGAGACAGTACAAGATAGCAGACAATGACATAGCCCTCCCAGATTGTCTCAACGTCTTCTATGCTCGTTTTGAGCAGAATTTCAGCAGAGAGGTAACACCAATTACAATAAGTCCTGATGAACCTATCCCAACAGTCGCTGCATCAGAGGTCAGATCAGTTTTCCTTCATGTGAATCAAGGAAAGCGATGGGACCAGACGGAGTACTGGGCTGTGCACACAGAACATGCACACATCAACTTCTCAGACATCTTCAACCTTTCCCTGCAACAGGCCACTGTCCCAGCCTGTTTCAAGAGGGCCAACATCATCCCTGTGCCTAAGGCGGCTCATGGAGTATGTCTCAATGACTACTGCCCAGTGGCCCTAACTTTGGTGGTCACGAAGTGCTTTGAAGGGCTGGTCATGACAACTCCAGCCTCCCCACTACTCTTGATCCACTCCAATTTGCCTATTGGACCAACAGATCCTTGTCAGATGCCATATCACTTGCCCTTCACTCCTCCCCGGAACATCTTGACACCAAGAACAGCTACGTAAGAATCCTGCTCATTGAAGGCTGAGCTGTAGTCAACACTATTATTCGAGACTGATTACTAAACTTAGTGATCTCGGACTAAGCCCCACCCTCTACAACTGGATCCTCGGTTTCCTGACCCACAGGCCACATTTAGTGAAGATTGGGGACAATATTTCATCCTCACTAACAGTCAACACTGGAGCCCCCCCAGGGGTGTGTTCTCAGCTCTCTACTGTACTCACTGTATACCCAAGACTGCGTCGCCAAATACCAGACTAATGCCATTTACAAGTTCACTGATGACACCACCACAGTCGGTTAAATCTCAGATGGCAACGAAACAGACTACAGACGGGAGGTGGAAGACCTGGAAAAAATGATGCACCGAGAACAACCTAGCTCTCAATGCCAGCAAAACCAAGGAACTCCTTATAGACTTTCGGCAGGATGTTACTCATGCCCCCCTACACATTAACAGCACAGAGGTGGAACATGCACAACAAGCTTTCTTGGACTCTTTATGTGGATGCACTGGTTACAAAGGCCCAACAATGTCTCTTCTTCCTCAGGCAGCTGAGGAAATGTGGCATGACAGCAAATACCCTTGCCAACTTTTATAGGTGCACCATCAAGAGTATTTTGTCTGGATGTACCACTACCTGGTATGGCAACTGTACCATGCAAGATCGGAGATGGTTACAGAGTAGTGAATTCAGCCCAGACAAAGGCCAACCTCCCATCTATAGAACCCATCTACCATGCCCACTGTCAAGGAAAGGCCGCCAGCATTCTCAAAGATCCATCCCCCGGCGGTGTTTTTCTACAAACTCTACCATTGGAGAGAAGGTACAGAAGCCTGAACACATGCATCAGTCGGTTTCATAAGTTTCTACCCTACTGTTGTTAGAATACCGAATGAACTCTCAAACTCTTAATATTCACCTGTACCAGTGTTTTTGTTTTTGCCACTGTTTACTTATCTATGCTACTTAACTATGTGATCTCCCTGTATTGCTTGCAAGGCAGTGAAAAGCTGTCTCGGCATACGTGACAATAAATATAATTCAATTCTATTCATTCCTGATGAAGGATTTTTGCCCAAAACATTAATTCTCCTGCTCTTTGGATGCTGCCTAATCTGCTGTGCTTTTCCAGTACCACACTCTCAACTCTAATCTCCAGCATCTGCAGTACTTAATTCTGCCTGATTAAAAATGTCTACTTATATTTTCTCCAATTTTTAAAAATTACAAATAAGTTGTCATTCAATTAGAATAATCATGCAGCAGAAATGTTATGGTCAACCTCATTTGAGGATGATTTTCAACAAAATCATTGCTGATTATCAAATACTGAATGGCACTCTATTGCATCTAGACATTTCAAATGTGTGTGGGTGTGAAGGGGCGGGGTGGTGGCAGAGAGTGAGGAGATAGTGAGTAACGTTTGATCCATCACACCTACACTAATCCTCTTAAAGCACTGTTCACTTGACCTTTCTCTTAATACCTTATTTCTTAAATATTTACTCTACTTAAAAGGCCATTATTAAATTCTGTCCCATCACCTTTTTTTCAATAGAATATCACATATCCCATGAACTCTTATTCATAAAAATCTTTTTTTTCCTTTGGATGATTTTCAATTTATGGCATCTAATTAAGGTTTCACCAACTAAAATGAAATAAACTTTTCCACTTCCAATGTTAAATATCAACTACATTTCAAAAACTCTACTGACTATGAAGTGCTTTTGGGCATCCTTTGATCATGACAAGCTTTCAGTGAATGTTAGTCTCTTCCATTTTCTTTGTTAGAACCATTCATTACTTTGGACATGGATCAGCTCTTTCATAACCTATTCTGTTCTAGTGAAGAGTCATAGGGATGTACAGCATGGAAACAGACCCTAAGGTCCAACTTGTCCATGCCGACCAGATATCCTAACCTAATTTAGCCCCATTTGCCAGCACTTGGCCCATATCCCTCTCAACCGTTCCTATTCATATAGCCATCCAGATGCCTTTTAAATGTTGTAACTATATCAACCTCCACCACTTCCTGTGACAGCTCATTCCATACATGCACCACCATCATACGTGTGAAAAAGTTGCCCCTTAGGTCCCTTTTAATTTTTTTCCCTCACCATAAACCTATGCCTTTAATTCTGGACTCCAGCCCTAGTTTACAGAATTACTGTGCCCACCCGTGCGCTCCATTTATTTGGTCTGCTGTGGGAGGAGTTAACAAGAAATTCAACTCGTTATTGTAGTCTGCATGTCTTCCATTAATACAATGGAAGACAGCAATCACCTTTCTAGATTTAAAAATACATAAAATGCCAGCCTAATTTTATATACCATTGTTAACAGAAGTTTAACTACACAAATACTGACACGGATTCCAGGATGCAAGCATAAGAGGTATAGTTAGTAAGTTTGCAGATGACACCAAAATTGGAGGTGTAGTGGACAGCGAAAAGGGTTACCTCAGATTACAACAGGATCTGGACCAGATGGGCTGAGAAGTGGCAGATGGAGTTTAATTCAGATAAATGCAAGATGCTGCATTTTGGGAAAGCAAATCGTAGCAGGACTTATACACTTAATGGTAAGGTCCTAGGGAGTGTTGCTGAACAAAGAGACCTTGGAGTGCAGGTTCATAGCTCCTTGAAAGTGGAGTCACAGGTAGATAGGATA
>NC_057734.1:36671611-36713919 GCF_004010195.1 Chiloscyllium plagiosum
GAGAGGGGAAAGATATAAAAGAGACCTACGGGGCAACTTTTTCACACAGAGGGTGGTACATGTATGGAATGATCTGCCAGAGGAAGTGGTGGAGGCTGGTACAATTGCAACATTTAAGAGGCATTGGATGAGTATATGAATAGGAAGGGTTTGGAGGGATATGGGCCGGATGCTGGCAGGTGGGACTAGATTGGGTTGGGATATCTGGTAGGCATGAACGGGTTGGACCGAAGGGTCTGTTTCCATGCTGTACATCTCGATGACTCTATGAGTGTATTTAGGACTGTTGCCTAAAAGTTTGGTCAAAAGAGAATAACTGCAATCAGGACTTTCAAGTAAAGAGGGAACAAGTAGTTCAGAGGGAAACCAAAGCTTAGGAAATCATTGTCACCAGTGGTGGTGATTGCACAAGGTCTGAAGTAGAAGAATACAGATTCCTTGGAGGGTTGAACAGCTGGATGGTAGATGCCATAAAGAGATTTGAACACACGGAAGACAATTGTAAATTTTTTAAAAAATGAAAGAACTGTGGATGCTGTGAATCAGAAACCAAACCAGAAGTTGCTGGAAAACCTCAGCAGGTCTGGCAGCATCTGTAGAGATAAATAAGAATTAATGGTGACCCTTCCTCAGAACTGTTTTTGAAGGCAATTTTAAATTGAGCAAAGTACAAATGAAAGGGATTAAAGTTAAAAATTTTGAATACATCTCTCCCATCTTGTAATTTTGACATTCTTTCATGGCATAAGAGCGTTGCTGGCATGACCAGCATTTGTTTCCCATTGCCAATTTCCCTTATGTTGGTGTTGAACCACCTTGAAGTGCTAGTTCATCTGGTATTTACATGCGTCACAGGCTACCTGAAATTACAGTTTCCTTTAATTTCAGCATTCCTAGATAGAGAAAAACTGCAGTATCCCAAGATACTAACTACTAGCATTGGAGACATCCACACACCACCTAGCAGCTCAAGTTTGTCACCAAATATAGACTCGCACCCAACAAGTCAATAATTGGGAAACTTACCATCATATATATGAGATTTTTCTGTTCTTCCCAAGATGCAGACCTGAACAAAATGTGCTAACAGATCATAGTCAAGAATTGGTAAATGTATGTACAGTAGTACACGAGAGCTTATATCTTGATACCTTATTTCAAGTGTAAGATATCAAGAAATAAGACATCCCCTTCCCACTTATCTACAAGTAACAGAAGATATGGTTCAAAATCATGACAAAAGAGAGCTAGGTATTTTTCTAGCATTTTAGCCTCAGGTAAAGTTCAAACTTTGCTCCAGCATAATCCAGACCAACACTTCTGAACTGTACATAGGAAATGTTGCAATGTCGGAGGTGTATTTTTCGGACAGACAAAATTGAGCCTCACCCATCTTGTTGAGGCAGTACTATGCAAAGACATTCTTTCTAATGAAAAGTCACAATGCCTCTCACATCACAAGATGTCTGAAATGTTTTGCTTTAGGAAGCCACAGCACACTGGCTTACAAGTTATCCCTAAATAATCACCAAACAGATTAAATTGATCATTTATCTTATTTATATCCATGGAACTTTGCTACGCATACATTCACTGTGGCATTTACCAACATTATCATTACGCATCAAAAGCAATCACAAAACAGAAGATCCCAGAAATCATAGGACAAGTCAGGCAACATCTGTGGAGAGAAAGAGTTAATGTTTCAGGTCAACATATTTGGCTGTGAAACACTTTGAAATGCAGTGAGAATATGAAATTTGTTACATAATGCAAGCTTTTGCTTCCTTCTTATTGTGGTCATTTCATTTCTTTTCATTACACCATCTACGAATAGAAAACTGCATCATGTAAAGAATCCAGCTGGGGTTCAACAATGTATATGAATTAGATGCACAGAGGTAAACATAAACAGCAACTGTTCATAGAAATTGGCAATATTGTTGAACTAATGCAAAGCAATTATCTTTAAACTTTTGCTACACAGATAATTTGCAATATTTTTAGTTTTAAACTCAGCTATAGGAGGGCCTTGTAAGAATTAACTATATTATAGTAGGATTATTTGGGATTCATAAGCAATATACCAATCCCTTAAATTAACAATTAACTGTCAATGCGAGGACTTTGCTGGAAAATTATCAGCAAAGCTAGAGGATTTTATTTAATAGTCCATTATAAAAATGAAGTCAATAGTTCTTTATCATAATAGTCAAAGATAACTTACAAAGAATAACACGAGCAGTGCAAAAAACTTTTATTTAAATTATAAAGGTGAATAAAACGCAGGTGCAATCTTGATTGTATTATTCATTATGCGTCATGATATATTCAATCATCATGTGTAGGAATTGCTTCTGTGCATCAAGTGCCAGCATGGATGTGTACAGTAACACCATTCTCCAACATTGTTTAAAAACAAAAGTCAAAATGGACATTTAGAAAGATGACATCATTGACCAAAAAAAAAACAAATTTAATTCGCTCACTAATAAATTGTGGCTTTTTAGGATACTGACACGACAAATTAAAACAAGTTTTGTTGGACATGAAATCAATTGAATTTCCACTCCTTGTTGCATGAAGAATTCAAATAATTTCCAACTTGACACGATTGTGCCATTAATAAACAACATTTAGCAGCAATACCACCCAAGACAGACAGCAAGTTCATCAATGAACCAAAATAAAAACTAAGTTTACTATGATTTTCTTCCCAAAATAAGATCCTTGCACCAAATGTCAAATCCATTTTGAAAAAGAAATTTGAGGGAGCAAGACAGCGCACAAAGGAGACAGCGAGTGTGTGCTAGAGTGCGCACACGCAACAGAACCTCTCCCGGATCCTTTGTGACACAGTTCTTTAAGCGTCAAGCAGTGGTAATGCATCAATTACTAGATGTCACATGATAAATTACATTAGCAGTATATTCTTCATTTAATCAAATTATTTAAATGTCACTTCAGTAAGAACAAGTCTTTCAAATATTTGAATGTTTCCTGAGAGCCAAATCAAAGGGAGAAGGCTTAAAAGCTTTCTGAATCATCCATGAGCATTTTTAGATGACAACTTCAAAGTAGAGCTGTACACTGGCAAATGAAGTTAGTAACATGAATTGGAGTAGAATTGTTTGACTTGATTCTGCTCCAAGCTTAGAGGTTGTAAAACACTTTAAAGGAATAACAGTAGAGCTTCCAGTACCAACCATAACCAAGGCTGCCACCATTTTCAGGTTTATTAATGCTTACAGGGAATACCACAAAACATAAACTCAAGTTGATTTATTCAAAGAAACAAGGTTATTTAATACACATTTAAAAACAAAAAAAAACACATTTTGGCCTGTGTTTAATAGTGACAATGGTAAAGCATTCTATTACAAAATAAACAACATGTACAAAATAATTTCTTTTTCCCCCAAAAAAAAAAGGCAACTGAATTGTTCACGTTCAGGAGGTACCAGACTGTCCAGCAATGAAGCAAAACTGGTTTCATTTTGTCATCTGGAATAAGTGAAACGATCCACAAAATGGCAGTTTTCAACCATAAAGAATGCTCAACTTCATCTTGGAGGAAGGTGAAAGGAAAGAAAAATCCTTGAAAAGGCGAATTTTATTCTTAAAAATATACACAATCATCAGAACTGGCATTAGAAAGAATGTCTTCAAATTATGTGTTCTTCAGTCTGTCATTAAGTTTGGTTGTATTAATACAGATTTCCATACAAAAAACCAGGAAGGAGTCACTCTCTGAGCAGAGAGAAAATTGGAAGATCTCAGTCACAAACATGGTTTGGTGCTAAGCAGCAGATCGCCTACGTATAATGAATACTCCTCTATGTAACTGTCCCAGATATATACGCATCTTGGTGCTGTCACTTGTCTTTCTCACCCATATCTGTGAAAAATTGAAAAGCAAAAATACAATTAGATGAAAAACCAAAATCAGATGAGGAAACAAAGAATTTAAATCTTTTACTAATATAGTTTTAACAGCTGTTATCACAAAGCACGGAGCAGAACACTACTTTTAAACTTATTCATGGCATCACTGACAATTCAGCATTTATTGTCAATCCCAATTTATTGTTCTTGAGAAGGTTGTTGGAGCTGCACTCATACAACTAAGTGGCAAGTATTCCATTACACCCCTAACTTGCATGTTATAGATGGTGGATAGGCTTTAGGGGGTTAGAGACGATATTCCTTGCATGATTTCTAATCTCTGGCTTACACATGTAAACGCTATGGCTACATGAGATTAGTTCTGGCATATTTCACTGGGAGCTCAAAACTGAAGTCCATTACCTGAGTTTTAAAACATTCAGGCAAAAGGATCTCGTAGAGATACTACAGCCAGACATGCATGAATCCCCAACTGTACAAATACAACAAAATACATTTGAACACAAATCTTTGACATGCAATCCAGTGTATTATTCAATTTTCTAAGAGATGAGTATTTGTCATATTTGGGTCTTCATTGCTCCCAATGATGCAACTTCCAAGTATCAGCATTGAATTTAAATAGAACAAATTTGAATTGTGTTAGAAGACCAAAGAAATTAAATAGCAATTAAATATTATCAGACATTAGATTTTCGTACCGAACAATTAAATATTATCTATAGAATACATATGGTCTATTCACAAAAACTGCCATTTAGCTACTGTTGTGGTATGAGAAAACATAGCAGCCAGTTTACAAAGAGCAAGGAGAATAAAGAAGGAATGTGATAATGACTAGTTAAATGACCTGATAATGAACCTTTTATAAATGATATTGATTGAAGCAGAAATACTGGCAGAAAAGCTGCAAATAGAACCAAATCATTTGCTTCTTCGAACAGTGTCTTGGGATATTTACCCAACAACACCATCAGGCCTTGATTTCTTTGTTAATTCACCAGATGTCGGCATGATCTAACTGTACCAAGGAGACGGTAGTGAGCTGCCTCAGTAAACTGCATGTTCATTTCACAGGGCAGTTAAGAATCATCCATATTGATAACAGATTTGCAGTCTCACAAAGGCCAGAGTGAATTAGGATGCCAGGTTTCCTACCTCAAAAGGACATGCGTGAATTAGTTTTTTTGCCCCCAAGCATCTAATCATTCCACAGTCACCAATATTAGCAATATCATATTAGTCCGGATTTGTTTAAGTAAACAGAATTCCCAATGACTGCTATCAAGATTAACTTTCCATGCTTAACCTCTTTACTGTCTTTGAAATGGCTGAACACACTACTCTTCTCCAACACCCAACTGTTACCATCCAGCAGGCTGGGATTCTTTTCTCCAGTAAACTGGCTGCCATGTTTTCTCATTCCACAACAGTTGGCTCAATGACAGTTTTTGTGAGTAGACCATATGTATTCTATAGATAATATTTAATTGTTCGAAAATCTAATGTCTGATAATATTTAATTGCTATTAAATTTCTTTGGTCTTCTAGCACAATTCAAATTTGTTCTATTTAAATTAAAGGCTGATACTTGGAAGTTACATCGTTGGGAGCAATGTAACCAAGCAGCCACTTACATTGGCTTTTCTTCCTGGTCCCACACCGTTAACATTGTTATAATCCAAACATCTTTCCTTACTCCTGTCCTATTTCACATTGGCACATTATCGAGTGGCATCATCTGATGATACAGCATTAGCTTTGTTGTGTGCTCTCAAACCTTCAGGACCTGGTAATCTGCATCCCAGAGTAATATAAAAAAAATGCCCCATGGAAATGTTAGATGCATTGGTGGTCATCTTCCAAACTTCTACAGACTCTGGAACAGTTCCTACAGATTGGAGGGGAGCAAATATAACCCTCCTGCATTAAAACAAAAGCAACAGAACTAAGGACCAGTTAGTGTAACATCAGATGTGGGGAAAAGTGTCTGTAACACTTTGAAAGCATAAACAGGGTAGACAAACTCAGCACGGGTTTATGACAGAAATCATAATTAATCTACTGGAGTTGTTTTGAGATTGTAACTGGCAGAATAGATAAGGAAGAACCAGTGAATGTGGTGTATTTGGATTTCAATAAGGTTTTTGATAATGGTCACACTTAAGCAGCTAGAGGGCAAAAATAAAGCACCGGGATTGGAGGCAATATACTGGTACGGATTGACAAAATTTTTTTTCCCCAGGAGGCAGGCTGTGACTAGTGGTATACTGCAGGCATTAGTGCTTGGACCTCAGCTGTTCAGAATGTATAAATGACATGGATGAAAAACACAAATGTAATATTTTCAAGTTTGCTGATAAAACAAAACTAGGTCAGATTGGGAGTTGAGGAGATTTGAAAGAGGGTTCATGGTGATTGTGTGCCAGCCTACACATGGCAGATACAATAAAATGTAGAAAAATGTGAAGTTATACATTGATATGGAAAAACAGAAATGCGGTGCATTGTTTAAATGGTGATATACTGGGAAATGTGAATGCACAAAGGGATGATGTCCTGGGACACCAGCCAATGAAAGTAAACAGGTAGGAACAGCAAGTAATTAGAAAGGCAAATGGTATGTTACCTTTACTGCATGACAACTTAAGTTCAGAACAAGGGATGTCTTATTGCAGTTATAAAGATCTTGGAGTACTTTCATAGAATCACAGAATTCCTACAGTATGGAATCAGGCCATTTAGCCCAACAGGTCCACACCAACCCTCCGAAGAGTAACCCTCCCAGACCCATTCTCTTACCTGGTTACTTTACATTTACCTATAACTAATGAACCTAACCTACACGTCACTGAACACTATGGGCAATTTAGCATGGCCAATTCACCTAACCTGCACATCTTTGGATTGTGAGAGGAAACTGGGGCACCCAGAGGAAAACCACACAGACACAGGGAGAATGTGCAAACTCCACACAGACAGACAGTCGCCAGAGGCTGGAATCAAACCCGGGTCCCTGGCACTGTGAGGCAGCAGTGCTAACCACTGAGTCACCATGCTGCCCATTTTTTGTTTTACAGAATCACTGCTTTATTGACTACTTCATCACTGGTTGACCAGAGCTTGTGTGTGTTTCCTGTATAGGAACTTGCAGATTTGTCTCCCTACCAAAGAGAGGATATACTTGCCATAGATGGAGAACACAGATGGTTCAATCAACTGATACCGCGATTCATAGATTCATACAACGCAGAAAAGGCTCTTTAGCCCAATCGAGTCTGCCCCAACATAACTATCACTAAGTGTGCTAATCTAAATTTTCTGCACTTGTCCCGTATCCTTGGACACTATGATATTTGAAGTACTCATTCAAATATTTTTTAAAAGGTTGTAAAGTATCCAGCCTCCACTACCTTCCCAGGTAGTGCATTCCAGATTCCCACCACCTGCTGAGTAAAAACGTTTTTCCCCCAAATCTCCTCTGAATGTCCTGCCCCTTACCCTAAAACTATGACCTCTCATGACTGACCCCTCAAAACAAGGGGAACAGCTACTATCTGTTCACCCTGTTCATACCCCTCATAATCTTATACACCTCAATCATGTCCCTCCTCAGTCTTCTCTGCTCTAAGGAAAACAATCCAAGCCAATCTAGTCTGTCCTTGACGCTCAATTTCTCCATTCCAGGAGACATTCTGGTGAACCTCCTCTGTGTCTCTTAGTGAGATCATATCCTCCCTGCAGTAAGGTGACCTGAACTGCACACAGCACTCCAGTTGTGGCCTGACCAACGTTCTGTATAACTCCAATATTACCTCCTTGCTCTCATGCTTTCATCGTTGTGGTATACAGTAAGTGTCCCGTATGTCTTAACTATCCTATTCATGTACTGTTCCGACTTCAGAGATCTGTAAATACTTACCTCGAGATCACGCTGTTCCTCTAAACTGCTGCGTCCTGCCATTCATTAAATACTCCCTTATCTTGTTTCTTGTTGTGAAGTTCATGAACTCATACTTGCCAAGGTTAAATATCATCTGCCATCTGGTGTGCCCACCTGACCAACCCATCTTCATTTTCTGTAACATCTTTGCTATTAACCACTTTACCATTCTTGATGTTGTCCGCAAATTTGCTTAACATTCACTCCACATTTTCATCTAAGTCATTTACGTATATAACAAACAATATGGGTCACAAGTACTGATCCTTGTAGTACACTGCTGGACACCAGCCTCCAATCACTCAAATCACCTTCTGTCACTACCCTTTGTATACTATTACTAAGCCAGTTTCTGAATCATCACACCAAGTTTTCCTCAATTCCATGTGCTTTAACTTTCTCAGTCAGTCTCCCATGTAGAAGCTTGTTAAAAGGTTTGCTATAATCCATATAAACTACATCAACTTCCCTCATTCACACTCTTGATCACGAGGAGAAATTGGTTCAACTGGGCCTGTATTCATTAGAGTTCAAAAGAATGAGGTGGGAGTATCAGATTGAAACATACAATACTAACAGAGCTAGACAACCAGGCAGGGTCTACAGTTCCCCTAGATGGGGAGTCTGGGACGAAGGTCACAGTTTCAGGATACAGATTGAACCAACCATTTAGGACTGAAATACAGTAACATTACTTCACTCAGAGGATGGTCAATCTGTGGAACTCTGTATCATGGGCAACAGTGGAAGCCACATCAAACAATATATTTAAGAAAGAGATCAATATATTTTTAGATATTAAAGGCATCAAGAGGTGGGGAAAGAAAGCAGGAATATAGCATTGAGACAGAGGATCAACCATGATGGTAGTGAATAGCAGAGCAGACTCAAAGGAACAAATGGCCTACTTCTGCACCTAGCTTTCATGTTGCTATGCTTGTTATCTCTTCTCTTGATTCTTCTGCTCTTGCTACATCAAACTGCTTACTCAACAAGTACTGGATGTGCAGATATTCTAGCCAATTAAATATTGAGAGGACTACTGCCAGTTTTCAGTGCCCTCTCCATGCTTTACACTCTAGCTGCCAACTCCCTAGCAGTCTTAAATTAATCCAGTATGTACATAACCTTGGTTCTACATTTAACTTCAAAATTAAAAATCCAAACGCATCTTCTTGCCATCACTGAGATAGCCTATATATTCCCACCTCCATAACATCACAAGACTTTGAACATGGCACTCACTCCTTGTCTATTACTGAAGTCTTCATTAACCTCCTGATTCAATTATTCAAATGCACTCCTGATTGGCCTTAATGTTGTCGTGCAGTATGTAGCTATGAGTTGAATAAATGGTTTATCTTGTTTTTTTAAAACAATAACTGAGAGGAAATGTTGTCAAGGGATGGTAAATCCTCACTGCTCCTCTGTAACTAAGTTACTAAGCGGTACGAGGGATGAGCAATAAACACTGGCTAGCCAGAAAAGTCCACATACCTGGAATGGACTGAATACAAAAAAAGTCTACTCTCATACATTTGATGTCATCCAGAATTCTATCTCCTTTGTCTTAGCTTGCAGCAAGTTCCATTCCGCCATCATCTCCATGATCACACTGGCTCCCGGGCAAACAACAGTGATTGCAAATTCTCGTTCATGTGTCAAATGTTTCCATGGCCTTGCCACTCCGAAGCACTTTAGCATTAGCCTTTGAAGATATCAATGTTTCTCTAATCTGCCCTCTTGTGCACCCCCAATTTTAAATCCTCCACCACTGGTAGCCATGCTTTCAGTTCCTCAACCTCAAGCTCTGAAATTCTCTGCATTCCTTGCTTTCATCCTTTAAGATATTCCATAAGGCCTATCTCCATGATGGTAGTGAATAGCAGAGCAGGCTCAAAGGAACAAATGGCCTACTTCTGCACCTAGCTTTCATGTTGCTATGCTTATTATCTCTTCTCTATGACTAAGTTTTCAGCCATTTCAGTCACTGCATATCATACTTTGTTTTTGTAATGCTCCTGAGAAGATACTTGAAACATTTCATCATGTTAGAGGTGCCAAATATGTTGTTATTCAATCTACGAAATGCCACAATGGCTTTTGAATTCATGACTCTGAATTAGTAGTATAGACCTCTAGATTACTAATCCAGTAATATATCAATCTACTACTGTAGCCGTATAACTAATAGCTTAATACTTCAACCAAAATTGCCTTGGCCCTGCACTAAAAGCTGTCTTCCTAGATATTTCAAGTCTTTGGGAATGAGATTTGAACCCACAAATGTCTGACTTAGAGATAAAATTGATTCATCCATGAGCTATTAACAGGGCGGCACGGTGGCACAGTGGTTAGCACTGCTGCCTCACAGCGCCAGAGACCCGGGTTCAATTCCCTCAGGCGACCGACTGTGTGGAGTTTGCACGTTCTCCCTGTGTCTGCGTGGGTTTCCTCCGGGTGCTCTGGTTTCCTCCCACAGTCCAAAGATGTGCAGGTCAGGTGAATTGGCCATGCTAAATTGCCCGTAGTGTTAGGTAAGGGGTAAAAGTAGGGGTATGGGTGGGTTACGCTTCGGCGGGTTGGTGTGGACTTGTTGGGCCGAAGGGCCTGTTTCCACACTGTAATGTAATGTAATGTAATCTAATGATTTTATATAACAAATATTAGGCAGGAATTTTCATATTGGTGCTCACTGGTCCACAGTTTTATCCCATTCACTTTATTGGGTTAGTGAGCAGAGAAACATTAAAGTCTGATTATTACATCTAAAATCTCCCCACAAACATGTGACAGCAATCAAGTTCAGAAATATATTATACCAGCACCTGACTATGATGCTTTCTTAGAAGTAATCAACAATAGTAATTTCAGCTGATTACATCAGTTTTGTTCCAGCAAACAAGAACTTCACTGTTAAAACCTGCTCTGCATATCACTGTATTAAGATATATTACTGAATAACTAAATAGCAATTAAACTGAACAGCAAATACGAGCAAATATGAACTAGAATACAGGGGAAACTCTATTACCAATTATCCGAAAATTGGATTATCCGAAGGAGATATCGCGGTCCCGATTGAAACGTTACATCAAAGAAGTGTTTCCAAGTGATCAAACGGGCACCGTCTCCAAATGACTGACTGCCCACCCTCTCTCTCTCCCCACACTTTCCCTGGAGTTCTACACAGGGGTGTACCATAAACCCCCTTTCCCAGATAATCTCTCCAACATTGCCCTGTACAGGGCAGAGTTGGAACCTGTCAAAAAGTTGCAGTAAAAAGTTGTGTGCGCGCACGTGCATGCGTGCATAATTTGGAGACTTATTTCAGTAGCAGCAGCAGTCTTGTTGTTGATGTACAGTCCAGCTGCCCCGGAGAGGGGGCGGGTGTGTATGGGGTTGGGGGCAGCGGTTTTGGGGGTTGGGGGGCAGGGTTGGGGGCGGAGCCTCGCACGCTGTGTGCTGCTGCAGGCTCCTGAACGAGGAGCAATCTTTAAAACTCCGAGCCCCAGAAGAAAGGCATTTAATCGACTAACTGAATAATCGATTATCCGAACGAAATTGTGCCCGCCCATCACGTTCGGATAATCGAGGTTCCCCTGTATACTGCGGAAGACTTAACAGTAAAACAAATTTATGTGTCTTCAAATTGCAATTATAAGCTAATTCCAGACCTGTTATTGTGAATAATGGAAAAAAAGTGTGAAATGACAAAAGGTTGAAACATTTTAGATAATTTTAGATGGAAGTACTCAATTAAAAATGTCAATAAATAAGTGACAAAAATGAGGACTTGAAAAATGTGACACCAGATTACTATATTGAATTTTTCATACAAAATGTCCAATATTATTGAATATTGACATTTAAATCGATACAAATATTTATTTCCCTTAATGGATTAAAGATGCATAATGAGATTAAAGATAAATTGTTTTCCATTTTAAATCAGTTCAATCTTTTGCTTATTCTTTCCATCAGCATTTGTTGCCCATCAGCATTTGTTGCCCATCAGCATTTGTTGCCCATCAGCATTTGTTGCCCTTGAGGTAGTAATGGCAAACTACTTTCTTGAACTAGTCGGTGTGGATTCTTCTTCCAGACCTGTCAAGGAGGGACTTTCAGGATTTTGACCTAATACAATGATAGAATGGTGACATAGTTCAAGTCAGGATGAGGTGTGGCTTGGAGGGGAACTTGGAGCTCTCATCCTTTTCCTTTGACATATTGGAGGAGACAGACTTTGAAGGAGTTGTCAAAGGAGTATTGTTGAGTTGTTGCAGTCAATCTACACATGGCTGCTACTGTTCACTGGAAGTGAGTGTTTAAGAATTAGAATTAAGTTTTATTGTCATGTGTACCCAAGCACAGGAGTACAAGAACACAGTGAAAAATATACTAAGTTGCCATTCCTGGCACCATCTTAAAGTACAAAGGTAGCTAGGTACAAAATCTTAGGAATAAAAAATAGAAAAATAAATAAGTTAAAAAGTTCAAACTTACAGTAATTCTTAATATAAAGTAGAAAAATAAAGAAATAAACTTAAAAGTCAAACATTACAGTCCTTAAGCCATGGGCCTGCAGTTGCTCCATGTTGGCTTTCCCCTTAACAGCTGTTTAAATGAAGTTACCAGATCAGGCTTTAAAGAGAAGGTACCCAAATTAAAATATCTGTCAGAAAGCTAAAGCATCAAGACACACTATTCAGAAGAAATAATAATACCTCATTTGTTCCAACTGAGCTAATTACACAGCTGATCTTCGTATTATCCTTGGATTCCAGATAGATAGCCTGACTTTTGTGATACCTATAGAAGGAATGAAAACATTTGTAAGCACATTTCAAAATTATCGCTTTTAAGTGTAATACAAGGTGACCCTCCCGTATCCGCAGAATCATTTTCCACGGTTTCAGTTACCCGCAGTTTACTGCAGCCTAAACATATGAAAGGGAACATTCCAGAACCAGGGACCAGGAGGCTGCTGGTAAGGTAAATTTTTCCATTTAAATGGATGGGTTCGCTCCTAAACGGGGTTTTGGACTTCCGCAGTAGGTCTTGGAACATATTCTCTGCAGGAACGGTGGAGAGGAACTACTGTATTCTTTTCCATATCCAATTCCTGTGCCTGAACCCATTACAAGCAAATCAGTGCGATACCAAGTAAGTACTACAATGTCATGGACTCTGTCCCTTTGAAAGAGATGAAATCAAAGATATGGTCTGTTCTGCGAGTATTGAACAATTGCAGAATTTGTGTTTATATTTTCTCTCATGGGACATACGCTTTGCTGGCTGGCCAGCATTTATTGTCCATCCCTAGTAGCCCTTCGTAACTTATTCAAAGATGACCAACTTGGGTATACAGTCTCCTGCCAACATTTCCCCTCAGCAACCGTAAAAGAAAATCTAGAAAAACTAATTACTCAACTCATTGTTGTTTACGTGCCTACATGACAACAGTTACTACACTATAAAACAATCAACTTCTCTGAAGATCTGATTAGAGGATATCAAATCACAAGTTACCTTTCCTTCGTCTCAAGTTTGGTTACAGAAACACCATGTTAGTAGGCTACATTTTCCAGTTTAATGAAATAAATAACCAAAATTAAATCCTTAAAATAACTTGCACCATTTATTAATGTAACATATTCAAAAGTAAACCCAAATATGGTACTACCTCCCCCAGCCTCCATCATTGATATAGGTTTTAAATAACCAATGCTGCATTTCTGAAAATATTAATAATCTTAGACTCCTGAATTTTAAGTCTCTTTCGATTTCATCCTTTGCTATTACAGCCTAAATATTGGAGTGGATATGTTACACAAGAAAGAAGATTAGTTTTCACATTCTACGTTCAAGAAAAAAAGATTGAGGCAGCCTGACAAAATGTCACAAGGTGAGAATAAATCAGTCGAAAACATTATAGAAGAGTGAAATCAATATCCAGCCATTTTACAAGGAAGTAATTCAGGATGGAGTGGAAGGACCAAATTTTGTCAATTAGAAACAGTGCATCTCGTTTTGAGTCAATTGAATAAATCAGAATTGTTGACTATTCAGATCCTTCAAATTTGTCAAACTCCATCACAGGTGTCATAAGCAGGTAGATGAATAAACTCTGATTTAAGCCAGTGCCAGCTTTGGGTTACATATAAATTTGAGGGACTTCCCTTTCTCCACGAAGCAGGTTTGGATCTGAATCTGCCTTCTATCCCCACTCTGATTTATTTGTTGCGATTCTGCAACAAATACTTCTAACCTGAGGCTTAAATATCATTTAATCCCATACAGTGATACAAGAACACCAAGGTCTCACAATTGTCTTAAAGTTCACTTACAAGTTTTACCAGTGGCAATTCAAACTTTAGCCTTGAACTTGATTAAATACTCAAAAGTTTGGGTATTCTTTTCACTTTGCGCAATGTCTTGTTGCTAACAATACCACAATAACAAAATGGGCTATAATACAAGTCTGACTCAGCTTACATTAAAAAAAAATCCATTAGTTTCTTGCTCTTAATATTTGGAATCTCCATCTCCTGACCAACATCTGAAATCAGAGGACCTGTTGAACTTCAGTTATTTAAAAAAAGACCACTGTTGAAGTCAAACTTAAATCAAAACTATACAGCATTGACATTTTTGAGGAAATAGTTTGAACTATTTAACTATAAGATTCCCATTTGAAACTCTAGAATGATTTAGCATGGTTTATTACACTGTTCTTCTGTGATCTGAGGAGGGTTCTGGAGGGAATTAATACAAATAAAAGAGATGATGATGTTACACTTCATTTGTCCTATACCTTGGTAAGCCCCCATTTCTGATAGGGTTAGAGTTATTGCGTTCAGTTTTGCATGCTTCACCTCAGGATGGAGATTCTTAACGTTGGACCAGTTACCAGAAGTGTGCCAGAATTTAAAGGGTTAAATTGTTGCACACCTTTATGGTTCAGGGACAACATATTGGGTTGTTTAACATGATATAACAGAGCTGAGAGGGGTTATTTGTTAAAATGTGGCAATCGGAACCAATCTTAAAATTAGAACTTGATAATTCTAGACTGAAATAAAAAAGAAGTTTTCACAGACAGTTATAGAAATATAGAATTCGCTCACCCAAGTAGCTGTGGATAACACATCAACAGAAATGTTAAAGACTGAGAACAGCGAGTGTTTATTTGGTCATGGCATCAAGAGATGCAAATCAAATGCAGACAAATGAAATGGAGATACAGGTCAGTCATAATCCAGTCAATGAATGAACAGGCTTGAAAGTTCAATGGTCAGTTCCTGTTCCTATTTTACTCCGAGCCATGAGCTGATGAGACTTCAATAATTAACATTTGTACTGCTTGGTTTTTCAAGAAAATTATAATCTCCTTAGGCCAGCCATTTTAAATTTTTCACTTGCTCATTAATGATAAAAAAAATTCAGTAATAAAGCTACTCAGCGAAGCAATTTCATACTGCAGCATTAATCTTATTGCATCATCTCATTTGAATTCTACTTTAGCTAAACAGTCCAATATTCAATTTTTGTTAAAAACGCATTTCTACATTAATTGGCCATGGTGAGCGCCAAATAGAAGACGACTGAGCACTGGATTCAATTTTAGATATTTTGAATCAACTTGTTCAGACAGGTTATGGCACACTTCTGCAGCATGTAAGACTTGAACTTAGACCTCTAGGCCCAGAAATAGAGACATTACCACTAAAACACAAGTCTATCACCTCCCATCCAATTTTATCCTGAGTAAGAACAAAAGATGAGAGAACGAATAAAAAATGTCACAATGATGCACAGCATCAGGAGATGACCAGTCCGTGACATCACAGAAATTAGACTTAGATATCCAGCCACATAACCAGGAATCTATTCAAGTGTTTCAACTAGGCGTGAACTGGAATTCAGAATGCCATAGAGAGAAACTGGAAAGGAGAACAAAATTAGTGATTGAAGACAGTGAAAGATGTAGAGGTGATGGCTGCTGAGATAGCATTGTTATAAGCAAGGGCAGGAAACAGGTTACCTAGCAGTGGACTAACCTGTAAGTTGTTTTTGACATGGAGGCCCATATTGAAGTAAATCAGTATCTTACATTTTATTGAGGGGCTGTTCATGTAAATTACCATTGATGAAATAAGAAAAATTATAGGAACAAATCTGAAATTTAAAAGGCTTAAATTTAATGCAAGGATGGAGAAAGTAAAAAGTAGTTTGCTGCCCCCAACTGGATAAAGTGGAGATTAACAAAAGAAAGGAATAAAAAGTGTGTAAAATGTGATCTAGAATAGAAGTTTTCCAATCAAGGACAGCTCAGTAATACATAGTATACTTTTACTTTGTATACTCATGAACTAAGTCAGTGCTAATAGCATTACTTTAGTGCATTTAAAGGTTTAGCTCTAATTATGTAAACATTACTGTTATACATTAAAAGAATGTGTATGACAGTCCAGTCTTTACAAGTTGATCACAATACACACTAATTGAGGAATTTGCCGAACAAAAAAAGAGTTATCGTTCAATTCTTCCCTGTAACAGCAGCACAACTCCATGTTCTGCATTCTGAAACATTGCTAACAATTATCTACAATGTGAACATATTAATTTCTGATAATTAGATTAGATTAGATTACTTACAGTGTGGAAACAGTCCCTTCGGCCCAACAAGTCCACACCGACCTGCGAAGCGTAACCCACCCATTCCCGTACATTTACCCCTTTACCTAACACTACAGGCAATTTAGCATGGCCAATTCACCTGACCTGCACATCTTTGGACTGTGGGAGGAAACCGGAGCACCCGGAGGAAACCCACGCAGACATGGGGAGAATGTGCAAACTCCACACAGTCAGTCGCCTGAGTCGGGAATATCCAAGTCTAAGTTAGCGTTTGAATGTTCCATAAAATAATGTTGTTTTGTGTAAGTACACCAGTCAATTAGGTAATGGGAGAAATATTTAAGGTTAGCAATTTAAAGATAAAGATGATCATCCATTCTGAGAATCTGGAGAAAGTGAGGACTGCAGATGTTGGAGATCAGAGTCAAAGAATTGTGGTGCTGGAAAAGCACAGTACATCAGGCAGCATTTGAGAAGCAGGAGAATGAAGAAGAGCTTATGCCTGAAACATCTATTCTACTGCTCCTCGGATGCTGTCTCACCTGCTGTGCTTTTCCAACACCACACTTTTCAACTCATTATGAGTATCAGTTCAGCCTTCAACTAAAACCTCCATCACATTATACCCGATGTTATTCAGTCAAAGCCCACAAGGACAATGTAATAGAGCATAGATATGTCAGGTTTACTCTAGCTGTATAGAGAATTGGTGAGAGCTCATCTGGAGTACTGGTTAGGAGTTTGGTCTCCTTATTTGAAAAGGGATATAATTACATTAGAAGTGATAGTATAGTCATAATGCCGTTGGACTAGCAATCCAGAGGCCCACACTAACGCTGTGTTCAAATCCCACTATAGCAGTTGGTGGAATTTAAAGTCAATTAAAAAAATATGAAATTTTAAGCTGGTATCAGTAAATGGTGCCATGACAGTGACTGCCACAAAGAGCCATCTGGTTCACTAATGGCCTTTTGGGAAGGAAGTCTGACATACAAGTGAGTCCAGACCCACAGTAGTTGACGCTTAATTGATCTCACAATGCCTAGCAAGCCATGCCATTCAACAGCAATTAAGAACAGGCAACAAATGGTCTTCTCAGTGATATCTCGCCGTCACCACATTTCATGAAAGAATAAAGAAAAGGTTCAGAGAAAACTCAGTCAATTCATTCCTGCACTTAAGGACTTACCTTATGAAGGAAGGTTGAACAGGTTGGGCCTATACCCACCAGAGTTCATAAGTATGACAGGTGATCTTATTAAATTAGAATTATTGGAATAAACCTTGAGGACGTAGGAAGCAAACCTAAAGATACTGGAACATGTTTTCTTATGTGGGAGAGACTTGAACTAGAGGAGACAAAAATAAGATACAAGGTCTCCCTCTGAGAGTCATTGGGATGTTCAGACCCTTCGGTCCAACTTGTCCATGCCGACCAGATATCCTAACCTAATCTAGTCCAATTTGCCAGCATTTGGCCTTTATCCATCTCAACCCTTCCTATTCATATACCCATCCAGATGCCTTTTAAATGTTGTAATTGTATCAGCCTCCTCCATTTCCTCTAGAACCTTATTCCATACACGCACTACCGTGTGTGTGAAAAGGTTGCCCCTTAGGTTCCTTTTAAATCTTTCCCCTCTCATCCTAAATCTGTGCCCTCTAGTTCTAGACTCCCCCAGCCCAGGGGAAATACCTTGTTTATTTACCATATCCATGCCCCTCATGATTTTATAAGGTCACCCATCAGCCTCCGACACTCCTGGGGAAAGTAGCCCCTGCCTATTCAGCCTCTCCAGCTCAAATCCTCCAACGCTGGCAACATCCTTATCAATCGTTTCTGAACCCTCTCAAGTTTCACAACATTGTTCCTCCAGCAGGGAGACAAGAACTACACGCAATACTCCAAAAGTGGCCTAATCAATGTCCTTTACGGCCACGACATGACCTGCCAACTCGTATACTCAATGCACTGACCAATAAAGGAAAGCATACCAAACGCCTTCTTCACTATCCTATCTACCTGCAACTCCACTGTCAAGGAACTATGAACCTGCACTATCGGACATAAAATTAATCACCGCACTACACTAAACTATATGATTTCAGCTAGAGTTCTTTCATGTAATAAGTTGAATGAAAGGTTCAAAATTATAAGTGAAAGAGTCAATAGGGAGAAACTGCTTCTAAAAGGCACTAATGGCCAGTAACCAGAGGATTCTGATTGAAGATAATTGGCAAAAAAAAACACTGGGAGAAACATCACAGAATTGTTCCAGCATTGCAGTCATCACGAATGATTTTGCACTTTATTATTTACTTGCGATCCCAGTTGGAACAGGTATGGAGCAGTTTGGTCAAGGCCAGACCCACTCCCTGACGGAGATTAAAAGATTTTTTTCTCATTAGTATGTAGTATTAGCGGAGGCGATGGATTGGTTGTATTATCACCGCACTGTTAATTCAGAGATTCACAATGTTTGTGGGCGGCACGGTGGCACAGTGGTTAGCACTGCTGCCTCACAGCGCCAGAGACCTGGGTTCAATTCCCGCCTCAGGCGACTGACTGTGTGGAGTTTGCACATTCTCCCCGTGTCTGCGTGGGTTTGCTCCGGGTGCTCTGGTTTCCTCCCAAAGTCCAAAGATGTGCAGGTCAGGTGAATTGGCCATGCTAAATTGCCCATAGTGTTAGGTAAGGGGTAAATGTAGGGTTATGGGTGGGTTGCGCTTCAGCGGGTCGGTGTGGACTTGTTGGGCCGAAAGGGCCTGTTTCCACACTGTAATGTAATTTAATAATCTAATCTAATTACTTTCCTCAAAATGCAGCAGTGGCTCAGAGATCACTGAAAATATTCAAGATTCAGTTAGGTAGAGTTTTGATAGACGAAGGAGTCAAGGATTATTATGGGGGCACAGACAGGAAAGCAGAGTTGACAACATATCAAAATCAGCCATGATCTTATTTAAGACAGAGCAGGCTCAAATGGATGAAAGTCCTACTTCCAAATCTTAGGTTTAATTTGCATGAAATAAGTAAGGTGCTTAAGGAAAACAAAGTAGACAAGTGACATTTTTTCATATTAAATTTAAAAAGAAAACACCTGGAATACTTGACAAATGGTAACATTGATACAGACACATTTAGAAAAGACTGGAATGCAAAATAAAATAGAATATTGCCTTACAGTGCAACTATCGGGGAAAAAATGGATCAGAAAGCATTTATTTTTTGTTAAGGTATGAAGGTGACTGTTCATGTTTTCTCTCAATCCCATCTACATATCTCCAAGGGAACTTCCACTTCAGAGAAGCAATTAAATAACCATCATGACCAGAATTTCACCCTTAAAATAGTTACTTTCTTATAATGCTGATGCATTAATCAATTCTTAGTGGCTTCGCCCCCCCCCCCCCAATCACAGTGGTCAAGATAATTTAAACATTTGATCACTGAAACATGGATTTGCATGCATTACTAATCCTGAGAAAACAATTAAAGTACTCACACAACTGCTTCACTGCATTTTAACCATGGACAGAAAGGCCAAGGTGAAAATTTGGAAATAGTGGGCTTGTACCACCATCTAGTGGTCTTTTACTTTGGATGCAGAAATCACATTTTAAGGAAGGAGCCAAAACAGTGATAGGATTTAAAAGACGAGTTTGTTTTATAGGAACTTAAAGACAACACGATAACAGGCATTATTTCGCATCCTTAGAAATACAATATTATTACAGTTCATTTCAGCGACAAACAACGAGAATTCAGAATATTTGTTAATGATAACCATAACAGCAATGGTAAATAGGAAAAATAAAACTGCCTAACTCACCATCTCTTATCATAATACAATTTTCCATCTTCTATTCGCGCTTCATACCTCTGTGCTGGTGATTCTGCAGGAGTGCTCGGAAGGTGCTCAGGAGAAGATGGAGATGCTGTCAAAACAGAAGCACAAAATTAAAAGGTAAAGACTGCAAAGTCAGACTGTTTCACTATCTTTTGTTTCCTTTGAGATAAATTATTTTAGAAAGAAATGTCTGGTAACTATGTGGGGAAATAGTTATAGAAGTGCAACTACCTGGTCTTTTTGGAGATTTGAGCTGTAGGGAATGAAAAGAGAAGAAAAATTGAGAATCAAACATTTTTAGAATGTCACCTTCAGCAATTAAGTGAGTACAGGCTCATCAAATTTAAGTCACTGCTTCAGGGTTGTGCATCTTATTGATCTGTAATAGTTTGCAATTGCTTAAACAAAGCTGTTAATTTGTTAAAGTATTTAAAATATCATGTTGATTAAACCCTGTATTCACTTAAAACTTGCCCAACGGACGTTACAGGCTAAAATGCTACCAAAAAAAAACTGTTCCTCCCACCCCAGCTTGCCAACTACAACTTATCCCTGTAACACAGAGGCAATAGCTGAGACTAAACCAGTCATTAGTGGGCCTGGATCACACTGGAGTGTTGAATGGAATCTTGCCCAAACACAGGGTCTGGGTAGGACCTGTTTCCATGCATTGAAAAGCAGTTTAGAAATAAGATCATGATCGGTCTCCAATTAAAAAAAACCTGTGTGCATATTTAACAAGTTACAGATACTGAGATACAATAGCCCATGTCTTCTATAGAGAATGCTCATCAGCTGGAAGGTAAAAGGACCAAATACAGACATTCATGGAGGAACAGAACAAGGCTCATAGTAAAATTATTGTAGTGTACAGACAGTTCTTTCCTACATATTTTCTACCTTGAACAGCATTACACATAAATGTAATATGCAAAGTTTGCTGAGAGCGATTACTTTGATGATAGGCACAATATGGATCTTACAAAGCTCAAGATGCATGTCTGTGCAAGATGACATATGTCATACACATGTAATCATGTGCAAACAAAAAGGTTAAACATAGTAACTTTGCCCTTTATTGCCAAATGGCCAATGTAAATCACCTTATTAAGCGTTCGTAGATCTTCCATAATCTGTTCATCTGTTAACAAATAATTTAACTGCGGTATTTTTGGTTAAGGAAAAGAGAAAAACACTTCCTACACCTTTTATGAATATCAAAGCATCAAAGTTTAAAGGTATTCTGATCCTTGAAGGAGTTCTTTCATGTGTCAGCAGTGACTCAACTGGTAACAAAATCGCCAAATAAGTCATGGATTCAGGTCCCACTCAAGTACTTGACACTCCAATGTAGCACTGATTTTGACCTACTGATGTTGACCTACTGATGTTGACCTACTGATGTTGGCTGAGATATTAAACTTGGGAACAAAAACAGAAATTGCTGGCAAAGTTCACCTGAAACATTAACTCCGATTTCTGTTCACAGATACTGCCAGATTTGCTGAGCTTTTCCAGCAATTTGTTTTTGTTTGATTTACAGCAGCCGCAGTTCTTTCAGTTTTTATGTTAAACTTAGGCCCCATTCATCCTCTCCAGTGGACCTAAACAGTTCCCCACTATTAATCTGAAGAGCAAAGGTGTTATCCCAGTATTCTATCCTCAATCAACATCACAAAAACGGTTTGAGTATCACACTACTTTTCAGAAAGTTTGCTGCACGTGAATCAGCTGAACTTCCGATATTCCAGGGTTTTGTGGATACTTTTATTGTTTGTGATCACCCCATACCTTAAGCACATGTAAGGAGAGACAAAGATTGGATGAACATCAAGCTAAGAATAAAGAACAGAACAGAAACAAGCTTCAGCCCACCAGCCCGTACTAAAAAACTCTTCTTTCTCTATGTAATCGTATCCTTCTATTCCCTGTCTATTCGTTGATCTGATGCCTCTTAAACATTGTTAATGATCTGCTTGTACCACCGCCGCTGCATTCCATGCAGCTCCTTAAAACTTTCCCCTTTTATCTTCAACATATGTCGTCTAGTAATTGACATTTTTATCCTGGGAAAAAGACTCAGACAATCCATCCTATCCATGCCTCTCAATTTTGTAAACTTTTATCAGGTAGCCCCTCATCCTTCAATGTTCAAGTGAAAACAAACTACTTTTGTCCAGTCTCCCTTCACAGCTAATACCCTTCAAACTAGGCATTATCCCGATAAACTTTTTCTGTACTCTCTCCAAAGCTTCCACATCTTTCTGGTAGTGAGGTGAGCAGAACTATACACAATATTCCAATTGGGGCAACTAAAATTCAGCTGGAACATGATTTGCCAATTTTTATACTCTATGCCCCAAACGATAAAGGCAATCATGCCATATACCTTCATAACCACCTTATCCATTAGCGTTGCCACTTCCACGAATTGTGGACCTACACACCTAGATCTCTATGTTAATGCTTCTAAGTGTTGTGTCATTGACTGTATATTTTCCTCCTGCATTAGACCTTCCAAAATGGATCATCTCACATTTGTTCGGATTAAATACCATCTGCTATTTCTCCACCCAAGTCTTCAACGTATCTATCTTGCTGTATCCTCTGGCAATCCTCCTCACCATCCACAGCTGCTTAAATTTAACCATCAGTCCCTGAAGGATTTCAACCCAAGTCACACGACCCAAAACATTAACTCTGACTTCGTTCCATAGAAGCTGCCAGACCTGCTGAGCTTTTCCACAATTTGTTTTTCTTTTGGATTTATAGCATACACAGTTCTGTTTTTAAGATTACATGCACTGTTCTGCAAACAACAGTCTAGGTACCACTCTAAATTCCAGTACTGTTTGACTCAACCAGCAACCTATCAGACTACTCTGAAATCTTATGGGTGTGAAAACTTGAATGGAAATTGAAGGTAAGGAAAAAAAAATCACCTGACTACTACTTACCGATCAGGAATCTTTCTATCCAAAATGTTACTTCTGAACTTGTGATGTCATGAAGTGCAGCTTAAGTGAGACACCCTACGTCATTGATCAAGGTTAATGCCCAGTCTCACGTTTTTATATCTGCTCCAGTCGTTGCTTCCTTCCTCAGTCTCTCTCATTCCAGATCCTGGCTGCTGATCAAGGTAAGGCTGCTACTCAAAACTAGCAGTCATGGTGACTGCGCCAACTTCTGTCAGAAACCTCAGTCACTTCTCAATAGCGCTCCTTGTTAGATGCTCTTCTGCCTGTTGAAGATCAAGTCCTCTGGAATCCACTTCTCAGTCATGGTGATTGCACTGAAATCTCCTATAATCCATTTTGGTTGGTTCTCACTGGTGCCCTCTATTAGATGCTCTTCCTCCTTTTGAACACCAGGCCATTGCAATTTTCTTCTCAGTCATGGTGACTGTGCCAACATCTCCTCCTCGTTTGCTTCTCACAGGTGCCAAAGACATAGGTTCACAGTACAGTAGGGCCCTGAGTGTATCTCACTCTCCAACCAATACTTAATCTGAACATGGATGAAAATAAGGGATCAGGTGGGGAGTACAACCAAAGTGAATTCCATGCACTTTTGTGGCTGCAGAGATGAAACTAGGATTGTATGTTGTCTTCCTGGTGCCAGCTATCACTCAGCAGCTGGAGAGCACCTTCAGGGAGGAAGACGAACAACCAGCAGATAGGGTCCGTGTTATTGTCAACAAAATAAGGAGGGGAATGTAATCAGAATTTAACGACTGGTTTTATTGCTCCTAAATAGGAAATAAGCAGTCATGACCTCATGCCCAGGTTACTCTTGGTAGCATGCAGAACTAAGTATAGAACTGGGAGGATGAATGTGTGGTCTGAGCAGTGATGCAGCCAGGAGAGCTTGAAATAATTGGGCAATTGGAATCTCTTCTGGGCGAGTATCTGCTCATAGTTTCATTCTGTTTAGGTGCACGCTAGTTTATTTGTTCCAATTGAAGATCACAAAAAGGATGCTCTGTAGTTAGGATATACATCCAGATGCATTAATCCTAAAATTAACACATTAAACCTAGAGCATTTCCATTCTGCACCACTTCATAAATCATGCTTTGAAACATTCTTCTAGAAAAGATCTCCAAAAACTTTTCAAACCTAAATTTTGCAGTGGGTTGACCATTCCACAATCTACGAGAAAGCAGGTGCTGGAGAATCAGAGTCAAAAAGGGTGGTGCTGGAAAAGCACAACAGGTCAGGCAGCATCTGCTGAGCAGGAGAGTCGATATTTCGGGCATAAGCCCTTCAATCAGGAATATGGAGGGAGAAGGGGGATGAGAGATGTTTTTGGGGGTGGTGGCGAAGCGATAGAAACCAAATGTAGTTCAAATTCTTTTATTTACCTTTGAACTAAAAGAAAATTCAACAGAGCCAGCAGATATTTGTCAAACAATAGGAGGTATTAGTATCCAGTTCTTGATATAAAATCGTTTTCAAAAGCCATGTTGTAGAAAAATGAAAAAGCCATGTTGTAGAAAAATGAAGTAAACATTTACCACCATTCATATTTGCTTACTTTGGAATACATGAATTGAAACAAACAAATTTCAAAACCTGAAACATTTAATTTTAAAATTATAGCAGTGCAACAAACATTTCTGATAGTTAAAACACACTAAATAATCCTTGATTTTACAACAGAATAATATAACTGGAACATTCCAAACAGTAGATATTTCATTTAATAAAAGGATATCAGGTGCAGGTTTTCGTCTTTTGTCTGGAATTGGTACAGGATCATTGGGTCTTCTCCTCAACTTTCTGGTCATAATCGGCTTAACCTCCATAGAATCTGCAATAATAAATTGATACATTATACTCTGTAATGTCAAGGGCTAACTATATTTTTCCTAATCAACCTGTTCAGAGACAGACATTGTTACACATCTACGGAACAGGAAAACTAAATAATCAATGAAGAACCTCAAAAGGCTACAGGTTAATTCTATGATTAAGGCAATTTTTCAGCTAATAACTGTATATACTTTTTAAGTTAAATGCACCGAAAGAACAATTCAATCTGGTCAAAATCTGAAACAAATTGCTAACAACCCGGATGCAGAGGATGTTAAATATTCCTGCAACATACCCCCAGTGAGTTCCATTGTTAGTCTTTCATTCTCAATCAGCTTTTTCTTCTCTTCTAATTCAGCAATCAGATTTTCTTTCAACTCAATCTTTTTATCTTCAAATTCTTTCACTGCTGCCTTTTTCTCTTTAATATAATTCCTTTCCACTTGCTCGGTCTGGAACAATAAAAAAACTTTTTGACACCTCATTTGTAATTAAAGGAAAAACACCTGTATGTCCAGATCAATCAAAACGGTTAGCAGCCTTCCTACAGACTGTACATAAATCACGAGAAATTCACAAAATGTTTAGGCAATAGATGCTTGAAGTTTAATTGAAAGCATAAAAATAAAATGCACCATAAAATTGGCACAGTCGTACAAAAAAAAGAGACAAGCTTGTTTTGTTGAATTAAGTCCACGTTATTCTTGAAGAGATTTGTACATTTATCTTGTATCAATAAAGTACACTCACGCTAAAACACTACAACATAACTGTGAGCATTGCAATACTTCATATTAATTCAACACTAAAAGTTGCAACTAAGCAATTTGAAACTGGAAAATGAAACTCACCTACAGATATTACTCAAATACTTCAATCATGGGAATCTAAAACACAACTCAGTGAAGGAATAAAACAATTGCACAAAACAAAAAGAGAGCTCTTGTGAAACTCAGTAGATCTGGCAGCATCTGTGGAGAGGAAAGAAAGAGTTAACATTTCGAGTTCAACGAGCCAGAATTGGATTTGAAACATTGACTATTTCCCTCTCCACAGATACTGCCAGAAATGTGGAGTTTCTCCAGAGCTGTGTTTTTATTTCTTGTGCAATTGTGTTTCAGTCCTTCATTGAATATTAATTGCCTCTCTTGCATTTCCTTTCTTAAATTCAAAAACCGGAAGCAATTTGAACTATAAGGATTAGGAGTCGCAACATTAATGCCAGCCACTTAATCACTATCTTGAAAAGCTAGTTTCTGAAACAGATTAAGATCTTTGAGAGATGGATTCGATCATGTAGTCCTTCCCAAATCTACAAATCATGCCTTTGTCTCAGATTACACTAATTTGTGTTTTTTTTAATCTTTAAGTATTTGCTGAACTGGCAGGAAGTAAACCATGTAAAGATCTTAAGCTTGAAAACACTTACGTTACATTTCATCAATATCTGTAGGTTTAAATTCAAGAGTGTGACAATAGCTAACTTCTCCCCAACACCAGCAGAGATGTGGAAGCAGATCACCTCTCCTCACATATGCTACAGGTCCAAAACATTTCAGTTAAGCCAGCTGACAGAGAGTGAAATTCTATTCCTTAAAAGCATTTCATCTTTATCCTTCTTAGTTGAATGACGTTTGTGCTATTTTCCACCATACTTCCCAATCCACTTCTGGATCCACAAGGCAGGAATTCTGCTGAGGAATTCCCATCTTCTATACTGAACATGTCTGAAATTGTAGAAAATGGAGAACTACACTTTGCGAAGTTGTAAAGATATGCCCCATCTGTTACATTGCTATAGTTATAGGACATTGACCCAATATTTAGGGTGAGGTTTGCTCGCTGAGCTGTAGGTTTGATATCTAGACGTTTCATTACCTGGCTAGGTAACATCAGTGGCGACCTCCAAGTGAAGCGAAGCTGTTGTCTCCTGCTTTCTATTTATAGGTTTCTCCTGGGTGGGGTTCCTGGGGTTTGTGGTGATGTCATTTCCTGTTTGTTTTCTGAGGGGTATCGAGATTTATGTGTTTGTTTATGGCGTTGTGGTTGGAGTGCCAGGCCTCTAGGAATTCTCTGGCATGTCATAGATTCATAGAAATATACAGCATGGAAACAGACTCTTCGGTCCAACCCGTCCATGCCGACCAGAAATCCCAACCCAATCTAGTCCCACCTGCCAGCACCTGGCCCATATCCCTCCATATCCTTCCTATTCATATACCCATCCAGGTTCCTTTTAAATGTTGTAATTGTACGAGCCTCTATCACTTCCTCTGGCAGCTCATTCCATATACATAACACCCTCTGTGTGAAAAAGTTGTCCCTTAGTCTCTTTTATATCTTTCACTTCTCACCCTAAACCTATGCCCTCTACCCTGGCAACATCCTTGTAAATCTTTTCTGAACCCTTTCAAGTTTCACAACATCTTTCCGAACGCTGCCTTCACTATCCTATCTACCTGTGACTCCACTTTCAAGGAGCTATGAACCTGCACTCCAAGGTCTCTTTGTTCAGCAACACTCCCTAGGACCTTACCATTAAGTGTATAAGTCCTGCTAAGATTTGCTTTCCCAAAATGCAGCACCTCCCATTTATCTGAATGTCTTTGCTTAGCCTGTTCCAGGATAAATGGTGGTTTTTTTCATCCTGGGACAGGCTAAGCAAAGACATGCCAGAGAACTCCTAGAGGCCTGGCACTCCAACCACAGCGCCATAAACAAATCGAGATACCATCTATCAACCCCTCAGAAAACAAACAGGAAATGACATCACCACGAACCCCATCCAGGGCAAACATAAATAGAAAGCAGGAGACAACAGCTTCGCTTCACTTGGAGGTCGCCACTGATGATGTTACCTAGCCAGGGAATGAAACGTCTGGATATCAAACCTACAGCTCAGCGAGCAAACCTACACCCTAAACCTCAACCTGAGCTACAAACCTTCACAAACGTTGCATTGACCCAATATCTTTATGCCATTTTCAGTATTTTCAAGTCATCCCAGGTCAAGTCCCATGCCACTAAAATTGCTGTAGTCTATTGTCAGACCTCTGCCACCTCTACCATCAGGAAATAAACAAATGAAAAATTAGTAAGTGTTCCTTTCCTCATAACATAGTCTAGTCTCAAGTCTTTATCCAGAATAGCTGAGGTCAGGAATTGAGAAGCCTTAGCAAAAATCAAACTTACATTCCATCTTCAAATTGCACTACACTTGGACAGTTCCCAAACAACATATGGCACCAATGAAAAGGGTAATCTTAACACTGTCATATTTTATTCAAATGTTTTTAGTGAATTCAGTTGGCAAAAATAAAATGGAACAAAACTCACCTCCAGTTGGAGAAATAGCTCTAGGGGGAAAAGAATGGAAAAGATGGTCATCGGCACTATAATTAGTTGACAGTATTTATTTGAGAGCACATGTGAAATTCTGGTGTTTGCTCACTTCAGAAGGAATCTCCAAAATAAACTGGAGCACGATTTACTGTCAAAATACCAAACTAATGATGCTTACCTAAATGTTTCAGCAATTTCAGGGGAGAAGCAGATGCACTGCTGTTCCTTTATTAGTTTCATGCAAAAGGAATTGCAATATCTGCCCCAAGACCAAAAGCCTGAATGGCTTGTAGTTGCTGTATTTATGCAGTGGATGGAAAATAAATCAGCCACAGAAAGTAAAATCATGTCCATTTTGGTGACAAGTATTAATAACTTCCAATCAACATCTCTGGTGTGGAAAATTAATGATTACACGAGCGGAGTCTCAGTCCGTTAGTTTAATTATTGTTGGCGATTTAAAAAGATGCATGATATATTACTTTTCTTTTCAGCCTCTTTTTAGTAAACCCTCTTTCCATATCTGAATAGACATGGAACTCACCCACCTCATTTGTACTACTTTCTCAGCCCTTACCCAGTTCCTAATCTTCAATTTGATTAAGGAAATACATAGTAGTTTTCTCTATTCATTTTGGTTCCTGCAGTTTGTTATTATCAGCTTACACTCTCAGCAACTTCCCAAAGATTTAAAATGTACAACCAACAGCAGTTCAATCTCGTGCCACAGCAAATTATTGCATATATTATAGTTTCTTTTTTGATGAGATTTTACTAAAATAATGGCCTTGAGCTAACACCTTTTCTTTTAGGAATGGATTGATAGCCTTTTATAAATGGCTTCTGGCAACATAAGACACAAATTTAAACCACAGGACAGAGGAAAATATTTGTCACATTCAACACTGCTCTCACGTTCTGCTGTGATACGCTGATGACCGCTTGATTAAAAGCTTTTGTTACTGTGAAGCCTCAGCAACAAGAAGGGACTGCAGAAGAGCAGATTGTTGAAACAGACACAAAAATGTAACATTAAGGTAAAAACACATGAACTAACCTGCATTTCTTATTCTTTCTTTGTATTGCTGATCCAGTTTTTTCATCCTTTTCTGATATTCTTGCAATGTACCTACATTACCACATGATAGAAACAGCTACAATCAAGAATTAATTTATGTTTTAATACGTAGAATACCTTTGTAATTCATCACCTGAAAATCTGTCATGCTGTCATATGCTAATCTGATCAGTCAAATTTTGCAATATAATTTAAACAAAAGCTCAATATGAATCCAAGAAGGGCAACATACTATTAAAATAGTGCTGTTCACATACAGAGGAACCTCGATTATCCTAATGTCAATTATCCGAAAAAAATCTCAAGGTCCCGATGGAAACATTACATCAAAGACACGTTTCCAACACCGATCGTGTCTTTTGTTTACAGTGAGTAAAAGTGAACTCTGCTTAATGAAATGCTGCTGAGAACAGTCCTGAAGATCGATGGGAGCCCAGGCACCGTCTCCAAATGACTAACTTCCCGCCCTCCCTCTCTCTCCCAAAACTTTCCCTGGAGTTCTACACAGGGTTGTAACCTAAACCCCGCCCCCCCCACCTTCCCCAGATAATCTCTCCAATATTGCCCTATGCAGGTTCCACCTTTGCCCTATCAAAACATTGCAGTTAAAGAGTGAGTGAGTGAGTCGCATGTGGTATGCTGCTGCCTCGTCTGCTGAACAGGGAGCAGACCTAACAGAAGAAAACTCCAAGCCCCAGAGGAAAGGCAGTGAATCAAATCAACAGAATAATTGATTATCCGAACGAATGGTGCCCGTCCATCTTGTTTGGATAATCGAGGTTCCTCTCTAAATTAACAAATCATTCTGGTGAAAAGCTAAATACACCACTTCACTGAAATCAAATTTGACCCATTTTATATACTGTGGATAACAAACCTTCGCTGCCTTGCTAAAGAAAAATGTGTACAGTTTTCTAAATGAAAACTATAAATTAGGAACTCAATTTTGAAAAATAGGTGTTGTTCGGATAGTAAAACTGTTGAGTCAACTAATCCTGTAGCATCCTTTCTGATTTTTACCCTCAGCTGGAATCCTGTTTAATTCCACCCACTTTATCTGCAGCTCCCCTTACACCCATCCCCAGTCATGAAGTAGGGTTACCCGAAACATCAACATCTCCACCTCCTGGTGCTGCCTGGCTTGCTGCGTGCTTCCAGCCTCCAGATGGAGGTGGTGGCTTTAGAATTAGACTGGCAGATCCCAGTCAAATTAAGTCGAGTGGTCATTATTGCCCTGAAGGCTCCAGTCCAGTACCTATTCCTCAATGTGCCATAGCTACTAATATTTGAAAGCTAAGAGTAGGAGGCTGTTAGTAGATGCTCAATAGCTGATGTAGTGAGGTTTTAACCATAACAAAGTGATACCTGATCATGTGAATTTTACAAATATAAAGTAGACTCATTCCATAACAGTATGTTGCAATCAGCTTCAAGACCCAGGTCATCACCCATTACAGGTAAAGAAGGGAAACCAAGGTGCAGAGTATTCATTCACTCCTTCCTTACTTCCAGACCCAAGTCCAGTTTTCTTCTCTAACCATCCTCACTCCAACTCAAAACCTTATGCAGCATAATTCTGCAACCCACCAACATTTTAAAGCCCCAACTTCCAACCACATCCCTCCTCACAAGCTACTTCCTGCTTTGCATGATGGAATTATTTTTGCCATAGAGACATTAAAATGTACAATTAAAGAAAAGAGAGATTTCTCTGCCACAATATAGGTTTGGTAAATAGGTCTCAATTCCACCTGATGCTGCTTCTCATTATTCTGCATGTTCCTTGTTTTAAGGTGTCACCAGACTTGGTGCACTGAAGGTTGATCCAATTATAATTAGTAAGCACCTGTGGTCTTCATTTGTACAGTTTGTATTAAAATGCAACTTACTTGGAATAACAGGTAGGTTTTGATTTTAATGTAATTCATTTGGACGCTAGCAGTCACCAAACAACATTAATTTTTAACAGGACTTTGAAATCCCACTATGCAAATATAACTAGTTATACAACTTCTGTTTAACAACATAGTTCTGCAGCATAAACACTGGACGGTTATGCTCGGATTCTTTTCAAAAGCTCATCAGATATGAAACATTTCAGACATTAGATGTTGCAAATCACATTTTTCACAAACATAACTGAGTTCACATTTACATAATGCCTTACATTTCTCAGACTACCTCAAAGCATTTCACACACATTGAATGACTTTTTGAGTTCAGTGACTGTTGTGTAGGTACTTTGCATATAGCAAGTTCACAAAGTCAGTGGAATTTCCCCAGTCTTTTTTCCAATTTGTTTTTGAGCTTTTCTTGGGTTTTTTGTTTACCCCAGCCTTCTACTACTGCTGGTGGACTTTATCAGCAATAATGATGCTCATTGGACAATGGAAATATTGGATATATTCAGTAGATAAGATGGTATTTTTCTGTCCATCGCCTTCAGGTTCTTGTGTGCAATGTTCTTCTAAGTGTCTTTCATTGTGCACAGATTATAACCTTTCCTTATAATCTGTGCACACGTGCAGTACACCTACAGAGAACATTGTTTTAAGGGATGGAATCCACTCTCACAACAGATGACACTACTCAATAAGGAGGAATGAAAGGCTTTTAATGTGTGCAAAGGGAGCAAATCAATGGAAGCCCTATTGGAGTACAGAAAGTACTGGGGTGGGATTTAAGAAAGCAATTAGGATAGCAAAGAGGGGGCATGAAAAATAAACTAGTAGGTAAAATTAGAGAGAATCCAAAGATATTCCACAAGTACATTATGGGGAAGAGGATAACCAGATAATGAGTAAGGCCAATCTGTGCATGGAGCCAGAGGACACTAATAGGGTGTTAAATGAGGACATTACTTCCTCTTCCTCCCAAGTGAGGACAGGCATAGGTTCAGAATTTGGGGATCAGGATTAAGAGTTTCTTTAGCAGATTGATATCAGGAATGAGGCAGCTATTGCAGGTTGTGGCAGCCTTAAAAATGGACAAATCCCCAGTTCTGGATGAGTTGGATGTCAGGCTACTATGGAAGGCGAGGAAGAAAATTACAGGAGCTTTTACCAAACTTTGGGTGAGTGTGCACTGAAGCAGGTGCGGAGGAACTTCACCACAATGTTGCCTGGGTTAGAGCATTTCAGCTATGAAGACAGGTTGGACTGGTTCAATCTGTTTCTTTAGAGCAGAGTGACAGGGCACCTGACTGAGATGTATAAGATTGAGGGGCTTGAACAGGGTGAATAGGAAATAGCTGTTCCCCTTAGCTGAACAATCAATAATGTGGGGGCATACTTTAAAGCTGAAGGGTATGAGGTCTTGAGGGGATTTGAGGGGAAAAGAAAAGTGTTTATATTGTAGTGCAAACAGGCAACCTTAAAACCTTTATAAAGTATTTGGAGAAACACTTGAAAAGTCAAGGGGCTAAGTGCTAGAAAGTGGCCCATTGACTTATCTACACTAATCCCAAAGGGCCTCTTCTGTGCTCTATGACTCAGCTAAGAGAATTGGGAACAAGTTAAAGAGATAAGGAAGGGTGTTTAGCTCTTCCCAGCTTGGGAGCAGTCTGTGTTCTCTGCAGTTAAAGAGAACTTCAAACCAGAAGAACAGCAGTGAATCTTTCCTGTAGCTGTTTGTAAGTTGTGACTTTTAATGAACAAAGTCAGAGACGTTCTACCCAACCAGTAGAAGCTCCCATAAAAAACTAGCTGCAAAGCAATTCACTGGCCAGGAGTTGATAAGGATCATCTCAGCAAAAAGAAGCTTGAATCAATAGATTACTGAACTATCTTTCCAGTTTTCCTGCCTGCCAATAACCTATTTTACCCTCTTGGGTGCACATGTATATTTGTGTTTTGTGATTTTTTTTTAAGAAGAGGATTAAAAATTTTAATTAACAGTTTGTAATTGTCTACCTGTACCTAGAGTCTAATTAGTTGCAAGAAATAATGATTCTTGTTCAGTAAAGAAACCTGGTCTGTGCTTCATATAACCCAGATCTGAAGTCAGATAAATTGGAGAATTTTGCATACTTGATAAAATCTTTAAATTTTGTGATAACTCCAGGAATAGTGGGGCCTGATTTTCAGCATTCCAGTGAGCCATAACACAGAAGTCAATTTTTGTAAATGGAGAGGACTTGGGGTCAGAATGCTTTCTCAAAATTAAGAAAGTCACCAAACTGCAAGCAGTTTGACTCAATACAAAATGCAAGACAGTGAACAGCAATGGTAGAGTTTGTAGCAAAGCTCAAAGACAATGGTTTTAAATATTAAAGTGTTCTGGCACAGGTTATTTCAGTTCATCTAAGAACTGATGCTGAATCCACAGTTTGATAGCACAGAAGTTAAGAGAGCCCGAAGAGCTGGGATCCAGCAGCAGGCAAAAATGAGGTAAATCAGAAAAAGGAAAAGGAGAACAAAGGATGGATACTTTGGAATTCTGAAAAATTGATTTTTCAGAAGTGTGAAATAAATATCTTATCATTCTTCAGCATCTATTTCTGAAGTACTCATGCTTACTTCCAAAGGATACGTAGAGAAAGAGTGGAACATTTGGACATTTGTGACTTTACTCAAGGTTGTTCCAGTATCGTGGATTGTCTTCTGAGGATAATTCTATTAGTTTTACAATAGTGATGGAAAAGGATAGATCAGATCTAAAAGTTGAAGTTCCAAATTTGAGAAGGGTAAATTAGATGATATTAGGCAAGAACTTTCAAAAGCTGATTGGGGACAGATATTCAAAGGGAAAAGGATGGCTGATAAATGGGAAGCCTTCTGAAATGAGAGAACGAACATCCAGAGACAGTATATTCCTGTTAGGGTGAAACGAAAGGCTGGTAGATGTAGAGAATGCTGGATGACTAAAGATGGAGTGTTTGGTTAAGAAAAAGAAGGAAGCATTTGTCAGGTATAGACAGGATAGATCGAGTGAATCCTTAGAAGAGTATAAAGGCAGTAGGAGTATACTTAAGACGGAAATCAGGAGGGAAAAAAGGGGACATGAGAGAGCTTTGGCAAATAGAGTTAAGGAGAATTTAAAGAGATTTTACAAATACATTAAGGACAAAAGGGTAACTAGGGAGAGAATAGGGCCCCTCCAAGATTAGCAACGCTGGATACGTCTAGAGCCGCAGGAAATGGGGGAAATACTAAATGAGTATTTTGCATCAGTGCTTACTGGGGAAAAGGACATGGAAGATACAGAATGTGGGGAAATAGATGGTGACATCTTGAAAAATGTCCATATTACAGAGACGCAAGTGGTGGATGTCTTGAAACGCATAAAAGTGGATAAATCCTCAGGACCCGATCAAGGGGGTACCCTAGAACTCTGTGGGAAGCTAGGGAAGTTATTGCTCGGCCCCTTGCTGAGATATTTATATCATCAATGTCACAGGTGAGGTGCCGGAAGACTGAAGGTTGGGTAACGTCATGCCACTATTTAAGAAAGATGGAAAGGACAAGCCAGGGAACGATAGACTGGTCAGCCTGACGTCGGTGGTGGGCAAGTTGTTGAAGGGAATCCTGAGGGACAGGATATGTGTGTGTATTTGGAAAGGCAAGGACTGATTAGGGATAGTCAACATGGCTTTGTGTGTGGGAAATCATGTCTGAAAAACCTCATTGCTACTTCAAAAGACTCAGAGGATTGATGAGGGCAGATTGGTAGATGTGATCTTTACGGACTTCAGTAAGGCTTTCGACAAGGTCCCCCATGGGATACTCGTTAGCGAGGTTACATCTCATGGAATAGAGAGAGAGCTAGCCATTTGGATACAGAACTGGCTAAAAGGTTGAAGACAGAGGGTGGTGGTGGAGAGTTGTTTTTCAGACTGGAGGCCTGTGACCAGTGGAGTGCCACAAGGATCGGTGCTGGTCCACTGCTTGTCATCATTTATATAAATGCTTTGGATGTGAACACAGAAGGTATAGTTATTAAGTTTGCAGATGATACAAAAATTGGAGGTGTAGTAGACAGCGAAGGTGGTTAGCACAGATTATAACTGGATCTTGATCAATTGGGCCAAGGGCTGAGGAGTGGCTGATGGAGTTTAATTTCAATAAATCTGAGGCGCTGCATTTCGGGAAAGCAAATCTTAGCAGGACTTATACACTTAATGGTAAGGTCCTAGGGAGTGTTGCTGAACAAAGAGACCTTGGAGTGCAAGTTCATAGCTCCTTGAAAGTGGGGTTGCAGGTAAATAGGATAGTGAAGAAGGCGTTTAGTATGCTTTCCTTTATTGGTCAGAGCATTGACTATAGAAGTTGGAAGGTCATGTTGTGGCTGTACAGGATATTGGTTAGGCCACTTTTGGAATATTGCGTGCAATTCTGGTCTCCTCCCTATCGGAAGGATGTTGTGAAACTTGAAAGGGTTCAGAAAAGATTTACAAGGATGTTGCCAGGGTAGAGGACTTGAGCTATAGGGAGACACTGAATAGGCTGGGGCTGTTGTCCCTGGAGCATCGGAGGTTGAGGGGTGACCTTATAGAGGTTTATAAAATCATGAGGGGCATGGGTAGGATAAATAGACAGTTTTTTCCCCTGGTTTAGAACCAGAGGGCCTACATTTAGGGTGAGAGGGGAAAGATATAAAAGAGACCTAAACGGCAACTTTTTCACGCAGAAGGTGGTATGTGAATGGAATGAGCTGCCAGAGGTAGTGGTGGAGGCTCGTACAATTGCAACATTTAAAAGGCATCTGGATGGGTATATGAATAGGAAGGGTTTGGAAGGATATCGGCCGGATGCTGACAGGTAAGACTAGATTGGGTCGGGATATCTAGTCCAACTCATCCATGCTGAACAAAGGGTCTGTTTCTGTGCTGGACATCTCTATGATTCTATGAAAGTTTTGAGTACTCACTGGAGTTAGAAAAAATGAGAGGCATGCAAGATTATCAGGGAAACTGACAGGGCAGAGATGAAGAGGTCGTTTCCCTTCATGGTCAAGTCCAGCATCAGAGGACATGATCTTCGAAAAAGGAGTCACCAGTTTGGGACAAAGACAAGGAGTAATCCCTTTCCTCAGAGGATTTAAATCTATGGATTTTTTTTAAGGCTGGATAATCAAGTATATTCAAGGCTGAGATAGACACATCTCTAATCGTTAAGGGAATCAACGGTTTATGGGGACACAGCAGGAAAGTGCAGTTGAGGATTATCAGATCTGCCATGATCTCACTGAATGGTGGAACAGATTCGATGGGCTGAATTGACTACTCCTGCTCCAATGTCCTATGGTCTCATGGAAATAAACATTGATTGGGAAAGCAACATATATAAGCACTGGAGAACATACACGTTTGGAGACAGCAGTATCTCAAAAAAAACTGTACCTTTTTTTTTAAAAAAGAGCAGGTGGGTGTTTAAATAAATTTAGAATGGAGAAGTTTATATCCAAAAGGAAGCAACTACAATGTCAGCCAGCATAGGTCAAGAGTTGACTCAGTTAATTCATGGGAATGGGGTCAAGGAGGCAGGAGGTGGATTTAATTAACAAGATGAACAGAGATCTCGTGGTACACAGGTAAATAACTGGAGCAAACAAGGTTCAGGTATCAGGGTGCGAACAAGTTTCATTTGCTGGGAAAGGGAAAAATCAACAGAGGCAGCAGAATGATCTCATTCTTGGTAACAAGTACTACTTTGTCATACATCTCATTATCAGTCAGATTAATTGGAGGAACCAGCAGTTTCCCCACATTATTAGAGTTAATAAAAACCTAAATCATGTAGAATAAGGTGAAGGGATTACTTTCAATGAAAAATTTAACTACATAGAGAGAAAAAATCCAATTTATTCCATACTTGAACAGGCCTGCTGCAACTATTCTCAGTGAAGAGCCACTTTCCCAGTCAGTCTCTGCCTCCTTTCCTGAGTCCATTTATTTTCTCCTGCTGTATTCATTCACATCATTGCCTCCTGTTACTCTTTCCAATTTCTCTTTACACTAATATCCATTCTGATTTCATCTTTTTGATTTTTGACAGGCAATGAGATATAATAATATAAAGGACATGCATTTATATAACACCCTTCCTAACATCAGGATATCCCAAAGTGCTTTGCAGTCAGAGTACATTATGAGATGTAATCAGTATTGTGATGCAGCGTAATGCAGCAATGAAGCTATGCACAGAAATTATCACAACAATGAGTCAATGGCTAAATAATCTAAGTGACGGTAGTTACAGAATTAATATGCCCTAGTAAAATCTTCACTGCTTTTCTTCAAATCATGCAATGGGATCTTTTTTACATCAAATTTGCAATGCAGACGAATTCAAAATGTCACATCTAAAAAAAAAAGGCTTAAAACTCAAAGTAACTAACCGTAATGGTATTTCAGCTTGGTTTAAATGTCACATTTCAACAGGGCGGCACTCTTATTAATACTGCATTAATGTGTCTCAAGTCCATGTAACACAACTTACTGGTAGAGCAAGTTACCACTAAGCCAATTTGGACTCCAATGGGGCATTATGAAAAAAAACCACAACTAAAGCTTCAAACATTACTTTTCACGACTACACACAATATGTTCACTCCATTTTCCAAAGTATAAAAAAGAAAAGTTCTCACCTTCCTGTAACTGTTGTAGCTGCCTCTTTAAAGATGTTAATTTTTCCTGGTACATTCTATGAACAAAAAAAAAGATGCAATATAAATATAATTAAAGTTCCAAAATAGGTTGCTCTGTTATAACAAGCGTCTCATCAGTGTGAATTGGCTATAACACGATTGACTAATTGTGGGCGTTATTTGAATAAGACGAACGGGTGCACTGATTTTCTACTACCGATCTTCTACAGTGTGATTTTCTATAGCACGAGGTTGCAGAGGAACACAACTGTTGCATTATAGTGGAAAACCTGTATTCACTGGTTCAGCCAAATTGAAAAGGATATAAAAGTCCACTGCAACAGCTTTTTTCTAATTTAAAATCTATTATTACCATATTATAGCTTCATGGCTGGGTATTTGATAACTAGTTTCATTTATGAACCCATACAACTAATATTTAAACATCAAAGACACTTTGAGAATATTTATTTTCCCATTTCCTTTTGAGGTGTGAGAAATGCTAGCCTTTACTAGTTATAATTTTGGAAGAACACAAACAAGTATCTGGCTAGGACACTTTGGAAGGCAATTCAACCAATGATACTGGTGTTGGATTGCAGTCATTAGTTATAGTTGTTATTTTCCTGATAGTCCATCATATTCATAGCCCCTTTATTTCCCGGTTTTTAAGACAGAATTAAATTCGCCGAATGCTATGGTCAAACCTGAAATTGCAATCATTGGATTATTCTATGCCATGAGATTACCAGCTCCATACTTTGACACTAGATTACTTGTCCAGAACAGTAATCATTGTACTACTGTATCCTTATAAAAGCATAAATCACAGAGTTACTGGCCAAATACAAATGCTTGGACCAATGATCTGGAGATGCAAGGTCAAATATCACAAGTGCAGCTGGAAGAATTTAAATTCAATAAAATTAAATAGATCTGGAATTTAAGAAAATCTAGTCCCAGCATTGGTGATGACAAATTTACTGGATTCAGAAACCACAGGCCCAATAGTTCATAGAAGGAAATATGCTGTCCGACCAGGTCTGACTCCAGAGGTTCTGTAATGTGTTAAGCTTGATTTTTAACTGGCCTCTGAAAAAGCTGAACAAATCACTCTGATGTACCAAAAACTACTTCAGAAGCGTCATACAAGAATAAAACCAAACGGGATCACTTACATTGACATGTAAGCATCAGGAATAGCAAAAGCACACCAAAGCCTCGATACCAGAGGACTGCAAAATCTCAGTCGATGAGAATGTTTAAGACAAATATCAGATCTCTGATGCTAATAACAGATATGGAGAGAGCATGACAAAGTGGTACGGAGGTAATTGACCTAACTGAATGGTGAAGCGGTCTTGATATAATGAATGGCATATTCCTGTGTTCCATACCCTGCAAAATCTTCTTTGCTAACATCTGGTGACTTCTGTCACCATTATGCCAGGGCAGATGGTGGAACCTGAATTACATTTTCTCAAAATGTGTAATTAAGAGTCTAATGGCGACCATGAACCATTGTCGATTGCCAGAGGAAAAACTGTTCAGCAATATCCTTTAGGAAAAGAAATTGCCTGATCTGACCTACATGTGACTCCACACCCACAGCAGTGGTTGACACTTAACAAGTAGGGACAGGCACTAAATGCTGGTGCAGCCTGCGCCACCAACATCCTGTGAATGAATAAAAAGGAGCCTAGCAAGACTAATGTCAATGGGAAATGAGACAGGAAAACTCTCCACTGGTTGGAGTCATACTGAGCACAAAAAGAAAATTGATTTTGGTTACTGAAGGCCAATTATTTCAGCCCCAGGAGATCTACATTGCAGTGTTGTTGGCCTAAACATCTTCAGTTGCTTCCCATCATTGTAAGATCTGAAGTAAAGATGTTCATCATGATTGCAGTATTCACTACGACTTGTAACTTTTAGACATCAAAATAATCTGGGACTGCATGCAGAAAGAGCTGGACAACATTAAACAATGGCCAAACAAGTAACATTTACACCATACAAATGCCAGACAATGACTAATTCGAACAAGAGAGAATGAAATCACCTTTTCTTGCATTCAACAGTGCCCCATTAGCGAATCCTAACCAAAACCCTGAGTTATCATTGCCAAGAAACCTAGCTAGATCAGCCAAATAAATATTGAGACTGGGAAGCAGGTCAGACATTGAATTCTATGGCAAATACTCGCTTCCAAATCTCCCCAAAACGTGACAACAATTTAGAAAGCACAAATCAGGAACATTATGGAAGTTGCTCCATTCGTCTTTAAGGGTGCAGCCATAACAGCACTCAAGAAGTTTAACGTCATGCAGGGTAAAGTAGCCTACTCAATGAGCACACCATTCAGTCTGTCCTCAAATCAACATACAGTGTCAGTGTGTACAATCTGCGTTGGAGCAACTCCTTCAGCAAAGCCTCCTTTGACAGAACTATTACCTAAATGAGCAAAAGCAACAGTTGTGTGGGACCACATGCAAGTTACTGTCTCAGTCACACATGATCCAGACTTGGAACTACATCAACATTCCTTCATTTGCACTGATTCAAACTCTTGGCAGTCCCTCTCCAACAGTATTGTGGGTGTATCTACACCACAGCAGTGTCATATCATATATCATGTCAGAGATGAAAACAGTTCACTAACACCTTTTCAAGGGCTATAACAGATACGCAATAATTGTGGTCACATCCTAGAAATAAATTTTTAAAAGTCACACCAGCAGCTTTGCTAGAATTGAATGCCAAGACCAGACACATTCAGGAATAATTGGAAACAACAGTTGAAATCAATAACAGGGCGAGAAATATTGGAGAGCAAGATGTTGGAGAAAGCATGCCCAATTAGACATCCATTGTACAAATTGCCAGATGGAGAGATTTCTATAGGTGACTATCGAATCACTGGTATGCAGGAATTCAGAATGTATTTAGAGATTGAGGAAACTCAGATCCACGCTATGCAGTGTTATCTACTTATTTCTGATCTGTAAGTATTAAATCAAGATCATTTGTTTTGCTGCACTGAAAAGGCCACTGTGGTGAAAGGTTGCTCGAAGTAGCTGTCAAAAATAAAATACAGCACATAAGGAGGCCCATTTGGCCCATCTCATCCACTTTCGCATACAAGGAGCCAAACAGACTATCATTTTCCAACTCTTGGTCCTTAATCCATGAAGTGCTGAAACCAAGTATTTTTAAAAATGTTATGAGGGTCACAGCTTCTGCCACTCTTTCAGCCAGTGAGTTCCACATGTGGGTCATCCTCCTGGTGCAAAGACTTTCCCCTCTCATCATAAAATCTATGCTTCTTTGTTCTGGACACCTCTGCTCATCCAAAGGAAATAAAGACTTCCTTTCCACTTGTATAGTCTCCTCATAATTTTAATTTGCTTCAATTAAACTTGATCTGTTTCAAAGAAAACGACCTCAGCCTGTCCAATCCTTCCACATAATGAAAATTTTCCAGTGCAGGCAACTTCCTCGTATGACTTCACTGTACAACTTCACTTCATTCACCTCTGTCCTATAGCAATCCCAATGCAGTGTTCAAACTGCAAAGAGGGATTAGTTCAGAAGGCACTGTCAGTAGATATGGACACTATGGGCTGAATAGCCATCTTCTTTTTTGTAAATTTCTAATGATCCTAATTAGTTCTAACAACCCTTCAGCAGTGTCCTTGTCAATAGTACATTTCAAAAGTACATACATTGCTTCAAATCAGTGGCAAAAAATAATTAAAATCTAGTGATCAGCATCATGAATGTTGCATTCCACAGTGCAGATATGGTCTTCCTCATCACCTAAATATTATTCAATCCCCACATTCTAATGAATAGGCAATCATAGAAATGTAGAGCATGGAAACAGACCCTTCGATTCAATTCATTCATGTTAACCAGATATCCTAAGTTAATCTAGTCCCATTTGCCAGCAAGTTGGCCCATATCCCTCTAAACCTTTCCTATTCATTTACCCACCCAGATGCCTTTTAAATGTTGTAATTGTACCAGATTCCACCAGTTTCTCTAGCAGCTCATCCCAAACACGCACTACCCTCTACGTAAAAAAAGTTCCCCCTTAGGTCTCTTTTAAATGTTTCTCCTCTCACCCTAAACTTACGCCCTCT
>NC_057734.1:36713976-36716812 GCF_004010195.1 Chiloscyllium plagiosum
TATTCAACCTCTCCCTGTAGCTCAAACCCTCCCACCCTGGCAACACCCTTGTAAATTTTTTCTGAACACTTTCAAGCTTCACCACATCCTTCCAATAAGAGGGAGAGCACAATTACACGCAATATTCCAAAAGTGGCCTAACCAACGTCCTGTACAACTACAACATGATCCCCCAACTCCTATACTCAGTGCTCTGACCAATAAAGGAAAGGATACCAAATGCTGCCTTCATTAGCCTATCTACCTGCGAACCCACTTTCAAGGAGCTATGAACCTGCACTCCAAGATCTCTTTGTTCAGCAACACTCCCCACGGCCTTACCATTAAGTGTGCAAATCCTGCTCTGATTTGCCTTTCCAAAATGATTTGCCTTTCCTCATATTTATCTAAATTAAACTCCACTTGCCACTTCTCAGCCCATTGGCACAATTGATCAATATCCTGTTGTAATCGGAGGTAACCTGCTTCGCTGTCCACTACATCTCCAATTTTGGTGTCATTTACAAACTAACTATGCCTCCTATGTTCACATCCAAATCATTTATATAAATGACAAAAATATGTGGAGCCAGCTCTGATCCTTGTGGCACACCATAGGTCACAGTCCTCCAGTCTGAAAAGCAACCTTCTACCACCACCCTCTGCCTTCTATCTTCAAGTTTGTTCTGTATCCAAGTGGCTAGTTCTCCATGGATTCCATGAGATCTAAACTTGCTAACCAGTCTATCATGAGGAACCTTGTTGAACATCTTACTGAAGTCCATATAGATCATGTCTACCGCTCTACCCTCATCAATCCTCTTTTCTTCAAAAACACTCAATCAAGCTCGTGAGACATGACTTCCCACATATAAAGCCATGTTGACTATCCCTAATCAGTCTTTGCCTTTCCAACTACATGTAAATCCTGCCCCTCAGGATTCCCTCCAACAACTTGCCCACCACTGATGTCAGGCTCACCGGTCTATAGTTTTCTTCCTTTTCCTTACCACCTTTCTTAAACAGTGGCACCACATTAGCCAATCTCCAGTCTTCTGGAACCTCACCTATCACTACCAATAATCCAAATATCTCAACAAAGAGGCCCAGCAATCACTTCCCTAGCTTCCCACAGAGGTCTAGGGTACACCTGCTCAGGTCCTGGGAATTTATCCACTTTCATGCATTTTAAGACATCCAGCACCACCTCCTCTGTATTATGGATATTTTTCAAGTTGTCACCATCTATTTCCCCACATTCTATATCTTCCATGCCCTTCTCCACAGTAAACACTGAGGCTCATTTGATATCTCCCTCATCTCCTGTGGTTCCACAAATAGGCTGCCTTGCTGGTTTTTAAGGGGCTGTTTTCTCTCCCTAGTTACCCTTTTGTCCTTGATGTATTTATAGAATCCCTCTGGATTCTCCTTAACCCTATTTGCCAAAGCTATCTCATGTCCCCTTTTTGCCTTTCTAGTTTCCCTCTTAAGTATACTCCTACTGCCTTTATACTCCAAGGAATCACTCAATCTATCCTGTCAATACCTGACATATGCTTCCTCCTTTTCCCTAACCTAAACCTAAATTTCTCTAGTCAGTCATTCAGCTTTCCCTACACCTATCAGCCTTGCCTTTCACCCAAACAGCTACCTATACAAGAAATCTGTGCTGGAACCATCTCATTGATCATTTAAACTCTAACCTCGTGCTCATTACCTCACTATTCAATGAGAAATTTTAAAAATTTGAATTGGCAAAGATATAGAAAATAAAGGGGCAAAAGTCAGTGATTAAGTAGTGAGTGACTAGTCACAAAATATCCAAAAATGACAGATTTGCTGGAGGCAAATGGAAATGGCTTGACTGGGAACTTTTTTTTAAATGCTGATTATTTTGTTAGATATTTATTCAGTTGATTAGTTGTCAGAGAAACAGCACATTGATGGCAATAATCAACAGCACTACAGTACAGATTGCTTTTTACAATCTAAATATAAAACGTGAAACTGCATCAAAACTTTGAGACAATAATGTTAGGCCACCATTTATTGCCCATCAGGCAGCCAAGAATAACCAAATTGTAATGGATATGGAGTCACAAGTATACCAGACCACATAAAGATGACAGTTTCCTTCCCTAACAGACGTTTGTGAATCAGATGACTTTTTCCTAACAATCGACAATGGATTCATGGCCATCACTGGACTCTCAATTCCAAGTTTTTATTGAACTCAAATTCCACTACCGGCCATGGCAGGATCTGAACCTGGGTACCCAGAACATTGCCTAGGTCTCTAGATTAATTAGGCCATCGCCTCTCCTCAGGGAAAAAAAATGCTCTTTGTACAAGTTATATTATTTATCATACTGGTTACAGCAAGTGATAAAGAAAGAAAATCTCAATCTGTCCAAGTTACTTGAAGTAACTCCTAAAATACAATTATTTGCTACAACCGGAATTTTAATGCTGTGGTCTGTATTGCACAATCCAGAATATATTAACTTTATCTATAATTTTGCAACAAAGTCAATTCAAATCTTAATTTTAAATTCCCGAGATCCTTAATTGTTAGATCAGCACAGCAATGCTTCATTAAAGCTTGTAAATTACTTAAATTAGAATTACTTGCTACAGTAGGGATATTTAATATACAATTTTTTGAGGATGTAACTCTGGACGAGGGAGATCAAGTAGATGTAGTGTACCTGGACTTTCAGAAAGCTTTTGATAAAGTCCTACACAGGAGGTTAGTGAGTAAAATTAGGGCGCATGGTATTGGGGGCAAAGTACTAGATTGGATTGAAAATTGGTTGGCTGATAGGAAACAAAGGGTAGTGATAAATGGCTCCATTTC
>NC_057734.1:36717293-36721489 GCF_004010195.1 Chiloscyllium plagiosum
ATGTTTCCGCTGATGGGTGAGTGTCGAACCAGAGGACACAGCTTAAAAATATGGGGTAGGCCATTTAGGACAGAGATGAGGAGAAACTTCTTCACCCAGAGTGGTGGCTGTGTGGAATGCTCTGCTCCAGAGGGCAGTGGAGGCCCAGTCTCTGGATTCATTTAAGAAAGAGTTGGATAGAGCTCTCAAGGATTGTGGAATCAAGGGTTATGGAGATAAGGCAGGAACAGGATACTGATTAAGGATTATCAGCCATGATCATATTGAATGGTGGTGCAGGCGCAAGGGGCAGAATGGCCTACTCCTGCACCTATTGTCTATTGTCTAATTTCTCATGCTGTGGCCTATACATCACAAGGCAGCTGCATCACAAGAATACTCACTGTTCTTTCACTTCTAGGTAGTCTTCATCATCTTGCTTGTTAGCAATATCTGTCTCACTTGCATCCTCTGTATCTATCAAATATTAAGGAAACAGAATGCCATTAAATTACCTGGAAGAAAAATAAGTATCTCACACTATACCAACACTTGGAATCATAGAATCATACCACAGAATGGTTACAGAACAGAAGGAGGGAATTTGACAGTTGTCTCTCTGAAGGAGTAACTCCACTCAGGTCACAAACCATTTCCGCCATGCAGTGTGCACATTCTTATTTTTCAGATAATAACCTAACTTCCTCTTGAATATCTCAATTAAACATGCAGGACCACACTCCCAGGCAATGTATTCCAGATCATAATCACTGCATGGAAAAGTTTTTCTTCATGTCATCAATGCTTCTTTGCCAATTTCCATTAATATGTGCCTGCTTGTTCTTCCACTTGCACCAGCAGAAACAACTGATGTTTGTCTAAACTGCCCTCCAAAGTCTTCATCCTCATGATTTTGAATGCCTGTATCCAACTCACCACACATATGCCAGCATGCGTTAACCCTTCTGGCAGAAGCTTTTGAGAATGAGACTCACTCTCAGATTGGCAAAGAATTTCCACATGGTGCCATGCTCATCATTGGCAACTTCCTCTGACTGGACGCTTCTAGTGATACGGAAACTAGCATCTGACTAGGCTTTTCCGCCTATAGTCCCTTCACTACTGGGAGTGGCCAGTGGGAATACAGTACCAAGCCAAAGAGGGACATGGATACACCACCATCACCAATTCTCAGGCCACTTGCAATTGAACTACACAACATCAAATGCCCTAAGTATCAGTAAGGAAGAAAACTCACGAGAAGGTCTAAGTCTTTCTCCTTCTGGAAGTAGAAGCAAGTCCTGAGAAGCTTAACTGTGGTTACTTTCCAAAGACTCAGCTCTACCTGGATTTCAATCGGAACAACCACCGAAGGATGTCAGCAAGTCACTTTCATCAACAGAAAATCTGGAGCATAACTTAACATTACGTTCTATTCATTGTTTTCAGACCTTTGTTCCACAGAAGTGCTTTTTGCTCCCTTTTGTCCTTTTCAAAAAAAAAACAGCATCTCTGCAGAGACTGCTGACTTCTAGGATTGTGGGAGTTTGTCTTGTGTTTGGGATTAATTCTAATTCTGGATGATAACCTAGATGTAATTTGCCACAGATGTTTTAAAAATAACTTTTGTTTCTCATAAACTGTTTTCATTTAATGGCAGGGTGCAGGTGAGGTTGGGGTGGGGAAGGCTTTAGGTGGATGCAGAGGAAGAGGGGATTGTGATAGGTTGCTGGTGAGAGTGGATGAATAGATGGGAAGGAAGACAGACATATCAAGAGGCAGTTGGAGGGTTAGATCTGCGATGAGGTCGGAGGGGAGATTTGGACAACTGGAGAAGGAACACCTCATCCTCCGCCTTGTAACCCTTCAACCACAAAGGATCAACTTCACTAGTTTCCAATTCTCCTCTGCCTCCACCTCATTCCAGATCCAACACTAACTCAGCACTGCCCTCTTCACTTGTCCATCTTCCTTCCCACTTATCTGCTTGTCCCTCCCCAACCTTTCACCCCTCCACCTGCATCCATCACTTTCCCAGCTACCTCCCCCCCAACCCGCCCTCATATTTATCTCTCAGCCCCCTTGCCCATTACATTCCAGATGAAGGTCTTATGCCCGAAACATTGACTTTCCTGCTCCTTGGATGCTACCTGACTGGCTGTGCTTTTCCAGCGCCACACTTTTTGACTGTCTCTCCAGAATCTGCAGTCCTCACTTTCTCCCTTTTTCATTCAATTAAAAGGACCCTGGAGAATGTCTCTTGAACTGATTCCCAGGATAAATAGCAAACCTATTGGCCATTTTTATGATTAAATTAATACATTCATACTAATGATGCAAGTAGTGGGATAGGGGCTTGATGACCAATGCTTTCCTCCCATAATCATAGCAGATTCTTGTAGATGTGAGAGAGAGCATCTTTCAAAGAGCTTGGATGCATTCACATCTACATAAAATCTGGAAGGTTCTGTTAATTTTGTGAAATCTATACAATTGGATACTTGTAAATTATGAACTGTCGGCAATGCTTAATGCAACAAGCTATTTTATAAGTTAATATCACTAGGCAGTCAGATCAGCACAAGGTGATTTTGTGAAAAATGGCATTTGTGGTATGGAATTGAATGCCTGCACTGTTCTACCTCAGGATAAGGTCAGAGGTCACACGACACCAGGTTATAGTCCAACAGGTTTACACTATTTGAAATCACAAGCTTTTGGAGCACTGGTCCTTTGTCAGGTGAGGTGAAGAAAAGTATACAGGCACAGAGTTTACAGACAGAGAGATCAAAAAATCATACAAACAGAGAGAGTGGAGTGTTGACAGACTGAAGAGCAAGTCTCTGCAGGTGATCAAAAGCGTCAGACGGCGTGAGTAAAGTGTCAACAGCTGAATAGCAGGTGAAGGGATGACTTACAGTCTGAGTAATTGAGGCAGAGAGATAATTATAAATAAATCAAAACAAGATGGTGCTGGAGACAAGCCAAATAGCTGGAATAAAACACAAGGTATAGAGTCACATATTGAGGGTCTGGCTAAAACTGTATGAACAAATTAAAATAGAGAGATCATAAGTTATCAAGGTGATGGTGTCAAAACAGGACAGTGAGGAAGATTCTGCAAAAACAGAACAGTATGGTACAAGTGCTTCCATCATGCTGATCAGCATGGACTTAAGAGTTCTAGCTTAATTGGTTCACCATGTGTCTTGCATCCGACAGAGCATCTGTTGCAGGTTCCTTCTGCTCTCCTGGAGTAATTTCTTAGCAGAAATTTTTATCTTCCATCCATGCTCCATTTTTCTCTTGTAACAGATATTAATTTATTCACTATTTACAACTAACCAAGCTCACTGGTTTATTTTGTAGTCTTAGGACAATATCAGTAGCTTACTGAACTGTTGATCTGAAGGTTGACCATGCCACTTCAACATTACTTGGGTTATCTTAGCAAGATGGCTGTTCATCAAGTCTGAGTCTAAATTGTTCGCAGTTCACTGCAGGTGCCAGTTTCTGTACATCCAGCTTTCTTTGATGTCTAGTGCATGTTGATTTTCTCTTTGTTGAGGGATCATGTAGACGGTCATCATGTTCAATATCCAAATGCATTCTCAAAGTTATTCTTAACTTAGGTGTGTCACAAATTATGTTTCAAATCTTTAAGTGCGATACAGTATGTAGAGTTTTTAACAAATCTGTAAGGCAGGTAGTCCTATAAAACGATGGTTGCGTTTTTGCGCAACCTCACATTATGGAAAAATCACACTTGGCCAACACGTTAAGCACTGTTTTCAATGTAATCGCATTACAGCCAACATTTTCAAAGTTCCCGCTTTAGAAACAGTGTCCCCAATTCGTCACTCCCTTTAGTGAATTTGCATTAATGAAACACACGTTACAGCAGAATGACCTGCATTTATAGAGTCATAGACATGTACAGCATGGAAACAGACCCTTTGGTCCAACCTGTCCATGCCAACCAGATATCCCAACCCAATCTAGTCCCACCTGCCAGCACCAAACCCTCCAACCCTGGCAGCATCCTTGTAAATCTTTTCTGAACCCTTTCAAGTTTCACAACATCTTTCCGATAGGAAGGAGACCAGAATTGCACGCAATATTCCAACAGTGGCCGAACCAATGTCCTGTACAGCCATAACATGACCTCCCAACTCCTGTACTCAATACTCTGACCAATAAAGGAAAGCATACCAAAC
>NC_057734.1:36721527-36722526 GCF_004010195.1 Chiloscyllium plagiosum
TCATCTGTAAACTTACTAACTGTACCTCTTATGCTCGCATCCAAATCATTTATGTAAATGACAAGACGTAAAGGGCCCAACATTGATCCTTGTAGCACTCCACTGGTCACAGGCCTCCAGTCTGAAAAACAAATCTCCGCCACCACCCTTTGTCTTCTACCTTTGAGCCAGTTCTGTATCCAAATGGCTAGTTCTCCCTATATTCCATGAGATCTAACCTTGCTAATCAGTCTCCCATGGGGAACTTTGCTGAATGCCTTACTGAAGTCCATACAGATCTCATCTACTGCTCTGCCCTCAATCTTCTTTGTTACTTCTTCAAAAAACCTCCAGTCTTTCGGCACCTCACCTGTGACTATCATTGATACAAATATCTCAGCAAGAGGCCCAGCAATCACTTCTCTAGTTTCTCACAGAGTTCTCAGGTACACCTGATCAGGTCCTGGGGATTTATCCACCTTTAAACGTTTCAAGACATCGAGCACTTCCTCCTCTGTAATCTGGACATTTTGCAAGATGTCACCATCTATTTCCCTACAGTCTATATCTTCCACATCTTTTTCCACAGTAAATACTGATGCAAAATATTCATTTAGTATCTCCCCCATTTTCTATGGCTCCACACAAAGGCCGCCTTGCTGATCTTTGAGGGGCCCTATTCTCTCCCTAGTTACCCTATTGTCCTTAATATATTTGTAAAAGCCCATTGCATTCTCCTTAATTCTATTTGCCAAAGCTATCTCATGTCCCTGTTTTGCCCTCCTGATTTCCCTCTTAAATGTACTCCTACTTTCTTTATACTCTAAGGATTCACTCGATCTATCCTGTCTATCCCTTACATATGCTTCCTTCTTTTTCTTAACCAAACCCTCAATTTCTTTAGTCAAACAGCATTCCCAATACCTACCAGCCTTCCCTTTCACCCTGACAGGAATATACTTTCTCTGGATTCTTCTTATCTCATTTCTGAAGGCTTCCCATTTTCCAGCCGTCCCTTTA
>NC_057734.1:36724554-36737970 GCF_004010195.1 Chiloscyllium plagiosum
ACCCTTAAACTCTCTTTAAACTCCCACATCTGACAAGAAGTACATATCACTGCAAAGGCCATTTTTGCTCCTTCACAATCTACAGACCCAGAAAATAACACAGTTCTTATTCCTCTACAAACACTGCCCCAGGTTAAATTAATAGCTATGGCTTATATTTTAGGTTTAATCAAGAGACTTATCTCCAAAAATATATAATCAAGAAAGAATCCACTGTACTCACTACTGCAGCCTTTCTCTTGGACAGACTTAAAACAACAATTAACTTATCTGATTCTGTGCTGTGAACTTGACCCAACAGTTCCTCCAAGATTAGTTGTGAATTTCACTGTTTGTTAATTCTCCCAGATGCACTCCGATGTCCAGCGATACACAAATTCAAACAGCAAAGGCGATAACTGTGCAGGTTTTCTCTCTCCTGCACTGTCCTCACCATGTGCTTCCTTTGTCTGCTCTTCTCCCTTTTAACCTGCTGTTGTTTTGACTTTTTTTCCCCCAAAGTTCCAGAACAATGCAACAGCATGTAAAACAGTAATTGCTGCTCCTGGAATTCGAGGAAATCACCTCCAACACCTAAAATACATCAAAAGAAAGCTACCTCATGTCCCCTTTTTGCCCTCCTGATTTCCCTCTTAAATATACTCCTACTGCCTTTATACTCTTCTAAGGATTCACTCGATCTATCCTGTCTATACCTTACATTTGCTTCCTTCTTTTTCTTAAGATAAAAGAGGACTTAAAATGTTACCAGTACATCGCCTACAAGTTGAAGGGAAGATTGTGGTTAATTCTGGTGTCCAGGTGTCATGGAGGGCTGGCAAGGTGGGCAAGTGGCTAAAGTGAGAAATACCTAAGGATCAGAGCCCAAAGAGCACAAGCCTCAATGAAAAGGAGAATGAAATGTTCAGACAGGTTTAAGAATAAATGATGGAACAGCCATGGCATAGTAAAGAATGCAGAACTGATGATTTTCAAACTGGGAAACTGCCTGGCTGTTATTTGCAAGTTAAGCTTGCGACATCTTCATTATTGCACCTTTATTAATCCAACAGACTTAAATTTTCACTGCAGCGGTGAATGAAGAAAATTCTTAAAATCATAAAGGCAGAATTGCATAAAACATACAGTCCATAAATAAGCTAAAATGCCCAACATCCCACATCAGTGTTTAGGATCCATCCAAGCCTCCTCCCAGCTTGCTTCATTTTATCTAATTGCCAAAGTTCAACTCCTTGCTTGCTTAATGACTTATCTAGTTTGCTACATATTTCTTGCTATTTCCCTCAGCGACTTCATGTTACCATGTGTTCTGCAGTCCCACTGATCTCAGACCATAAGGTAGGAGCAGGAGTAGAGTCTATAACTCCTTTGACCTGTGCTGTCATTCAATGAGATCATAGCTGACATTCTGCCTCAAATTCTACTTGCCTGCACCAACCCTACACCACCCAAAAATCTATTAACCTTTGTAATCTTATATAACCTTCTTCACTGTATATTCAGAACAAAGGGATCTTGGGCCCACGGGGTGAGGAGTGGCAGATGGAGTTTAATTTGGATAAATATGAGGTATACCAGAGTACAATGACAAACAGGGGAATAATTTATAGTTAATGGCATGCCCTGGATAGTGGTGTTGTAGAAGAGAGAGACCTAGGGGTTTAAGTACACAGTCCTTCGAAAGTTGCATCACAGACAGTGCGCTCAAGAAGGCATTTTAGCACGCTTGCCTTCATTACTCAGACCATTGAGTATAGAGATAGAGATATCATTTGAGGTTGTACAGGACGTTGGTGAGGCCATGTTTGGTATAGCATGTTCAGTTCTGGCCACCCTGTTACGGAGGATATTATTGAATTGTTGGGGAGTCAGATGGGATTTGCCGGGACCGGAGGGTTAGAGTTGCAGAGAGGGGCTGGAACTTTTCTCACTGGGGAGTAAGGGGTTCAGGGCTTGCCTTATAGAGGTTTATAGAAAAAAGGGTATAGATCGGGTGAATTGAAAAGGTCTTTTCTCTAAGGTGGGGGAAGTTCAACATTAACGGGCATATTTTTGAGGGGAGAGGAGGGAGATTTGAAGGGGATTAAGAGTGCAACTTTTCATACAAGAGGGTGATTCATACATGACTGAACTGCCAGAGCAAGTGGTTACAACATTTAAAAGATATTTGGATGGGTACTTAAACAGAAAAGGTTTTTATGGATATGGGCCAAATGCAGGTAACCTATCATCTCTGCTGGACGAGCTCGAGGAGGCTGCTCCACAAATCTCCCCATCCTCAATGATGGAAGAACCTAACACATCAGTGCAAAGTTAAGGCTGACGCATTTGCAAACTTCAGCATAGTGGATGATCTAACCAGGTCTCCTCCAGAGTTCCCTGGCACAACAGATAAAAGTCTTCAAAGAATTTGATTCACTCCACGGGACATCAAGAAATGGTTGGAAACGCCAGATACTGCAAAGGCTATGAGCACACATAACATTCCTGCAATATGACCAAAGACGAGTGCTCCAGAAGATGCCCCATTCCTAGCCAAGGTAATTCAATAGAGGCACAATAATGACATCTACCCAATAATCCGCAAAATTACCCTGGTGTATTCTGTGCACAAAAAGCAGGACAAATCCATCCAAGCCAACTACCGTCCTATCATCCCACACCTGATCACCCAGTGTGACAGAAGGTATCATCAACAATGCTATTAAGCAGGACTTGCTCAGAAATAGCCAGCTCAGTGATGCCCAGTTTGGATTCCGTCAGGGCCACTCAGCTCCTAACAGCCTTGTTTCAATGTTGACAAAACAGCTGAAATCCAGAGGTGAGATGAGAGTGACAGCCCTTGACATCAACGCTACATTCAACCAAAGGTGACATCAAAAGGCCCAAGCAAACCTGGAAGGAATAGGAATCAGGGGCAAACTCTCTGCCCTGGAATCATGTCTGGCACAACAGTTGCAATTGTTGGAGCTCAGTGATTTCAGCTCCAGGACATCTCTACACAATCTCCTCAGGGTAGTGTCCGATGCAGAACCATCTTCAGCTGTTTCTTCAATTATCTTCTCTCCATCATAAGATCAGAAGGGGGAATGCTCACCGATGACGGCATGATGTTCAGCACCATTCACGACTCATCAGATATTGACACAATCCAAGTTCAAACGCAAAAAGACCTGGACAATATCCAGGTCTGGGCTAAGTGGCAAGTTAACATGTGGACCACACAAATGCCAAGCAATTACCATTTCTAATAAGAAGCAATCTAATCACCATCCCCTGACATTCAATGGTACTACCATCACAGGATACCACTGACAACATACTGGTGGTTCCCTTTGACCCACCATATAAATAGAGTGGCTACAAAGGTAGATCACAAGCTCGAAATACTGCAGCAAGTAACTCATCTGCCAACTCCCCAGAGCCTGTCCACCATTTCCAAGGAACAAGTAAAGAGAGCAATGGAATATTCCGCACTTATCTGGATGAATGAAAGTTCAACAACACTCAAAAAGCTTGACACCAATCAGGACAAAGCAGCCTGCTTGACTGGCACCACATCCATAAACATCTACTTCCAAAGCTCAACAGCAGTAGCGTTTATCAGCCATAAGACGCACTGCAGAAATTTACCCAAGATCCTTGGACAACACCTTCCAAACCCAAAACCACTTCCATACATAAATACAAGGACAGCAGATACATGGTGACACTACCACAAGCAAGCTCCCCTCCAAGCCACTCACTATCCTGACTTGGAAATGTGTGACCAGTCCTTCACTGTGACTGGATCAAAATTCCAGAATTCCCTCCCTAACAGCATTGAAGACCTACTTAGTCTGCAGTTTTTCAAGGTGGCAATGTGCTGTCATCTTCTCAAGGACAACTTGGGACAGGCATTAAATGCTAGCCAGTCAGTGAAGTCCTAGTCCCATGAAGTATTTTTTTTAAATACAGGAGAAGACCATTATCTCTGATTTCCCATATGCCAACATATTCTGAAAAGGAGAGAAGTTTTGCTGCAACGTCTCTGACAAAAATCTTGGAATTCACCAATGAAGCCATGGAGGGAGTGTATTCACCACACAAAACAATCAGCTTAATGGTTAAGTGTATCTTCCTGCTTATATACAAAGGCAAATTTGCTGATGAGAATCAATGATTTACTGAGTTTAACCAACAAGTCGATGAGAAACAGACCTCCTTTTGGTGATACTTGGTCAGTTCTGACTCTAATTTCAGCAAAAGACAATTGAGGTTGATTATATCTCTGAAAGAGAGGAAATTTGCATTGATTGCTGGCTAGGGATGTATTTACGCCTGCTTGCTTTGTGCGTGCGAATAATACCACGTGGGCAGCTTACCAGACAGTGCTTTTTGCCACTGAGCAAATGAGCAACTTTTGGAAGTTGAGGGGAGAGGGAGAGGCACTGGTGAGAATTTTGTTGATAGGTTTAAGCAGAAATCTAAGATTGATGCCTCCTACATTAAATTTCATCTTTTCAACTATTACGTTTATGGGGCATAGAAGTTGGCAATGAATTTGCTTGTTTGGTCCATTCATTGGCTTGAGGTGAAACTTCCACTCCTATCAGAGAGGAAGTCCTGCCTCAGAGGGAGTGGCTCAGCAGCACCCTGGGGAAAGATTTAAAAGGGACCCAAGGGGCAACTTTTTCACACAGGGTGGTGCATGTATGAAATGAGCTGCCAGAGGAAGTGGTGGAGGCTAGAACAGTACAATTGCAACATTTCAAAGGCATCTGGATTGGTATATCAATAGGAAAGGTTTAAGAGGGACATGGGCCAAATGCTGGTAAATGGGACTAGATTAATTTCAGATATCTGGTCGGCACAGACGAATTGTACCAAAGGGTCTGATTCTGTGCTATATATTTCTATGACTCTAATGACATTTCTATATCCAAGATAAAAATATTGACTGAAAAATTCTGCTTCACTAACTTTTAAATGGATTATAAAGGTAAAAGTAAAATATTGTATGTTCTGAAAATGTGAATTAAAGACAGACAATTATGTAAATATCATAGACAGAATTAACGTAGAGAGAAACAGTTAGATCAATGTCCTTTCATCAGAATTCAGAGTCAGATGTACAGCATGGAAACAAATCCTTCAGTCGAACTCATCCATGCCGACCAGATATTCTTAATTAATCTAGTTTCATTTGACAGCATTTGGCCCATTCTTCCCATTCATGTACCTGTCCAGATGTCATTTCAATGTTGTAATACCAGCCTCCACCACTTCCTCAGGCAGCTCATTCCATACACACACCATCCTCAGTGTGAAAATGTTGTCCCTTCGGTCCCTTTAAAAGCTTTCTCCTCTCACTTTAAACCCATGCCCTCTAGTTTTGGAATCCTCTACTCTGGGGAAAAGACCTTGGCTGCTCACCCTATTCATGATTTTATAAACTTCTGTAACGTCGCCCTTCAGCCTCCGACACTCCAAGGAAAATAGCCTCAGCCTATTCAGCCTCTCCCTAATGCTCAAACCCTCCAGCCCTCCTGGCCACATCCATGCAAGTCTTTTCTGAACCTGGTCAGGTTTCACAACATTTTTCCTACAGCTGGGAGACCAAAAAATTGAATGCAGTACTCCAATGTCCTGCATTGCCACAACATGACTTTCCAGCTCCTATGCTGAACGATCTGACCAACAAAGACAAGCGTAACAATTGCCTTCTTCACTACTGTCTACCTGCATCTCAGCTTCCAAGGAACTATGAACCTGCACTCCAACATCTTTGTTCAACAATATCCCCCAGGACCTTACCATTAATTGAATAACTCTTGCTCTGATTTGCCTTTCCAAAATGCAGCACCTTGACATTTATCTAAATTAAATTCCATCTGCCACTGCTTGGCCCATCGGATCAAGGTCTTAGTGTATTCTGAGGTAACCTTCTTAGCTGTCCACTACATCACCAACTTTGGTGTCATCTGCAAATTTACTAACCACACCTCTTATATTCACATCCAAATCATTGAGATAAATGACAAAGCAGTGGACCCAGCATCAATCCTTGTGGCACACCATTGGTCACAGGCCTTCGGTCCAAAAAGCAACCCTCCACTCTTTTAAACAAAAGATGCGAACACAAAAAACTAAGATCTCCCCTGACACAACCCCCATCAGACACTCCCAGGGACAGGGACAACACTAGGTGAAACACAAAATAAAGCCTACTCTACTCTTTTTAAATATTAAATAAAGCTGCCTTGACTTTAGCGATTTTTGAGAAGATTTGTAGTTCAGGTTGATGATAAGTATGTAAGTTAGCTCACTGAGCTTGAAGGTTCGTTTTCAGACATTTCATCACCATAACAGGTAACATCATTAGTAAGAGACTCTGGTGAGGCGCTGGTGGTGTTTTCCACCTCTCGATTTATAGGTCTTGGTTTCTTGAAACACCGGCCCACAAGCCTCATTCCTGATGATGGACTTCTGCCCAAAGTGTTGATTCTCCTGCTCCTTGGATGCTGCCTGACCTGCTATGCTTTTCCAGCACCACACTCTCGACTTGAGAATGGCGCAGCAGACTTGGTGGGTAGAATGGCCTAATTTCTGGTCTTATTTCAGGCCAAAGTAAAAATAAACTCAAGAAATATCAAAGAAAACAAATAAATACACAAATAAACATAAAGCTATAGAAATCCCCTCTTCTCCGACCCCGTCAAACACTACTGGGGCAGGAGTAACAATGGTTTAAAATCCAGAGGATGTTCCACTGCACATTTCAACCAAAAATAAAATTCCTCTCTCACAGACTCCCATCAAGTGCATCTTGAACAAGCACATTACAAGGCTAAACAAAAGCCCCCTCAGCTCTTCCAAAAAGTCCAAAAGTGGATCAAACAGCAAATAAATCAGCTCTCTTGTCAAGGCACCAAACCGAAAACAAATACAAATTCAAAAGGCAAAATGGGAACTTATATTACAGAAGAAATAAATCAGAATATCATTTTCCAGGTTGATAATACACTCCAGCCCTTGCGCCACCCAGCAATCTTTAAAGGCCTTAACTATGCCAGAGATCACTGTGTGCTCCCTCTCCAGGGACACCAGAGTGCCATCGTAACTGCAAAAGAGGGACAGGCAGTCAGGAATGACAAGTTCCTCTTTGATGTACTGCCTGGACCTATTAATGGCCATTTTGGCCAGACCCTGGAGCAAAGCCACAGGAAGGCTCATAGACTTGTCCACTCCTCCCCATATCAGCTGCCTGCAGATCAAGAATGTGAAGCTGGAGTGCAAACGTTTAGCAACAGCCCTTTCAAAAAATTGAAAAGGGGCTACAGACATATGCATTCAATCTACAAGTAGAGGACCATCTCCTTCAGGCCACAGAACATGCATGTGGTCTGGCAACTGGTGAACTTATTCACTCACTGGTTGCACAGGATTTATATAAAAGACTTGGATGTGAACATAGGAGATGTAGTAAGTAAGTTTGCAGATGACACTAAAATTGGAGGTGTAGTGGACAGCGAAGGAGGTTACCTCAGATTACAACGGGATCTTGATCAGATGGGCCATGGGCTGAGGAGTGGCAGGTGGAGTTTAATTTAGATAAATGTCAGGTGCTGCATTTTGGAAAGGCAAATCAGAGCAGACTTATACACTCAATGGTAAAGTCCTAGGGAGTGTTGCTGAACAAAGACATTGAACTGCAGATTTATTGAAAGTAGAGTCACAGGTAGATATCTATTATTGGTCAGAGCACCAAGTACACAAGCTGGAATGTCATGTTGCAGCTGTACAGGACATTGGTTAGGCCATTTTTGGAATATTGTGGTCTCCCTGCTACAGGATGGATGTTGTGAAACTTGAAGAGGTTCACAAAAGATTTGAAGATGTTGCCAGAGTTGGAGGGTTTGAGCTATAGGGAGATACTGAATAGGCTGAGGCTGTTCTTCCTGGAGCGTCAGAGGCTGACAGGTGACCTCAGAGGTTTATAAAATTATGAGGGGCATGGATAGGGTAAATAGACAAGGTCTTTTCCCTGGGCTGAAAGAGTCCTGAACTAGATGGTATAGATTTAAGGTGAGAAGGGAAAGATTTAAAAGGGGCTTAAGGGGCAACTTTTTCATGCAGAGGGTGGTGTATGTATGGAATGAGCTGCCAGAGGAAGTAGTGGAGACTGGTACAATTACAACATTTAAAAGGCATCTGGATGTGTAAACGAATAGGAAGGGTTTAGAGGGACATGGGCCAAGTGCTGGCAAATGGGACTAGATTAGGTTAGGATATCTAGTTGGCATGGACAAGTTGGACCAAAGGGTTTGTTTGCATGCTGTACATCTCTATGACTCTATGACCAATTATTAAAGCATAATATACATTTAAATACATTTTCAAAGCACAAGGAAGGTCTTCTAATACAGAAAAGCTAAGATCCTGTAAAATCAATTTTGGCACCCAATTTTTATGTCACAACTGCCCAATCCTTCACATGTAAAGCAGGATAAATCTAACATGATCAATTACCACTCTATCAGTCCGCTCAACGGTTCTGAAAAGACCTACAAGAATATTGCCAGGATGGGAGAGTTTGAGCTATGGGGAGAGGCTGAGGAGTGACCTTATAGAGGTTTATAAAATCATGGGGTCATGGATTGGGAAACTAGGCAAGGTCTTTTCCCTGGCGTGAGGAAGTACAAAAGGTTGAAGATGAAAGAGGAAAGATTTAAAAGAGACCTAATCAGCAACTTTTTCTCACAGAGAGTGATGGGTGTATGAAATGATCTGCCAGAGGAAGTGGTGGAGGTTGATACAATTACCACATTTAAAAGGCATCTGAATGGGTACATGAATAGGATGGGTTTAGAGGGATATGGGCCAAATGCTAGCAAATGGGACTAGATTAATTTAGGATATCTGGTTGGCATGGGTAAGTTGGACCAAAGGGTCTGTTTCCATGCCGTACATCTCTATGTGTCTACGGTCTTGATCATCAAAAGTGATGGAAGTGATTGTCAACAGTGCTATCAAGTGACACTGATGCACGGTTCAGTACATCAGTTTTGGACTGCCCCACCCTAGGAAAGAAATCTTGGCTATTCACCCTAATTATGCCCCTCAGGATTTCATAAACCTCTACAAAGGTCACCTCTCAACTTCCAACAGTCCAGCCCCAGCCTATTCAGCCTCTCCCTCTAACTCATACCCTCCATTTGAGGGCAATATCCTTGTAAATCTTTTCTATATGCTCTCAAAGTTTAACAACATCCTTCCTCAGAAGCATGGTCAGAATTGTACACAGTATTCTCAAAGTGACATCACCAATTTTCTGTAAGCCAATACATGACATCTCAACTCCTACACTCAATGGCTGAACAGTGAATGAAGTGTGTGAAACACATTCTTCACCTGCACAAGGTCCTGGAGGATAACAAGTACTGAATTGTAATTCCGATCTAAATGTTGGTTGGGAGCGGGAAGGAAGAAAGAAAAAGAAACCAAGATGTCCAAGGATCTTCAATATCTCAACGACAGTTCCTTGATACAACAAGCCAGCTCTCAAATGTCACGCATCCTTGAACTGACCAAAACCTTGAGCAAGGATTTATGGGGAGTATGTTCTGTACGTGGAGCTTGGCAAAACGTACAACAGGGTAAAGGAGCGTGGCATTAGGAATTCGGAAAGTTTGCCTCTTGCTCTCCTTCCATCCTGTTCGTCTGTTTTCTTTCAAACTCAAGACTATAAACAAGTCAAAAACAAGAACAGAAATTGCTGAAAAAGCTCAGCAGGTCTGGCAACATCCTTGGAGAGAAATCAGAGTTAGCGTTTCGGGAGGAATGACCCCCTCCTCAGAAATGTAAACAAGTCATCCATTTTATAAGGAGTGTCAAACATGTTTCCTTGATACCTACTCCCCAAGTTAGCAGCCTCCCCCTACCCCGGTTCCAGCCTCTGTACATGAGGCCCACCGTCAGGCGGCGACAACCGCCCGCCTCTGATCACACAGCCCGGCTTCACCTCCACTCACCTTCGTCCGACTCACGGCCACGGATGCTGCGGTCGTCCTCGTCGTCCACACTGTCCAGCTCCTCCTCATCGTTGTAATAATCGACGATGGGCGAGAGGAGAGTGGCAGACATCTTCCCCGCCAAGCCGCCCTCCCCTCCCCTCCCCCCAGCAACCGTAGCCACGGGCGCACCACCACCGCCTGCCTGCCGGGGCCTCGCACGACTAAACTCGGCAGCCGCCGCAGACGCACACCAACTGAGGTCTCGCAAAAACACTATCGCAACCGACTCACAGACTGGTAACAAACAGGAGTACCCGCCGCCCAACCTGACCACCGGCTGTCAGGCATTGAGAGGGACACCTAACCGGGAGACGGGGGCGTGACCATGCGGGGCTACAAGACATGGAGCCCGGGCAGAACTGTCAATCATCGTTGCCTCTGAGCAGCACTGTCAATCGTAGCTGCTGGGCAGTGTTGCATCTGATGCATTCATGTTTGTGTATTCATTAAAATTACTAGATTTTCGACAAAGTTTATGAGCATCTCCAACTGATGCAGCTAAATTATAATCTCTAAATATTAATATTATATTAAACATCAACATTATAATCCCCTTAGATAACTTTCCTTGACTTGTTTGCTATTCAAGATAATTAGCTACAGTTCATGAAGGACGAGTTTCTGTTCAGTAGCATTAGGTGTGGGCAGGGCATGGCAAGGAGAGTGAATTAGTAGAATCTATGAATTAGCAGAGCCAGTACAAGTTTTAACCCTCTCCGTCGACATGTGCTGCAAGACTTTCTGACTTCGATTTCTTTAATAGATTTTCGGGCATATCGTTGGCATATTGGATGTTCTCGTGAAAAATTGTCAATCTTAACAATGTTCTTAAACTTTGTTCCTCTGTTCTCAGATCTTGTGGTCTGCTGAGGGCTTTCTGCATTTTGTAAAGTTATTTTTTAAGTACTTAGTTTCAAGTGAAATATTTCAGATAGTTTGGGGTGATTTCCTGTGCCCATTTTATTATGATGTATTATCTTTCTATTGGCTCAAGATAACTCATATATGACTTCTTCAAATTCACTGTAAAAATTGTTATGGTTCCTACAGTACAACAGTGACTACACTTCAAAAGCACTTCAGCTATAAAATACATTGGAAATCCTGCTGATTGTGAAAGTTGCTCGATAATAAAAATTCTTTTTTTCTGCTATTGAATGGCATTTAGTTCTGCCTTCCAGGAGCAATGTCCAATGTCCTGCTCAAATATGCATTAGTCAACAATATCTTTTAGTAATGACTGATTCTACCCTTGTCCTTGAATCACGTAACAATCACTACATCACAGTCAGGTTTGGGCAATTAGGCAAATTTTCTCCCATGCTATCCATTGAGTTCTAGCAGAACATGCATTTAGCTGATTCAGCAAATACTAATTCTGAAGCCTCTCCCTTTTTGTGCTATTTGGATACTCAATGGTTTACATTCATATAAAAACTACAGTACAAAATAGGTCATTCAGTTTAACAGCTCTGAACAGCATTCAGCAGCCCTTAAAGTTCTTGATGCTCATCCGTTTCCAGTCTCCTATGCATCTTCAATTTTATTTGCACCACTGTTGCTGTCCTTACCTTAACTGTGTCATTCTAACTGTCTGCCTTTCCTCCTCACATGCCTTATTTTAAAACATTCCTTTCAGCTATCTTAGGATGGCATAGTGACTCAATGGTTAGCACTGCTGCCACCCAATGCCAGGGACCCAGGTTTGGTTCCAGCCTCGACAAATGTGTGAAGTTTGCACATTCTCCCTGTGTGTGTGTGGGTTTCCTCCCACAATCCAAAGATGTGCAAGTTAGCTGAATTGGCCTTGCTAAATTGCCCATAGTGTTCAAGGATGTGTAGGTTCGGTGCATTAGTCAGGGGGAAATATAGTGTAGGGGAATAGATCTGTGTGGGTTACTCTTTGGAAACTTGGTGTGTACTTGTTGGGCTGAAGAGCCTGTTTCCACACTATATGGATTCAATCTCTTTTACAAACTTTTGGTCACTATTTAAATACCTTAGTCAGTTGCTTGATGTTAAATTTTGTCTGTTGATGCTCCTGTAAGTACCTTGGATTGTTTTACTCCATGAAAGTAGTGAAAAAAATGCAGTTTGTTGTTGAATAAATTAGAGAATGCTTGAAAATCCTTGGTCCTTCACCAAGTCTTGCTCCAAAAGCTTACCTATCATCCAAGGTCTTGTCTTTAATCAGGAGACCATGAATAATATACATACATTTATCCATACATGTTTCAGGCCTTCTGCAACTAGTGAGTGCTGCAGGACATTTATTGTATAATCAAATAAAATAGTGAACAATCTAATACACTTTAATCCATGTGACTCCATCAAATTATTTTAGTGCTGCACCCTTGAAGAGAGCCATTTGTCTTAATACCTCATGACTACGTGCAGGAACCCAATGTTATCTTTATCAGTTTAACTAAAATAAACCAGCTCCTGGCCTTTACATTTGAAAGTGTATTGACGTTGCTTGACAGTCATGTTGTGCAACAATATGCAAATCCTGTTCACAAGACCTACTTCCTGTTGTCACAATTTGAGTACAGTTTATCTGAATTCAGTGCTACTTAATTAATATAACATGACAATTCAATTTTAGTGGTTAATTTTCCACTTCACTTTTCTATTGACATGGTTCAATTTTCTGAACTTTTCTTGAGAGATAAGATGACTTTGAATTACCATTTACGGACTGTAATGTTTATTTATGTCAAAATTTATAACAAAGATTTTCATGTATTGATTTCTAATGGAAAAATTATGTAAAGCAAATTGATAGTTTTATGACAGAAAAATCCTAACAGTAACACCATTGTATCAGAGCTGCTGTAATGAAGATTGTACATTAACCACACAGTTTGCTTCATTACATCATATTTTCAGGTATTTTTGATACCTAACACATACTTAAAGCCATGAATTAATGGAGTAGTTATCACTGTTTCATATGCAGTTTTCAATGGCCTTGTTCACAGAAGTCAAATAAATGGTGTTTCACACTCTGATAGTTATGGGACTTTACACTATAGGTGGAGTGGTGGTGACCAGATTGAATCCTTGACAGTCTCTTTTGTTGAGGATGATTTTTCCTTGTGTAATTCTGCTGTTAGTTTTGGCTGTGGGTTATGTGTCTTATCTTTGGTGGTTTTCTCTCAGTGCTGACGTTGATTGGTTGATCAGTAGAAGTGGTGCTGGAAGAGCACAGCAGTTCAGGCAGCATCCGAGGAGCAGTACAAGTGACGTTTCGGGCAAAAGCCCTTCATCAGGAATAAAGGAAGAGAGCTGAAGCGTGGAGAGATAAGCTAGAGGAGGGTGGGGGTGGGGAGAAAGTAGCATAGAGTACAATAGGTGAGTG
>NC_057734.1:36738565-36739557 GCF_004010195.1 Chiloscyllium plagiosum
TTGGAGGGCATCTTTAACCACGTGGGAAGAGAAATTGCGGTCTCTAAAGAAGGAGGCCATCTGATGTGTTCTGTGGTGGAACTGGTCCTCCTGGGAGCAGATACGGTGGAGGCGGACGAATTGGGAATACGGGATGGCATTTTTGCAAGAGATAGGGTGGGAAGAAGTGTAATCCAGGTAGTTGTGGGAGTCGGTGGGTTTGTAAAAAATGTCAGTGTCAAGTCAGTCGTCATTAATGGAGATGGAGAGGTCCAGGAAGGGGAGGAAGGTGTCAGAGATGGTCCAAGTTAATTTAAGGTTAGGGTGGAATGTGTTGGTGAAGTTGATGAATTGCTCAACCTCCTAGCAGGAGCACGAGGTGGCACCAATGCAGTTATCAATGTAACGGAGGAAGAGGTGGGGAGTGGTGCCGGTGTAATTACGGAAGATCGACTGTTCTACATAGCCAACAAAGAGACAGATATAGCTGGGGCCCATACGTATGTCCATGGCTACCTCTTTGGTCTGGAGGAAGTGGGAGGATTCGAAAGAGAAATTGTTAAGGGTGAGGACCAGTTCGGCCAAATGAATGAGAGTGTCGGTGGAAGGGTACTGTTGGGGACGTCGGGAGAGGAAGAAACGGAGGGCTTGGAGGCCCTGGTCATGGAGGTATAGAGGGATTGGATATCCATGGTGAAGATGAGGCGTTGGGGGCCGGGAAAATGGAAATCTTGGAGGAGGTGGAGGGTATAGGTGGTGTCTCGAATGTACGTGGGGAGTTCCTGGACTAGGGTGTATAGGGCAGTGTTGAGGTAGGTAGAGATAAGTTCAGTGGGGCAGAAGCATGCTGAGACAATAGGTCGACCAGGGTGGTCAGGCTTGTGGATCTTGGGAAGGAGGTAGAACCGGGCAGTGCGGGGTTCCCGGACTATGAGGTTGACGCTGTGGGTGGGAGATCTCCTGAGGTGATGAGGTGGTGTATGGTCTGGGAGATGATGGTTTGGTGATGGGGG